>NW_022060557.1:0-362443 GCF_003285725.1 Scaptodrosophila lebanonensis
CAACATATGAGTGTTAATAAGTGCACAATTCACATAGGCATTTATTAATATTCAATTCCACACATAATTTGCCTATACACGCTTAAGTTAAGACACTAAGCACGGAGCGCCCATTATTATTTATATTTCTCTGTTTCATTTATCCAACCCGCGCACTGCACTGGTACAATTTCCGCAAATAAACCAACTTATTTATTTACCTCCGCATTATTATATTGCATATAAGTTTTTTCCCAAATCTTTAGCAACATTATTATTCACATCAGCAATATACATACATACATATATGTACATACATATTTTTTGGGCTTTTGTCGTTTGTCTTGTTTGCTAAACTTTCCAGCGCTTAAGATAAGCCGGCTCCTCGGCTCATCAATATTTTCACCACGCCTTCGCTCTTCGGCCGTTATTAGCGCTCTCTGGCGCTCACACCCACACACATACCCACACAAAAACGTCTCGCTGCAGAAGTGCATTGGCAGCGTCAGTTTGAGCGCAGCTGAAACAATAAGCGTGTAGACTGACCGCCAGCTGTTCCTCTCCGCAGCGTTTATGCATGCGCATACCCTATACGGACCGGGTGTTGCGATTTTTATGTATGCTCCTGCCCTTGCAATTTTTTTGAAAAAAATATTTTTTCGTTTTTGTGAATTCCTCAACTAATTGCGTTCTGTGGCCCACATATACATATATTTGGACATCATCGTTGGATTTTTTCGGCACTTGGGCAAAATTTATATTTTATTAAATTTAATTTTCCTCCAAATTAATTGGTCGTGTGCAAATTATCCATAATTTGTACAAGCGTTTATTTTGGGTCCAATACCAACCGCGGCGTTGATTGAAATATATTTTCCTCGTTTTTTTTTGCCCGCGCAAAATATTTACATATTTTTTGTCCTTTCGCAATCCAAAATATTGGAGCCGTATAAATATTTTTTTTTTATTTTTTAAAAAAAATTTACGAAAGTAATCCGAGGCTTTCCGTTCGTAGCGCCGCCCAACATAGTCAGTCCAAGTCCGTTTTTCAACGTTTACTATGCCAGCAGGGGATCAGGCTAAGGCTTCAGAGCAAAAGAACATAGCCGATCCACCTTCCACGCCAGCGCTAGCTACTTTAAGCGTTCCATCCGCCGCAACATCAAGGGCCAGTCCCACTCAGCCGCTCGCATCAAGCGCGAATTCCAAGGCTTCTGTTTCCGAAGCCAAGACTGCTCCTACTGAGAAAAAAAGGACAAGGTCCGTATCTCAGGAGTCTAGATCGACTAGCCAAATGTCGCTCAATACCTTCCTCCTCGTGAGCGACAGATTAAGCGCTTTCGAGGCTACGATGTCCGCCGCCTCAATATGCGAGTCATCCCTGTATATCCTCAATACTCGCCGAGACCAAGTCAAGTCGTTATGGGCACAAGTAGAACAGGAGTGTGATCAATGCACAAGATCACTAAGTGCGTTCCACTGAAGAGAGCAGGCATGATCTTGCAGTAGTCCTGAAGAAGTACGAGCACTGCTATCTGATTTATGAAAGGTGTACCGCCAAGCTCAGCGAGAGCATTGACAGCCTTTCTGCCGCCAGTAAGCCACCTAGCCAGCCCTTGCTGTCACCTCATCTTGCGACCAGCAACAGAGGCTGCTCACTCCCTCCGGTCGACATTGAAGTTTTCAGTGGCGATCCTTTACGGTGGCCTACTTTCCGTGATTTGTTCACTGCGGTTTTTATTAGTAATCCGAGGCTCACTCCCATTGAGAAACTCTTCCATCTCAATGCCAAAACTGCTGGAGAAGCAAAATCCATTGTTGCTAAGTCCCCGCTCACACATGACGGCTTTGAGTCCGCTTGGGAGAATTTAAAAGAGCATTTTGAGAATAAAAGATTGTTGGTTAATAGCCAGCTCAACCTTTTGTTCGGTCTTTCCACAATCGGCCAAGAGTCTGGAGCAGCTGTCAAAGCCCTTCAAAGCACCATTCAAGGGTGTCTTACTGCTCTGGAACATTCCAAGGTAAAAACCGAAAACTGGGACCCTATTTTGTGTTTTTTCTGCGAGCGCAAGCTTCCCAAGGTCACCCGAGGCCTGTGGGAGCAATCCTTAAAAAGTAAAACGGAAATTCCAAAATGGGCGGATCTCAACACGTTTTTGGTTGAACTCTACCGTACCCTTGAGGCAATGGACGACGAGAGGTCGGCGTCTAGTTTTCAGGACCAAAGCCATTCCAAGCCTCAGAGAAGGGACGGGCCCCGCCTAAGAAACTCAATTCATTCGAGGCAAAGATTAGCGTGAAACCACCTCCATCCAACAAGGCCAAGCCACAGGCATGCAACATATGTTCCAAGGAGAACCATGCCATCCGAATGTGCCCTCGTTTTCTGGCAATGTCCATCACAGACCGGATTGCCTGCATCAAGCAGAACAAACTGTGTCTAAATTGTTTTGCGAGAGGACATCAACTACGAGAGTGTAGTAGTGCGCACACCTGTTTTACGTGTAAGGGACGGCATCACACTCTACTTCATCGTGCCTCCCCTTCGTCTGTTGTGGCATCCAGTGTTCCTCCGGCTGCTCAGTCCTCCACGCCACAAATACAGTCCACATCCGATAGCGAAGCAAGGGTTCATACTTATTTTGTTGCCAGTTCCCAAAATGTCCTGCTGGGCACCGCCTTAGTTGACATTGGTCATTTGGGTACAAATTATACAGCGCGAACCCTGATCGATTCCGGATCAGAGGCCACATTTATTTCCGAGCGACTTTTTAATCGTCTACAGCTTCCATTCCAATCGGTGCAAGCCCAAGTTTCGGGCCTTAACCAAGCTGTATCCGCCCAAGCGCACAAGCTCTGCCATTTTACGCTCGCATCGCCAACTAAACCAAGGTTGCACGTCGAGACCTCAGCCTTCGTAATTCCGCAATTGGCAGCAAATCTTTCCTCGTACACCATTCCTCAAGATCGCTTGAGGGACCTGCCAAATGTTCAGCTGGCTGACCCCATGTTCCACAGAAGCTCGCAGATTCACGTGCTGATTGGCGCTGATATCCTCCCATCGATTCTTTTAGACGGCTTCCAGAAGAATATTTGTGGCACTCTCCTTGGGCAAGAATCGATTTTCGGCTGGATCCTAAGTGGTCCAGTGACCCAGAGCCCCGTGCAGTCTCTCGCTTCGTTTTCCACTCACGTGGCGGTGAGCCATGACGGCACGTTAGAAAATCTTCTCACCAAATTTTGGGAGGTGGAGGATCTTCCAAGCAGAGTGATGAAGGAATCTGATGCCGTTTGCGAACAAAATTTTGTCCGTACTACACGAAGAGAAGAGTGCGGCAGGTATGTGGTCACCTTACCATTCAAGGATCCTGATAACATTGACCTGGGGCACTCCCGATCCATTGCTCTGGCTCAATTCCTGAAAAACGAGTTTCGGTTGAAGAAGAAAGTCTCTCAGAAAGAGCAGTATGACTCAGTGGTACAAGAATACCTTGATCTGGGTCATATGCGACAAGTCGCTCCGCCAATTTCTATCTGCCTCACCATGCCGTGCTCAAGCCTGACAGTACTACTACCAAGGTTCGGGTAGTTTTCAACGGCTCAAACCCTTCTTCTGACGGCAAGAGCCTAAATGATGTCCTCCATTCAGGTCCGGTTTTACAATCCGATCTCACCATGCAAATTTTGAAATGGCGTTTTTTCAAGTATGTGTTTAGCTCCGACATCACGAAGATGTATCGCCAGATTCTTGTAGATCCCAAACACACGCCGTTTCAAAGAATTCTTTTCCGCAACCAAGATGGTGATCTTTGTGACTACGAATTGAGCACAGTCACCTTTGGTATAAATTGCGCCCCTTTTTTGGCCATTCGAGTCTTACAGCAACTTGCCAAAGACATCCACACACAATATCCGCTAGCGAGCCAAGTGATCTCCAACTTTATGTACGTGGATGACGTACTAGCGGGGGCACATACAATCCACAGCGCGGTGGCGACCATTAATGAGCTGCGGGAAGCTCTGGGCACCGCTGGCTTTCCTTTAAGAAAGTGGACGTCTAACAATCGGGAGTTGCTACGAGATGTGCCTCGTGAGCACATGCTGTGCGTTAATTTTCTGGATCTCGAAGATGCCAGCACAGCAAAAACCTTAGGAGTCCGTTGGAAAGCCACAACAGATGAATTCTTCTTTATAGTTCCCAAGGTTGAACTACAATCCTCCTATACAAAGCGCGAGGTCCTTTCTCATGTCGCTAAGCTATTCGATCCAGCGGGCTGGCTGGCTCCCTTTATCCTGCGCTCGAAGATGTTCATGCAAGAGCTTTGGCTGAGCGAGATCGGGTGGGATGACCCGTTGCCTCCTCAGTTGCATCGTCAATGGAACGAGCTCCTGCAGGAGTACCCCCAAATTAACCACATCCGCGTACCGAGATGGCTTAATTATGAACCCCAAGCATCCTTCCAGTTCCATGGTTTCTGTGACGCCTCCCAACGCGCGTATGGAGCCGCGCTTTACGTCCGGGTTCAATTCGGCAACGATGTGCGAGTGCATCTCCTCACAGCCAAGACGAGAGTGGCTCCGGTTAAGACCGTGTCCTTGCCACGGCTGGAACTGTGCGGTGCTGTCCTTTTGGCTGATATGGCTGCTGCCGTCCTGCCGAATCTCCCCCTTAGCAGCTACGACACTTTCTTTTGGACGGATTCGACGATTGTGCTGGCCTGGCTCAGCAAGCCAGCTTGCACTTGGACGACCTTCGTCGCCAATCGAATTGCAAGGATTGCTTCCGCCGCAGAGAAGTGGTCACACGTGCGATCCGAGCACAATCCGGCGGATTTGGCAAGCCGCGGTACGTCTCCGCAGGACTTGTGGTCAAATACCTTATGGTGGCATGGCCCTGATTGGCTCAAGTACCCTCATGCAGAATGGCCCCGTTTGGGTCTCCCGATGCTTGACACCGACATGGAGAAGCGCACCATTAGAAGCCATTTTGCGCAAGTGCCACCAGCTGCAGACTTCCTCGAACGTTTTTCTGACTTCGGCAGAGCTCTTCGGGTCACAGCGTACGTTCTTCGTTTGAGCCCACGATGCCGGAAGGCACGTCCCCAACGGCCCAGCGAGCTTAGCAGCACTGAGCTGGTCGAAGCTCAACGGGCCCTCATCATATGCACTCAGCGAAGGGAGTATCCGAAAGAGTTCCAATCCTTGGAGAAAAGGCAACCGGTATCCTCGTCAAGCTCAGTCCATAATTTGAATCCCTTCTTGGATGAACACGGGATCATGAGATCGTGTGGTCGATTGGTGGCCTCTCGGACATTGAGCTATGATGAACGCCACCATATTGTGCTCCCCTACAGTTGTTGCTTTTCTCGTCTCCTGGTCTTGTTCACTCATCGGCTTTCTCTACATGGAGGAAACCAGCTCACAATTAACCTCGTCCGATCTAGGTATTGGATCCCGAGGCTGCGGGTCCTGGTCAAGTCTATTATCAACTCGTGCAAGGTGTGCCTTATCCACAAAAAGAAGCTCCAGACACAGTTGATGGGAGAGCTACCAGTACCACGGAGCACTTTCTCTCCGCCATTCACCCACACTGGTATTGATTATGCCGGCCCCTTCGAAATTAAAAACTACACTGGCCGTGCCTGCCTCATAACGAAGGGATACGTCTGCGTATTCGTTTGCTTCAGCACAAAAGCAATCCATTTAGAGGCGACTTCCGATTAGACGACCGAAAGGTTCCTGGCAGCCTTTGCACGTTTCGCGGCTCGACGGCGATGTCCAACGCAAATCCAATCTGACAACGGCACGACCTTTGTCGGAGCGGCAAAAGCGTTGGATCGTGATTTCCTTGAGGCGACACGAGCTTGCATAACTGCATCCCATCCTCAACAGATCCTCTCCTGGCATTTCATTCCGCCCGGTGCTCCCCATATGGGTGGTTTGTGGGAGGCCGGTGTCAAGAGTTTCAAAGCTCTGTTCTACAAACACACCTCCGGTGTTAAATACACATTCGAGGAGATGTCCACGCTGCTCTGCAAGATTGAGGCGTGCCTTAATTCACGCCCAATCTCTCCGATGTCCGAGAACTCCAGTGACCTGCTGGCTCTTACTCCAGGTCATTTCCTGACCGGTGGCCCCCTTCTCTCCTTGGCAGAGCCAGAAATCCAAGAAGACGCAGTCTCCATTGTCAACTGTTGGCGTCGTCTCAAGGCCTTAAACCAACAATTTTGTTTTCGTTGGAAAGACGAGTACCTGAAGGAGCTCCATAAGCGCAGCAAGTGGCAACAGCCCGCGCGGAATCTCCAATCAGGTGACATGGTGGTCATAAAGGAAGATAACATTCCTCCCAATGAATGGCGCCTGGGCCGTGTTCAAGACACATTTCCTGGCTCGGATGGCAGAGTCCGTGTAGTCGAAGTTCGGACTGCACGAGGCACCATCAAAAGGCCCATCGTTAAATTAGTCTTCCTTCCGCTCGAGGACAGCTCCACTGTCCAATGACTAACATTCCCAACGTCCGTTTCCATGCATAATTTTTTAATGTTTTTCCTCGCTTTTTCGTGCAGCTCTTTTCCCACAACCATGGCACCTCACAAGAACCGGTCGCACGAGAGCAAGCGTCGCATGGGAGTGGATTCGTTCCGCTGCCGAGTCTGTCGGGGAGTCCAACCCTCCGCAAGTGTCAGCGGTTCCTGCGGCTTAATGCGGAAAAGCGACTTAGGGCAGTGCTCATTAATCAGTACTGCCCCAACTGTCTGGCCCACGAGCACTCTGGAGGTGACTGTCGGAGCGGTGACCGGTGTCGGATCTGCGAAAAGGACCACCACACTTTGCTCCACATGCGGGAGCATGCACATCGTGGGACAACACGCGATCGTGCAGGCACCCCTCCCAGGCGGTCCGCCAGAGCGCCGGTCGTGGTCGAGCGCTTGTCGCGCCAACACGGACGAGGCCGTGCAGGCACGCCTCCAAGGCGGTCCGCCAAAGCGCCGTCCTCGTTGCCTGTCCCACAGGTTCCTACGCTCTCCTCACTCCTCCAACACGGGAAAACTCTGGTCATGCCCACGGCTGTCGTCCAAGTCGGTTCAGGGCGGAAATGGTTTGACGTCCGCGTCCTCCTGGATCCCTGCAGCCCTGTAAGCCGCATCAGCGAATCCTTCGCCAAAGGCCTGAAGCTGGCCAGTGTCCCGATCGGTGCCGAAAAAGCCTGCTCAGCCTTTGTGCGCTCCAAGCACAGCCCTTCCACCGAACTGGAGGTGATCCTGAAGGTGGAGGCCAAGGTCCAGTACCGGACCCCCTCGGCTGCAGTGGGCGAGTCGGTTCGGCGCCACTTCGCGCATCTGTCACTGGCGGACCCCAATTTTGACCGGCCTTCCACGGTCTTCCTGGTCTTCGGCGCTGATGTGTATCCAAAAATCATACAGCAAGGGCTGTTGCAGGGTCAAGCCGAAATCCCCGTCGCTCAGAAAACCCTCTTCGGCTGGATCTTGTCCGGCTTCTGCAGCGGCTAAGCGCTTCCCAAGCCGTCCCCACGTTGTTTTGCAATGTATTGCAAGGGGGCGGAATGTTCGCGTAAGAGGAGAGCGTACTGTCCGTCGGTCGTCGGCTGCCGACTTTGAATTCACCACACCGGCGACCGCCTAGCAGAGGCTTAGAATAAGTTTAGATTAGGCTTAGTTTTTAGTATTCGCATTGTACTACAAATCGATTTAAGTTCATTTGTGAAGTTTTAATTGAAATAATAAACGACACCAACACCATCAACTCGTCCTCTGCATTTGGTACTACACAGCGTCCACCCCACTACATTTTCAATATGCAATGTATAAAGTAAAGAATAAAATATATTAAATTGAAATTGTTGAAATATGCAAGTTAAATGCTTCTAGCCGGTAATTCAAACTTATTGATCCATTCCCAATGTAACAAGATCGCGATGTTTTCGCATATTCCATTTGACATAGTCAGTCCTTCGCTAGCCTTTCACCTGAATAAACGTATGTGTTCTTAACTATAAAAAGCAGTCGTCGTTCTTTCTTTTCTTTACGTTTGTCGTGGCCTTACGTGTGTCGTTCGGTCTTATCTATTTGATATAGCTTATCACTGATTTTCTCAGTCCACAAATATTGCGCCAACATTAGGTTATGGGCCCAGGTCCAATAAAAGAAAACAAACGCGGTGTACAGCTAAAGAGGCTTGGAACAAGCTGCGTGATGTGTACATTACAAGCGGGCCAATACGTAAAGTGTCGCTTTACAAAAAACTGTTGAATTTAAAAATGTCTGCAAACTGCTCTGTGTCTGAGTATATAAATTCGTTCGTCGAAATTGTGGAAAAGCTGGCAGAAGTGAATATTGAAATGGGTGAAGAACTCAAGGTCATAATTATTTTGTCAAGCTTGAGCGCAGAATTTGAACAGTTCATTATTGCCATGGAAACGCGTGATATACTTCCAGCGTTTGATATTATCAAGGTCAAGCTTCTAGAAGAAGCTGAAAGAATAGAGCAAAAATGCGGCCAAAGTGAGGATCAGCAAGCACTCTATGCTGGTGCATCGACACAGCAACGAAAGAACAGAAAGCAAAATAGTAAATTCGCCGGCAACTGTTTTAATTGTGGTAAACGTGGGCATAAGGCTATGGAATGCAAAGCGAAAAACGCGAATTTACAGAAACAAAGCGAGAATAGAATTTCTTATTCCGTTTTCGCTGCTATACATAAAGTAACTGTATCGGAAAATACATGGTGCCTAGACAGTGGTGCAACATCGCATATGTGTTGCGAAAATAAATTTTTTGTGTCATTTGAAGAGCAAACTGAAAAGAGTTTGTTAGCTGCAAACAATTTTATAGAGTCCAAAGGCAAGGGGACAATGATTATAAAAACAAGTAAATGCGAGTTGACATTGAAAGATGTGCTATATGTGCCGTGTTTGCAAATGAATTTCTTTTCCGTCAGTAAAGCAATGTCCTTCGGACATTTGGTCTAGTTTAAAGAGAAACAGGCAATTGTTAAAACCAAAAACAATTTTGTTTTATTGCGTGCGCAGTTGTGTGACGACTTATTCATTGTTTGGCATAATCGGTATGGTCACCTTAACTTTCGGGCGCTTAAAGAAATGACTACCAGTGAGATAGTTAAGGGAATTGATTTGAAAGAAGTTCCAGTCGATATAAATTGTGACACTTGCAACAGATGCAAAATAACGTCGGTGCCATTTCCAAAACATGCAAACAACAGTACTTTGGAACTAATTCATACGGACGTATGTGGTCCTATGAATGTACCGTCTGACGGTGCCGCAGCGACTGAAAAAGAATTGTATCTACATCAGATGGACGTATCAAATGCCTATTTAAACAGTGCCCTGAAAGAGGAAGTCTTTATGAAGCAACCCGAACATTTGATAGACAAAAACCAACCAAACAAGGTGTTAAAGTTGAACAAAGCCATATATGGGCTAAAGCAATCTGGTAGGGCATGGAATGACACACTCGACGACGCTTTAAGGCAACTCGGATTCGAGCCTTCCAAAAATTAGCCGTGTCTTTATATAAATATTAAAAACAACTCCTATAATTTGATTGCAGTTTATGTCGACGATCTCATTATAGCATGTTCGAAGAAAGATGATCTTGAGAGGATTTAGAGGAAGCTTTGCGAAAGGTTCGAAATCCACGACAATGGGCCCATCATCACTTCCTAGGTATGGAAATTCGTCGACAGGGTGATCTTGGTGCTATTTCTGTGTGCCAGAAACAGTACATACTATGTCTGCTTGATAAATACAACATGAACGTATGTAGTTCTGTATCAACGCCCCTGGATCCAGGATTTCAAATTGATTGCGTCGAAGAAAAATGTACAAAGGCGGATACTACCGAGTATCAGTCACTGATTGGATCCTTAATGTACCTGGCTATATCTAGTCGACCTGACATTATTCACTCAGTGAGCAAACTGGCTCAACGTAACTCCGATCCTCATATTGAACATATGTGGGGCGCTAAACATATTTTGCAATACTTGTCGACAACGGTCGATTTAAAACTTCATTATCGCAAAACTGCTCAACAACTGCATGGCTATGTCGATGCAGACTGGGCTAATAATAAGCTGGATAGAAAGTTGTACTCTGGATATGGTTTTTATTATGGTGGCTCAGCGTTTTCTTGGGAGTCCAAGAAGCAGGCATTGGTTGCCCTTAGCAGCACTGAGGCGGAATATGTGGCCATGTCATCCGCCTCCAAAGAAGCTATTTATTTGCGTCGATTGCTAGTAGAAATCCAATGTCATTCATCATCAGAGCCAATCGAAATCAACGGAGATAATTTGAGTGCACAACAATTTTGCAACTAATCCGGTGCACCATAAGCGAACTAAACACATCGATATAAAGTATCACCACATTAGAGAAATTATAGCAAATAATGAAATTTGTATGAATTATGTTCCCAGTAAAGAAAATGTGGCTGATATATTTACTAACAAGAGAGAACGCTACAGTCGAGCAAGCCCGACAGTGTAATACCCTGTACCCAGGTAAACTTCCGTCACTGAGTTATATGCGCCCATAGCAGCAGCAAAAAGAGGAAGAAGAAGAGCGAAATTAAGAAAAAAAAATAAACTCGTCCTTACTCGGATCTAGGAGAATCTTGATGCCAACTTTGGTTATTCTAGCTTTTATAGTTTCTGAGATCCTCGCGTTCATCCAGACGGACAGACGGACGGACAGACGGACGGACATGTCTAGATCGATTTCTCTCGTCATGCTGATCAAGAATATATATACTTTATGGGGTCGGAGATGCTTCCTTCTGTATGTTACATACTTTGCACAAACCTAATATACCCTTTTTACCCTACGGGTACAGGGTATAAAAACTTGGAAAAATGTAACCATCAAAAATTTGTAAAAATTCTTGGTTTGAAAGAGTAAATTAAATTGTAAAGGAGGATTTAACTTGAGAGGAAGTGTTGAAATATGCAAGTAAAATGCTTCTAGCCGTTAATTCAAACTTATTGTTCCATTCCCAATGTAACAAGATTGCGATGTGTTCGCATATTCCATTTGACATAGTCAGTCCTTCGCTAGCCTTTCACCTGAATAAACGTATGTGTTTTAACTATAACAAGAGATAACGCTACAGTCGAGCAAGCCCGACAGTGTAATACCCTGTACCCAGGGGGGGTTGTACTGGCGAGAATTTGTTTTGCTAATAACTTTTCTTAAAATTGACCGAATTGAATAAACTTTTGAACAACTATAGACAATTATATATCAATTATGTGTGCAAAGTTTGGTTTAGGTAGCATTTGAAATGTGGACGCTATTGACGAAATTCTGTAGCGGGGGAAGGAGGGAAAATTAAAAAAAAATAAAATAAACTCGTCCTTACTCGGACCTAGGAGAATCTGGATGCCAACTTTGGTTATTCCAGCTTTTATAGTTTCTGAGATCCTTGCGTTCATCCAGACGGACGGACAGACGGACGGACATGTCTAGATCGATTTCTCTCGTCATGCTGATCAAGAATATATATACTTTATGGGGTCGGAGATGCTTCCTTCTGTATATTACATACTTTGCACAAACCTAATATACCCTTTTTACCCTACGGGTACAGGGTATAAAAAGCAGTCGTCGTTCTTTCTTTTCTTTACGTTCGTCGTGGCCTTACGTGTTCGTTCGGTCTTATCTATTTGATATAGCTCATCACTGATTCTCTCAGTCCACAAATATTGCGCCAACAGAAATGAAAAGGAAATTTAAATTATTTCATTATGGAATTATATAGAGAAATATTTTGAATGACATGTAGCTCAAACTTTTAAGTATGAGGTATAAAGTTAGCAAAATAATTTGTATATACAAGTATACGTTGCGAGTAACAATAAATAATTGTGAGCTTAAGATTATGTCAATGGAACAATGTTGATATTAAAATAAATTCTAAATTTGCGCTGCAAGAGTTTCGAGGCTGAGTGGTATCCAAGTCCGGGCAAAAGATCCGAGTACCGGCGATTTGAAGAAAGCAGGAACGAATGTTGATGTGCAAGGGTGCAAGATAAGATGCCACCATACAGCAGGCATGAAAATACGCGCTGTTAGCAACTGCATATTGTGCCGGCAGAAACAAACTTGTGGGGAGCCTCCAGTTAGTCCATTATTGAAGTTTGGGAAAGTAAAATGAGAAGTAATTAGTATTTTGTTATACGGAGGATAAAATCCAAAGAGAAACAATGAAGATGTGTGATTTGTGGTAGAGTGTGCTGTCTGATGATGTATATATTAGAAGATGTGAATCGGCATGAGTGTAGCAATGTGTGCAGAGAAGTGTGTGTAGACGGAATGATGTGTGTGTTAGGTAGGAGTCCAGGACCCAATACGACAGTATTGTTCGAGCAGAATTGACAAAATAATGTGCGTATAGATGAATTATTTATATTATTGTTGTTTTCCTTATATGGTTTGAAAGAATTTATGAATTAATGATTGATTATTGAAGTGCGTTATTAAAAAATTTTTATAGTATTTTTATAATATTTATAAGGTGTGGTGTTATGGGCTATTAATATGAGTTATAGAACTAGAAATGTAAGTAAGTAATAATATTGGCTTGACAAGTTTATCGAATGAAATGTGATTATTTTGAGTTAGTTATTGTGGCTTTTAATTTATGAAATGATTAATTGTGTAAATGTGTGATTTCATAAAGTGTATATAATTAATTATAAGGTGGTGGAATTTTATTAAATATGTGTTTTGATTAGGTGTATGTAATTAATTGTGAAGTGGTGTGGAAATAAAATGGTATTTATTATAGTATGTAGATTAGCGAAAATAATTTATAAGCAAATTTATATTTACTTTGTAGGTTTTAGCGGGAAATGTAAATAAGTGATTAAATTGGTGGCTAGTTTGTCAATTACAGTGTTTGTTATACCCTGTACCCAAAGGGTACAAGGGTTAGTTTTGTGCGAGTGCACATGGAACACACAGAAGGAGGCTTGGTAGACCCCACAAAGTATATATATTCTTAATCAGCATGACAAGCCGAGTCGATATAGCCATTTCCGTCTGTCTGTCTGTATGAACGCAAGGATCTCCAAAAGTATAAGAGCTAGAATAAGCAAACTTGGTATACAGATTCTCCTGAGCCCGAGAAAGGACGAGTTTGTTCATTTTTTCTGATCCACCCCCCCACTCCCCCCCTAATAACGATTTTCTATAACTCCCGTAATTTTGAATAATAATAATAATTTTGAACTAAAATTGGAAAATTGTCTTTTTTAATTTTTAAGTTTAACTTCCTATAGTCGCAGCAGAACCTCTTCAACCCATCTTTTTTCGACACTAGCACAACTGGAGTAGCATATTCTGAAGAGCTTGGTACTACGATTCCCTCATCTAACCATTGCTGAACTTGTTTTTATACCCTGTACCCGTAGGGTAAAAAGGGTATATTAGGTTTGTGCAAAGTATGTAACATGCAGAAGGAGGCATCTCCGACCCTATAAAGTATATATATTCTGAATCAGCATGACGAGAGAAATCGATCTAGACATGTCCGTCCGTCCGTCCGTCTGGATGAACGCAAGGATCTCAGAAACTATAAAAGCTAGAATAACCAAAGTTGGCATCCAGATTCTCCTAGGTCCGAGAAAGGACGAGTTTATTTTTTTCTTTTAATTTTCCCCCCCTTCCCCAGCTACAGAATTTCGTCAATAGCGTCCACATTTCATTTCATTTAATGGCGTAAATAAACATTTGGGAGTCGCATTAGGTTAGTGATTATATATCCGTATACCAAGTTTCATTATGATAGAATGATCGGAAAGAAAGTTATAGACATAAAACCAGGCCCAATGCACACATACATACATATGTACAAGTACACAAACACGCATAAGGCACGATTCTGATGGAAATGTAAATGTATGTATGCATGCATGGAATATTTTATATTTAATTTAGTTAATTAATTAAATTAATTTAGTTAATTAAATTAATTAATTAATTTAATTACTTTTTTGTGGGGTGGTACAGGGTATTGAAGAGTTGAGCCTGCTCGACCTTAGCATTCCTTTCTTGTTTTAAGTTAGTTATTGTGGTTTCAAATTTATAAAATGAAGAATTGTGTAAATGTGTGTTTCCATTAAGTGATGAAATTATGTAAATATACGTTTTGATTAGATGTATGAATTTAATTGTAAAGTTGTGTGGAATAATATGGTATTTATTATAATATGTGGATTAATGTAAATAATTTATAAGCAAATTTATATTTGCTTTGTAGGTTTTAACGGGAGATGTAAATAAGTAATTAAATTGGTGGCTAGTTTATCAATTGCAGTGTGTTTGTTTTAAGTTAGTTATTGTGGTTTCAAATTTATAAAGTGAAGAATTGTGTAAATGTGTGTTTCCATTAAGTGATGAAATTATGTAAATATGCGTTTTGATTAGATGTATGAATTTAATTGTAAAGATGTGTGGAATAATATGGTATTTATTATAATATGTGGATTAGTGTAAGTAATTTATAAGCAAATTTATATTTACTTTGTATTGTAACGACGCGTTGCGCAGCAACCAGCTGGGCGTCATTACGAGTAATTTTAAGCTAACAAGTAGTTGTAAAGAATAGTAAGCCATGAAGGCGAGTAATTTTAAGTTCGGTTCTAGTTAGTTCTCTTCTGGCTCATGCCCAACGCGCACTGAAGCGCTCTGCATTATATATTGGAATTAAAGCAACGTTGCAGAAAGAAACACGTGGAGAAGTTTTGGCGTACCGCCCTCTTTTATTGGTTGGACACCTCGGCACTTTGGGGTGCCTAATTTATTTCAGCAGACTCTGGCCGGCGAGCATACTCGCGGCAGAGTAACAACGTTACAAGTGGCGCCCGAGCAGGGACCCCAAAGAAGTTTGAGGTTAGATCCGACCAAGTAGGGAAGAGAGCGTGGACCTACGATGCTACGAACGAGCTGGATACGTGTGCTGCGGAAGGAAGAGCTCAGCGCGGTGCTGCGCGAGTTCGAAATCGAGGAGACCGGCAACGTGGAGGCGTTGCGGGCGCGGCTGTCCACGTTCGTGAAGTCGGCCCAAGAAGAGTACCGAACCCGCCTGGAAGAACTAGCGGCATATTACGAGAACATGTCGTCGCGTACCGCGGCGACAGGTCAGTTGAGCCCGGTGCCCGGCGGACGGCTGGGAGTCCCGAAACAAGAGGACGTACCGGAGGGGCTGCTCGTCGTGACAGAGGCAAACACGACACCGCTAACTCCTGCGACAGTGCCGACCATTTCGGTAGCGGTCGCGGCCTCGCCGGGAGCTACCACAACCGAGGCCACGGCAGCCTCAGCGATGCCAACAGTGGCTCCAGTACTCTCAACGGCGGACCTGACACAAGCGATTGCCGATTCGGTGACAGTTGCGTTGGCTCAGTACACCCACCGGTTGGCCCAGGCTATGGAGGATGGTTTCCAGAAGCTGTCGAGCCAGGTCTGCGTTTCCACCGCGCCTGCTGGTAATGCGCCTGACGAAGATGACCCAACAGCACCGACTCCAGCGTCACCACTCGCAAGCGCGCAGGCGGTGGCAGAACCACAGGCGCCAACATCAGCCGACCGAGACAGACGAGCCGCACTGTCGACACAGGTAGCCCAGTGGGGCGTCCGATTTGACGGCAGCGGGGACCCAAGAACGTTCCTCCGGGACCTGGAAGATAAGGCAGAGGTGAGGAACGTGCGATTAGATGAGTTGGTGACCGTGTTACCGGAAGTACTGGTTGGCGAGGCGAAGGAGTGGGAGTGGTCAAGGCGCAATTTGGTACAACGGTGGGCCGAGTTCCGCCATGACCTACTAAAAGAGTATCCAGCGGGTCCCCACATAGAAGAGCGCCGGCGGGAAGCATACAGCCGGGTCCAGGGCACATCAGAGGGCCCTATCGAGTATGTCCGAGCGATGCAACGACTGATGCGCGGCGCGGGGATGACTGCAGAGGAGCAGCTGAGACTTGTCCACGCCAACGGGCTACCAGAAATACGCGCCAATCTCCGCCTGGCAGGCGAAGAAGTGAGCTCACTCGATGGGTACGTACAGGCGGCACAGGGCGTGCACCAAGCAATCTTAGCACGGTCACAGGCGGCCGGCAATGATGAGACGAACGCCACACACCCTACGCCGATCCCACAGCCGGTGGCGGTTGGCCCAGCGGACACGCATCGTCGCCCACCCATCTGCAGACGTTGCGGGATGGGAGGGCACAGTATGGACGCGTGCCCAAACTCTCAACAGCTCTACTGTTGGGACTGTGGTAAGATGGGGGTGCGTGCGAACGAATGCTGCCTGTTGGAGCACCCTACTTAGCTTCTAAGCCTGTTCTTTGCGCTCTCTATCGCGCCCTTTACTGCGATCTCTGTGGCGCTCTCTTTGTGCATTCTTTTTCTTATGCCGGCCCGCTGACTTGTAGCGGCAGCAGGCAATTCACTTGCTAAATAATTCTCGCATATTCAACGTCGTTTGTACAATTATCCAAGCCATTAAAGCAATATTAATAATCGAAGAATACCGCGTCTCATTAATAAATAGTTAAATCTTGTTGTCGTGTCGCTAAAAAGCTAGCGATTTTTCATTGGCGCCCGAGCAGGGACATCGGTTTTCAGAAGATTATTTCCTCGTTTGTTTGCGGTCTTTGTGGCTTGGTTTTTGTGCGCGGTCGTGTGATTACTTCGTTTGATTTGGATTTGGAGCTTGTTGCCTTTCTGGATATCATCAACTACATACATTCGTTTGGACTGTGGAGCTGCTGTCTGCCCTACTTGTGCATCGTTTCGCTTGGCTAATGGGTGATCGTCGCTCGGAATCCAGGGAAGTTTCGGTGGACTCTTTTGAGAGCTTACAGGTATTCTGTGCCAACAATTGAGCATAAAGCTCTAAGAAGTTTAATTGCTGCAAATTTGTGCAAGCGAAAGGTGTTTAAAACCTATTCACATACTTACATACATATGTATATATAGTACGTGTATGCTTATGCGCACTCAATTTTTGGCACATAAATTATTTTGTGCAACCACTTTACATGCACAAATACATAATCATGTACATATGCATGTACATACATACTCGCCAATAACCACATATTATATACATACATACGTCATACCTTGCACAATTTAACACATTATACACCTTCATAAACATAATTATTAACCAAACCTCGAGGCAAAACAAACAACAATAATTAAAAAAGGGCTGTTAAGCTGATTTTTAACATAGAAAACAAATAGTTTGAAGTTATTTTGGTTCTATTGTGTTGGTTTTTTGGTGAAGATTTGATGCATCAGCTGCATACATAGAAACATAGCTTTTGTTGTTGCTTGCGCCGCTAGCGTAGCAAAAGAATTTTGTCACTCTCTCCTTTGTGCGCGCCCTTTTTCGGCTACACTTGTCGCTGGGCCAACGAACTTCCCCCCGCTACCCGTTCGGATTAGCGTTGCCTACAAGCGTGCTTGCGGTAATCGACGCCTATTTTCTGAGTACAGCTGAGACTGCTTGCAGATTTCGTTGTTGTTTGTGCGGTCGCTTGGACTGCTACTTTGCTTGCGTGCATACTGTATTGAGTGCGTGTGTACGTAATCTGTGTGCATTTCAGTTTGTCTCTTGCTGTTTTAGCGCGTTGTTATTTGCGAGGGCTGTTAGGAAAGTTCGGCTTTCATTTTCTTTGATTTGCAAACTTGTTTAGAGTTTATTTTGGTTATACTCTACCATGTCGGAATCTGAAAAGCAACAAGTAGTAGCTAAATCTAGTTCTAAACTAGTACAATGCTTGCAGAAATTTGATAAGGTTAGCGCTGACATTGCTCGTATGAGAACAGCATTTCAGTTAAAGACAATTTCGTTTGAGCAAACAGAACTCGAGTGTCGTCTCGAGCTGTTAGAAGATTACATAAAGAAAGCTATGGCGCTTCAGGCAGATTTGGATAGTCTCAATCCAAGAAACGATAGTAGAGGGCCACTTGAGGATTTGTGCATTTCAACTAAGGCGTTGTATGTGAAGGCAACGAAACAAAAAGTTGAAAGTCAGACTTCTCATGACTGTTCTATGATGGCCAGTCAACGGTCCCAGTTACCCAAAATGCGGCTGTCTACATTCAGTGGAAAGCATGCCGAATTTAAGAATTTTATGTGCTTATTTGAAAGTCTAGTTCATGACGATCCTTCGTTGACCAACGTCGAGAAGTTTAATCATTTGGTGTCGTGCTTGTCAGGTGAGGCTCTAGGAGTTGTGAAACCGTTTCAGTTAACGGACTGCAATTACTCGAAAGCCATTGCTAGCCTCAAGTCTGTGTACGACAACAAATGTTTGATATTTTTCGACACTATCTCGCAATTGTTTGACATCCCAAGTATGACCAAACCTAATGCGTCTACTTTGCGGTCCATCATTGACACTGTTTCTGCCATTTATGCGTCTTTAACTTCGTTGGGAAGTGAAAAGGACATTTCGAATGCAATGATCATACATATGGTTATGGCCAAAGTTGATCATGCAACCAAATCTCGTTTTGAGGAACAGCTCGATTATGACAAGTTGCCTTCTTGGGATGACTGCGCTAAGCAGTTAAACAGGCGTTACCAATATTTAGCGGCTGAAGAGACAACTCGGGTTCCAAATAAACCGCGAGTAGAACCTGCAAGAAATAGTAAAGCTTCGTTTTCTTGCACAAAGGGTCCTTCAAAGCCTTCAAAACCGGTTTCGAAGTGCACATATTGTGGTTCTGCGGATCACAATATTTATTCTTGCCCTTCCTTCGGTTCTATATCTGTTATGCAGCGATTTGAGTTTGCTAAGACTCAAAAAATGTGCCTCAATTGCTTGAATGTGGGTCATGTAGTTTCCAGTTGCAAGGCTTCCAAATGTCGGGTGTGTTCAAAACCACACCATTCGTTGTTGCACAGATACTCTGTAGCTGTGCCAAATTCACCCGCTTCACACGCAGTCGCACCTCCAGAAGCGTACTTAGGTCACGTTTTAAGTGCCGATCAAGTAATTCTTGCCACAGCAGTCGTAAAAATTAAAGATAGATTCGGCCATTACCATCCTGCTCGTGTGTTACTTGATGGCGGCTCACAGTTGAACCTCATGACTGAGAACCTTGCGAAGCGCCTTCGATTAAAGCGTAAAGACACAGCTGTGAGTATCGTAATGGCAGGTGGAACCACTACTGGTAGTAGGCACAAGGTGTGCGCTGATATTCAATCTCGTTTGAATTCTCACAGCTTTGGCACTGATTTTTGGGTTCTTAAATCCATATCAACTTGTCAGCCTGGTAACTTCGTGCCCACATCGAATTGGAAAATACCCGCAAACCTTGAGTTGGCTGACCCAGAATTCTATAAGCCAGCCAAGGTTGATATTCTCCTAGGCGCTGAACTTTTTTACAAGTTATTATGCGTTGGGCAAATCGAGCTCAATTCTTGTCTTCCATTGTTGCAGAAGACATTGCTGGGATGGGTTGTTGCTGGAAGATATACAGGGCAAATACCTCCTCAACAATTCAGCGTTAACGTTGTCGCTCAAGTTAATGATTGTTCTCTCGACACCTTAGTTCAACGCTTTTGGGAACTCGATCGGAGCCCAAATGAGTCGAAGGCTGTGCGCCAGACAGCTGAACAAAAGGCCTGTGAAGCTAACTTCACCAAATCAGTACAGCGCCTGTCTACAGGACGTTTTCAAGTCGAACTTCCGTTCAAATCCGATCCCGCTGTACTAGGGCTTTCCTTTCAAACTGCTGAAAGACGATTTTTGCAACTTGAGCGCAAACTCGCAAGAGACAAAACTCTCCATGACATGTACCATGACTTCATGAGAGAGTATCGTGATCTTGGGCATATGTCTGCTCTTGAATCTCCTCCTCCAGGACAGCACTACTACATTCCTCATCAGTGTGTCCTGAGACCTGAAAGCACCACAACCAAATTGCGTGTGGTGTTTGACGCTTCTAGTAAAACGTCAACGGCCCTATCATTAAATGACACTTTAATGGTTGGGCCGACTATTCATAGGGAGCTTTATTCAACATTTGTAAATTTTCGGTTGAATAAATACGCAATTACTGCCGACATCTCCAAGATGTACAGGCAAATAAACGTGTCTGAAAAAGACAAAAAGTACCAGCTCATTCTCTGGCGAGAAAGCGCCTCTCGTGAGCTGCAGTCCTTTAAGTTGAACACTGTAACATACGGGACTGCATCAGCGCCATTTTTTGCTGTGCGCTTGTTGTTTGAATTGGCAAATATTTATGCTCGATGTCACCATGTCGCGTTAAATGTCATTAAAAATTGTTTTTATGGTGACGACATGCTGGCTCCTCATAAAGCGGGATATATTATCTCGTTTGTCTGAGCAACTTGGACCTTTGTGCCCCATCGTCATAGCGGCCAAAACTCTGTGGCAAGAGCTGTGGCGGTTTTAGATGTTAGTTGGGCTGCTAAAGCAACAGATTTGGGTGATAAATACTCGTAGGGTTTGCTCAGCAGTTTTACATAACTGCCTTCGATGCAAGCCCAAGTTAGTTGAGCAAATAATGAGAAATTTGCCAGGTGATCGCCTTCGAGAAGGTCGACCTTTCAGGGTTTGTGGACTCGAACTTTGCGGCCCATTCCATGGTAGCTATCGCATACGCGGAAGACCGCCCGTTACAAATTACGTAGCGGTATTCGTTTGTTTTGCCTCGAAGGCCGTTCACCTCGAACTGGTAGCTAATTTATCCACTGATACTGTCCTTAACGTCTTTACAAGGTTCATCGGGAAGCGCGGCCTGCCGGAAATGGTCTTTAGCGACAACGTGACGAACTTCGCGGGAACAAGCGGCTTGCTGAGGGACATGCCGTCGGCTTTCGAGCGGAGAAAGGACGCCCTGACGGACTATGCGGCAGAGCGACGAATCGATTGGTGGTTCATTCTTCCCCGACCTCCTCACATAGGAGGATTGTTGGAGGCAGCGGCGCTGCTAGGCGACCAGTCCACGATGTTGGCGGTGCTCCGTGTGGATTTGAAAGACCGGGAGTCCTTCAAAGGGGCCGGAATGTTGGAGCACCCTACTTAGCTTCTAAGCCTGTTCTTTGCGCTCTCTATCGCGCCCTTTACTGCGATCTCTGTGGCGCTCTCTTTGTGCATTCTTTTTCTTATGCCGGCCCGCTGACTTGTAGCGGCAGCAGGCAATTCACTTGCTAAATAATTCTCGCATATTCAACGTCGTTTGTACAATTATCCAAGCCATTAAAGCAATATTAATAATCGAAGAATACCGCGTCTCATTAATAAATAGTTAAATCTTGTTGTCGTGTCGCTAAAAAGCTAGCGATTTTTCACTGCCGACGCGCGACGGGAAACGCCAGGGGGGCTCTTCCCACATCAACAGTCGGCGAGCCCACGCAGGCAAATTCCAATTAACAACGACACGCAGGGTAGCGGCCGCGCTACCAGTAGACTGTGATGGTGTACTGGTAGAGCCGGTCGTGGACACCGGAGCGACACGCAGCTTCGCGAGTCCGAGGCTGGCGCAACGCCTGCGGGCGCCAGACGGAGGAAATGTACGGTCCGTGAGCGTGACTGTGTCCATGGCTGACGGGGCACAGAAGACGGTCCGTGAAGAAACGAAGGCGACGGTCACGGTGGGCGACAGTCGCGTAGTACTGCCGCTGCTCACACTCCCCGGATGCATAGATGAGCTCACATTGGGACTGGATTATGTCCAAATGGCCAACGGGGCGGTGACTGTGGGCGGCCAAGCTGTAGAATTGCGAACGAACGATCCACGGCCACGCAGACGGCGGAGGCGAAATCGCAGAGCCCGACATGCAGCCTTGGTGACAAGCGAACAGGCGGGGCTCACTATAGCCGCCCACCTGACGGAGCAGCAGACCCAGACGGCCGCCAGATTCCTCGAGGGGGAGCTGGCAAGCTTTGAGAGCATCACAGGAGTCTCGTTGGCGGCGGTGCACACAATCCGGATGAAAGACGAGCGTCCCATCAAACAGCGGTACTACCCCCGGAATCCGGCCATGCAGGCAGTGATCAATCAAGAAGTCGACGAATTGCTGGCAAAGGGCTGCATCGAGCAATCCGACAGTGCCTACAGCGCACCCATCGTGTTGGTGCGCAAGAAGACAGGCGCCTGGAGGATGTGCATCGACTATCGGCAGCTGAATGAACGCTCAGAACCAGATGCGTACCCAATTCCGCGGATCCAGCACATTTTGGAGCAGCTGCGCCGGGCCAAATACATAAGTAGCATCGATTTGCGGAATGGGTACTGGCAGATTCCGATGGAGCGCGAAAGCCAGCGATATACAGCGTTCACGGTGCCAGGACGCGGGCTGTTCCAGTGGCGTGTGATGCCGTTCGGCCTGCATTCTGCGCCCGCAACATTCCAGAGGGCGTTGGACAGCGTCATTGGCCCGGACATGGCACCGCACGCGTTTGCATACCTGGACGACATAGTGGTGGTCGGTAGGACGTTCGAGGAACACTTGAGCAACTTGCGCGAGGTGTTCCGGCGACTGCGAGCGGCCAATCTGCGAATAAATCGAGATAAGTGCGAATTCTTTCGTAAATCCATTAGGTACCTGGGGCACCTGGTGACGGAGGCGGGCATCCAAACGGATCCGGAGAAGGTAGCAGCCATCCACGAGCTGAAGCCGCCATCAAATCTGAAACAATTGCGGCAGTACATTGGAATGGCCTCGTGGTATCGACGCTTCGTACCAAATTTCGCCACAACGGTTGGGCCCCTTACCGAACTGTTGAAGAAGGGCCACAAGTGGAGTTGGGGAAAGCAGCAGCAGGAGGCATTCCAGTGTATCCAGAAGCAGCTGATGGAAGCTCCGGTGTTGGCGTGCCCCGATTTCTCTCGACGTTTCTGCCTACAGACGGACGCCAGCGAGTATGGGCTGGGCGCGGTTCTGACGCAAGACATAGACGGCCACGAACACGTAATTTCCTACGCCAGTAGGAAGCTGCAGAAAGCGGAGGTCAACTACAGCGCCACGGAGAAGGAGTGCCTCGCAATTGTTTGGGGAATCCGAAAACTGCGACACTATTTGGAAGGCTACCATTTCACTGTCGTGACTGATCACTTGGCGTTGCGTTGGCTCAACTCGATTGAGAGCCTCACCGGCCGCATCGCACGCTGGGCTTTGGAGCTGCAGCAGTACACCTTCGATGTCCAGTACCGAAAAGGAGCCTTGAATGTGGTGGCCGACGCACTGTCACGACAACCACGCGAGGTGATCGGCCGTGCACACGTGGAGTCAGAGGCAGCACCAACTTGTAAATGGTTACAGCGGCTGACGGCAGCGGTGTTGGAGAGTCCCAGCAAGTACCCAGATTACGCCATACAGAACGACAGGCTGTACCGCCGCATCGCTCACGTGCTAGGAGAAGATGAGGTGTCACCATGGAGGCTATGCGTGGCCGCGCCTCTACGACTGGAGGTGTTGAGAGAATGCCACGACGACGCAACAGCGGGCCATATGGGAGTACGCCGAACCTGTGCACGCGTTGCAGACCGATACCACTGGCCTGGTCTGTATCGCGACGTAGCGAAGTATGTGCACCAGTGTCTGTTGTGCCAACGCTATAAAGCCCAGCAATAGCTGACGGCAGGCAAGATGCACTTCAAACCAGCGGAGGCAGCGTGGGACGTCGTCTGCGCCGATTTTGTGGGGCCGCTGCCGCGGTCCAAACGGGGCAACGCGTATCTACTGGTCCTGGTCGATAAGTTCAGTAAATGGGCAGAACTGGTCCCCATCCGCAAGGCGACGGCAGCGGCAGTGAAGCTGGCCTTGCGAGAGCGGATTCTGGCACGGTTTGGCACACCAAGAAAGCTCATTACAGACAACGGAGCCCAGTTTACAAGCCGCGCGCTGAAGCAGTTCCTCGCCGAGGCAGGCATAAAGCAACAACTGACGGCACCATACACACCTCAGGAGAATCCCACTGAGCGGACCAATAGAACGGTCAAAACATTGATTGCCCAGCTGGCGGACGGGCAGCACAACACGTGGGACGAACAACTGCCGGAAGCACAATTGGCCATTAATACAGCAATTTCAGACGCAACGGGCTACTCACCTGCTTTCATCCTATTTGGGAGAGAACCACGGCATCCACACACACTGTACGGCAGGGATCCTGACGCCCCTGAGGCAGCACCAGGTAGCCCAGAAACACACGCGCCGCTGCTACAGTTTGTTGCCCGCATAGCAAGAAGAAACCAAGGGGTGGCCAGCGAGGATCAGGCACGCCAGTACAATCTGCGGAGACGCGAGTGGCGACCCAAACTGGGCGACGAGGTGCTCGTGCGACAACATCACCTGTCCAACGCAGCCGAGCAGTTTGCGGCCAAGCTGGCGCCTCGCTTCGATGGACCATTCACGGTGCGAGCATTTATATCCCCAGTCATAGTGCGTGTGCGACCAGTGGCGGGCGGCAGAGGTAGAACGGCACATGTGCGGGATCTAAAAGCGGTGAATGCAGAAGACAGCGAAGCCGACGAAGGCAGCGGCGACAGAGGCAGCGACGACAGAGGCAGCGACGACAGAGGCAGCGTTAGTATGGTCACCAGGGCCACGCCACCGACAGCTTCACAGCAGCCACAGCAGGCCACTCCTCAGCGTCAACAAAAGCAGCCACAGCGGCAGTCCGTGCAACAAAATCGGCCATATCAACGAGCACGACGACAGCAGCCACGGTCACGACAGCCACGACAGCAGCAACAGCAACCAGGGCTTCGTAGCAGCCACACCGACAACAGCAACGGCAACACCACCGGCGTCCACCAAAGCGGGAATAGCAAAGCTGCCGTTCTAGCCGAAGAAGATGCCCATGTAAGCCTACAAACATTATTAAACGAAGTTTGTTGTTACGTTTCAGGCCATGTGAAGCGATGTAGATTACCGCACCGCCTGAGATACACACTCAGCGCCGAATATACCAGAGACGCAGCAGATGGGCGGTATGATAATTCCATTGGCGATCCCTACCCACAGCAGCCACTACAGCACCCATTACAGAACCCAGAGGATGACGACACGTCAGCACCACGCGGCGGAAATGCAGAAAACAACAATGCGACCGAATGACAGAGCGAACAGCTGACGGTGAAGGTACAGGTGGCGTTGACAGGTGGCCAAACGCGAGGGGTGGCAGCGCTGCCACCCAGCTGCTACGCATCTGCCGTTCGATTATGGCGCGGTGAAGGAAAATTCGAAAAAAAACCACCGATCGGGCCGTTCGACCCCTTGGGGAAAGGGGGAGGTGTAACGACGCGTTGCGCAGCAACCAGATGGGCGTCATTACGAGTAATTTTAAGCTAACAAGTAGTTGTAAAGAATAGTAAGCCATGAAGGCGAGTAATTTTAAGTTCGGTTCTAGTTAGTTCTCTTCTGGCTCATGCCCAACGCGCACTGAAGCGCTCTGCATTATATATTGGAACTAAAGCAACGTTGCAGAAAGAAACACGTGGAGAAGTTTTGGCGTACCGCCCTCTTTTATTGGTTGGACACCTCGGCACTTTGGGGTGCCTAATTTATTTCAGCAGACTCTGGCCGGCGAGCATACTCGCGGCAGAGTAACAACGTTACAGTATGTTTTTAACTGACGAGAAACAAAAACATAGACGTCTTTTTTTTTATAGTTGTTTATTATGGCGCATAAAGGCCGAGAAAAGGGTACAACAAACTTAATCTAAAATTAAATACTAATCCCAATTTCAGCCAAGAAGGTGCAGTGATAGGAGAAATTATGTCTTAATCCTTCCCTTTTAAAAGAGTGGAAGGAATGCGGGGAGAATCCGAACCAGTGATGATTAGGTGCCCCTTCCCTCTAGGGGGCTCCAAATGGTGAGTTAAATTTGTGAGTGTTGTACATAGTAGCATAATAATGTAGGTTTGAAATACAAATTAGTTTATTTGGGATGTCTTGTAGTATACATAAGTTTTAAAAGTTACATGAATAGTTAATATAAAAGAAATGCGCAGCACTTCCGCGAACAACACTTTAAACTGGCCTTGGCAACAACACTCACTGTCTACACTCTGACCCGCAACTCTCAAACAACTGACTTCAGCCACTCCACTCAAGCGAATGCCTTATTCTCCTCTTCTGTTCGATTCTTAAGCCTATCTATAATCGCCGATGCCATATTAGACCAGGGTAGCTAATAGGGTATTCTACTCCCGCCTTATTCCCCACATCCTACATTCGGCCTTCCTGACAATTCGTTCGTCCCGAACGAACACCATTTTTTTACAAACTCTGCGGCTGTTGTTGTTAAGTTTGGTCCCTCCTAATTGCCAACTTTTTGAACTTCATAGCGCCCATGTTTCATTATCTTCGTTATCTTATACAGTCCAAGAAACTTTGGTCTTATCTTCATGCCCGTGCCATATTGTGATCTTTTAATCGCTACCAGTTCCCCTAATTTATAAGTTTCTTCGACTTTCCTTTTTTCGTTAAATCCCTTTCTATTCTCTTGCTGTATCTTCTCAATGTTCTCCTGTGCTTTAATCCTTACTAATTCTCGCTCTTCATTAAAAATGTCTATGTCCACTTCTTCTAGAATTTGCCTTATGTCTTCGTTTTTAGTTTTCATGTCAAGTCCTGTAAGAATTTTAAAAGGAGTGAATTTCGTGCTTCGTGGAGGTGTGCTGTTTATAATTTGTTGAACGCGATCAACATGACAGTACCAATTCGAGGGATTGCTCTGACACACTTTGGTCAACATTGGAATGACAATTCTATGAATGCGTTCTACCTGTCCGTTACCCCTTGGCATACCTGTTGTAATGTGTAGGAGTTGGATGCCCTCATTCTCACAATATCACTATCAGTAACTACTATTTTCGGGTTACCAAAACAATACGCCTGTTTTTGGAGCTTATCTATGACTTCATCTGTTCCCGTCGATTTAGTGGGGTAAAGCCAAACAAATTTCGAAAAGGCGTCTACCACCGTTAAAATATGCATATATTTCTTTTTTGTACTCGTGAGAGGACCGACGTGATCTATATGATATGTTCCCAATGGATCTTGGGCCTTGTCAATAGGTACTAAAAGTCCTTCTTTTTTGCCTCGTTTTGCATCTGATATAAGACATTCAACACAACTAAGGACCACTTTGCCTACTTTTTCTTGCATATTGTAAAAAAATATTGTTTACTCAGCAAGTCGACAGTCTTCTTTGTGCCAAAATGGCCCTCGCGGTGAGCAATAGTTATAATTTCATCCTGCATGGTCTCAGGGACAATCAGCAGCTCTTTGTTAAGGTCCTTGTATAATATCCCGTTTCGAACAAAATAATCTTTATAGCTGTTAGAGCTTTCCAAAACTTTTTTGACTGCCTTTATCCAATTGTCTGCCTCTTGTGTTTCCCGCAACCTATACTTTACTGACTCTTTAATTATTAGACAAGACAATCTGCTTAATGCATCAACGTGCTTCATTTGGCTTCCCGATCTATGTTCAACTTGGTAGTCAAATTCTTGCAGAAACATAGCCCATCTAGCAACTCGCACTGGTACATCGTCTTTCTTAACTGTCATCGCAAAAGCATTGCAGTCCGTCACAATTTTGAATTTTATGCCTAATAGGTAATTCGCCACTTTTTGATTGCTGTTATAACTGCCAAGATTTCCAATTCGTAAGAACTGTACTTTTCTTCACACGGATTTGTTTTCTTGCTCATAAATTCTATCGGGTGGAAGAGTTGATCTTCTGAGTCCATCTGCATCAAAACAGCCCCAAACCCATGCTTACTTGCATCTGTATGCATTTCTGTTACTGCGCTCGGTTTATATAACTTTAATAGTGGAGCTGAAACAAGCAAATGCTTTAAGAATTCAAAAGCAACGAGGCCCTTTTGATCTAACTCAATTTTTCTATTATTCCCTTTTGGATTGTCTTTACGAAGCATGTCGGTTAGCGGCTAGTGCATAGCTTTTAATGAAGCGTCGTAAATATGACGTAAGACCCAAAAATCGTTGAAGAGCATTTTTGCTTTTAGGTACTGGGAAATTTACTACCGCATCAATTTTGTCCCGTGTTGGCGAAATGGTTGCGTTTTCAATAACATACCCTAAACATTGAATTTTCTTTCTGAGATACTGTCCTTTTTCCCATTTTATACGTAAACCGGCCCTACCTGCGACTTGCAAAAACTCTTTTAGCATTTCTATACCCTAATTCTCGTAATTAAATTTAGGTTATACAATGTGCAATATATAAATACAATGTGATAAGCAAGTGCGAGTTAAATTTGTGAATGTTGTACAATAGTAGTATAATAATATAGTATAAATGTAATTAGATTTAGGTGATACGATGTGCATTATGTAAGTACAATGTGATAAGCAAGTGCGAATTAAATTTGTGAATGTTGTACAATAGTAGTATAATAATATAGTATAAATGTAATTAAATTTATGTGATACGATGTGCAATATGTAAATACAATGTGATAAGCAAGTGTGATATTTTAAAAAATTTAAACAAAATATATAAGGAAAAATTTTAGAACTTAAAAATAATATATGCAATGTATAAAGTAAAGAATAAAAGATATTAAATTGAAATGAAAAGGAAATTTAAATTATTTCATTATGGAATTATTTAGAGAAATATTTTGAATGACATGTAGCTCAAACTTTTAAGTATGAGGTATAAAGTTAGCAAAATAATTTGTATATACAAGTATACGTTGCGAGTAACAATAAATAATTGTGAGCTTAAGATTATGTCAATGGAACAATGTTGATATTAAAATAAATTCTAAATTTGCGCTGCAAGAGTTTCGAGGCTGAGTGGTATCCAAGTCCGGGCAAAAGATCCGAGTACCGGCGATTTGAAGAAAGCAGGAACGAATGTTGATGTGCAAGGGTGCAAGATAAGATGCCACCATACAGCAGGCATGAACATACGCGCTGTTAGCAACTGCATGTTGAGCCGAAAGAAACAAATTTGTGGGGAGCCCCAGGTAGTCCATTATTGAAGTTTGGGAAAGTAAAATGAAGAAGTAATTAGTATTTTGTTATACGGAGGATAAAATCCAAAGAGAAACAATGAAGATGTGTGATTTGTGGTAGAGTGTGCTGTCTGATGATGTATATATTAGAAGATGTGAATAGGCATGAGTGTAGCAATGTGTGCAGAGAAGTGTGTGTAGACGGAATGATGTGTGTGTTAGGTAGGAGTCCAGGACCCAATACGACAGTATTGTTCGTGCAGAATTGACAAAATAATGTGCGTACAGATGAATTATTTATATTATTGTTGATTTCCTTATATGGTTTGAAAGAATTTTTGAATTAATGATTGATTATTGAAGTGCGTTATTAAAAAATTTTTATAATATTTTTATAATATTTATAAGGCTTGTTTTATGGTGTTATGGGCTATTAATATAATGAGTTATGGAACTAGAAATGTAAGTAAGTAATTATATTGGCTTGACAAGTTTATCGAATGAAATGTGATTATTTTGAGTTAGTTATTGTGGCTTTTAATTTATGAAATGATTAATTGTGTAAATGTGTGATTTCATAAAGTGTATATAATTAATTATAAGGTGGTGGAATTTTATTAAATATGTGTTTTGATTAGGTGTATGTAATTAATTGTGAAGTGGTGTGGAAATAAAATGGTATTTATTATAGTATGTAGATTAGCGAAAATAATTTATAAGCAAATTTATATTTACTTTGTAGGTTTTAGCGGGAAATGTAAATAAGTGATTAAATTGGTGGCTAGTTTGTCAATTACAGTGTTTGTTATACCCTGTACCCAAAGGGTACAAGGGTTAGTTTTGTGCGAGTGCACATGGAACACACAGAAGGAGGCTTGGTAGACCCCACAAAGTATATATATTCTTAATCAGCATGACAAGCCGAGTCGATATAGCCATTTCCGTCTGTCTGTCTGTATGAACGCAAGGATCTCCAAAAGTATAAGAGCTAGAATAAGCAAACTTGGTATACAGATTCTCCTGAGCCCGAGAAAGGACGAGTTTGTTCATTTTTTCTGATCCACCCCCCCACTCCCCCCCTAATAACGATTTTCTATAACTCCCGTAATTTTGAATAATAATAATAATTTTGAACTAAAATTGGAAAATTGTCTTTTTTAATTTTTAAGTTTAACTTCCTATAGTCGCAGCAGAACCTCTTCAACCCATCTTTTTTCGACACTAGCACAACTGGAGTAGCATATTCTGAAGAGCTTGGTACTACGATTCCCTCATCTAACCATTGCTGAACTTGTTTTTATACCCTGTACCCGTAGGGTAAAAAGGGTATATTAGGTTTGTGCAAAGTATGTAACATGCAGAACGAGGCATCTCCGACCCTATAAAGTATATATATTCTGAATCAGCATGACGAGAGAAATCGATCTAGACATGTCCGTCCGTCCGTCCGTCTGTCCGTCCGTCTGGATGAACGCAAGGATCTCAGAAACTATAAAAGCTAGAATAACCAAAGTTGGCATCCAGATTCTCCTAGGTCCGAGAAAGGACGAGTTTATTTTTTTCTTTTCATTATGATAGAATGATCGGAAAGAAAGTTATAGACATAAAACCAGGCCCAATGCACACATACATACATATGTACAAGTACACAAACACGCATAAGGCACGATTCTGATGGAAATGTAAATGTATGTATGCATGCATGGAATATTTTATATTTAATTTAGTTAATTAATTAAATTAATTTAGTTAATTAAATTAATTAAATTAATTCATTAATTTAATTACTTTTTTGTGGGGTGGTACAGGGTATTTAAGAGTTGAGCCTGCTCGACCTTAGCATTCCTTTCTTGTTTTAAGTTAGTTATTGTGGTTTCAAATTTATAAAATGAAGAATTGTGTAAATGTGTGTTTCCATTAAGTGATGAAATTATGTAAATATACGTTTTGATTAGATGTATGAATTTAATTGTAAAGTTGTGTGGAATAATATGGTATTTATTATAATATGTGGATTAATGTAAATAATTTATAAGCAAATTTATATTTGCTTTGTAGGTTTTAACGGGAGATGTAAATAAGTAATTAAATTGGTGGCTAGTTTATCAATTGCAGTGTGTTTGTTTTAAGTTAGTTATTGTGGTTTCAAATTTATAAAGTGAAGAATTGTGTAAATGTGTGTTTCCATTAAGTGATGAAATTATGTAAATATGCGTTTTGATTAGATGTATGAATTTAATTGTAAAGATGTGTGGAATAATATGGTATTTATTATAATATGTGGATTAATGTAAGTAATTTATAAGCAAATTTATATTTACTTTGTATGTTTTTAACTGACGAGAAACAAAAACGTAGACGTCTTTTTTTTTTATAGTTGTTTATTATGGCGCATAAAGGCCGAGAAAAGGGTACAACAAACTTAATCTAAAATTAAATACTAATCCCAATTTCAGCCATGAAGGTGCAGTGATAGGAGAAATTATGTCTTAATCCTTCCCTTTTAAAAGAGTGGAAGGAATGCGGGGAGAATCCGAACCAGTGATGATTAGGTGCCCCTTCCCTCTAGGGGGCACAAATGGTGAGTTAAATTTGTGAGTGTTGTACATAGTAGCATAATAATGTAGGTTTGAAATACAAATTAGTTTATTTGGGATGTCTTGTAGTATACATAAGTTTTAAAAGTTACATGAATAGTTAATATAAAAGAAATGCGCAGCACTTCCGCGAACAACACTTTAAACTGGCCTTGGCAACAACACTCACTGTCTACACTCTGACCCGCAACTCTCAAACAACTGACTTCAGCCACTCCACTCAAGCGAATGCCTTATTCTCCTCTTCTGTTCGATTCTTAAGCCTATCTATACTCGCCGATGCCATATTAGACCAGGGTAGCTAATAGGGTATTCTACTCCCGCCTTATTCCCCACATCCTACATTCGGCCTTCCTGACAATTCGTTCGTCCCGAACGAACACCATTTTTTTACAAACTCTGCGGCTGTTGTTGTTAAGTTTGGTCCCTCCTAATTGCCAACTTTTTGAACTTCATAGCGCCCATGTTTCATTATCTTCGTTATCTTATACAGTCCAAGAAACTTTGGTCTTATCTTCATGCCCGTGCCATATTGTGATCTTTTAATCGCTACCAGTTCCCCTAATTTATAAGTTTCTTCGACTTTCCTTTTTTCGTTAAATCCCTTTCTATTCTCTTGCTGTATCTTCTCAATGTTCTCCTGTGCTTTAATCCTTACTAATTCTCGCTCTTCATTAAAAATGTCCATGTCCACTTCTTCTAGAATTTGCCTTATGTCTTCGTTTTTAGTTTTCATGTCGAGTCCTGTAAGAATTTTAAAAGGAGAGAATTTCGTGCTTCGTGGAGGTGTGCTGTTTATAATTTGTTGAACGCGATCAACATGACAGTACCAATTCGAGGGATTGCTCTGACACACTTTGGTCAACATTGGAATGACAATTCTATGAATGCGTTCTACCTGTCCGTTACCCCGGTATACCTGTTGTAATGTGTAGGAGTTGGATGCCCTCATTCTCACAATATCACTATCAGTAACTACTCTTTTCGGGTTACCAAAACAATACGCCTGTTTTTGGAGCTTATCTATGACTTCATCTGTTCCCGTCGATTTAGTGGGGTAAAGCCAAACAAATTTCGAAAAGGCGTCTACCACCGTTAAAATATGCATATATTTCTTTTTTGTACTCGTGAGAGGACCGACGTGATCTATATGATATGTTCCCAATGGATCTTGGGCCTTGTCAATAGGTACTAAAAGTCCTTCTTTTTTGCCTCGTTTTGCATCTGATATAAGACATTCAACACAACTAAGGACCACTTTGCCTACTTTTTCTTGCATATTGTAAAAAAATATTGTTTACTCAGCAAGTCGACAGTCTTCTTTGTGCCAAAATGGCCCTCGCGGTGAGCAATAGTTATAATTTCATCCTGCATGGTCTCAGGGACAATCAGCAGCTCTTTGTTAAGGTCCTTGTATAATATCCCGTTTCGAACAAAATAATCTTTATAGCTGTTAGAGCTTTCCAAAACTTTTTTGACTGCCTTTATCCAATTGTCTGCCTCTTGTGTTTCCCGCAACCTATACTTTACTGACTCTTTAATTATTAGACAAGACAATCTGCTTAATGCATCAACGTGCTTCATTTGGCTTCCCGATCTATGTTCAACTTGGTAGTCAAATTCTTGCAGAAACATAGCCCATCTAGCAACTCGCACTGGTACATCGTCTTTCTTAACTGTCATCGCAAAAGCATTGCAGTCCGTCACAATTTTGAATTTTATGCCTAATAGGTAATTCGCCACTTTTTGATTGCTGTTATAACTGCCAAGATTTCCAATTCGTAAGAACTGTACTTTTCTTCACACGGATTTGTTTTCTTGCTCATAAATTCTATCGGGTGGAAGAGTTGATCTTCTGAGTCCATCTGCATCAAAACAGCCCCAAACCCATGCTTACTTGCATCTGTATGCATTTCTGTTACTGCGCTCGGTTTATATAACTTTAATAGTGGAGCTGAAACAAGCAAATGCTTTAAGAATTCAAAAGCAACGAGGCCCTTTTGATCTAACTCAATTTTTCTATTATTCCCTTTTGGATTGTCTTTACGAAGCATGTCGGTTAGCGGCTAGTGCATAGCTTTTAATGAAGCGTCGTAAATATGACGTAAGACCCAAAAATCGTTGAAGAGCATTTTTGCTTTTAGGTACTGGGAAATTTACTACCGCATCAATTTTGTCCCGTGTTGGCGAAATGGTTGCGTTTTCAATAACATACCCTAAACATTGAATTTTCTTTCTGAGATACTGTCCTTTTTCCCATTTTATACGTAAACCGGCCCTACCTGCGACTTGCAAAAACTCTTTTAGCATTTCTATACCCAAATTCTCGTAATTAAATTTAGGTGATACAATGTGCAATATATAAATACAATGTGATAAGCAAGTGCGAGTTAAATTTGTGAATGTTGTACAATAGTAGTATAATAATATAGTATAAATGTAATTAGATTTAGGTGATACGATGTGCATTATGTAAGTACAATGTGATAAGCAAGTGCGAATTAAATTTGTGAATGTTGTACAATAGTAGTATAATAATATAGTATAAATGTAATTAAATTTATGTGATACGATGTGCAATATGTAAATACAATGTGATAAGCAAGTGTGATATTTTAAAAAATTTAAACAAAATATATAAGGCAAAATTTTAGAACTTAAAAATAATATATGCAATGTATAAAGTAAAGAATAAAAGATATTAAATTGAAATGAAAAGGAAATTTAAATTATTTCATTATGGAATTATTTAGAGAAATATTTTGAATGACATGTAGCTCAAACTTTTAAGTATGAGGTATAAAGTTAGCAAAATAATTTGTATATACAAGTATACGTTGCGAGTAACAATAAATAATTGTGAGCTTAAGATTATGTCAATGGAACAATGTTGATATTAAAATAAATTCTAAATTTGCGCTGCAAGAGTTTCGAGGCTGAGTGGTATCCAAGTCCGGGCAAAAAATCCGAGTACCGGCGATTTGAAGAAAGCAGGAACGAATTTTGATGTGCAAGGGTGCAAGATAAGATGCCACCATACAGCAGGCATGAACATACGCGCTGTTAGCAACTGCATGTTGAGCCGGCAGAAACAAATTTGTGGGGAGCCTCCAGTTAGTCCATTATTGAAGTTTGGGAAAGCAAAATGAAGAAGTAATTAGTATTTTGTTATACGGAGGATAAAATACAAAGAGAAACAATGAAGATGTGTGATTTGTGGTAGAGTGTGCTGTCTGATGATGTATATATTAGAAGATGTGAATCGGCATGAGTGTAGCAATGTGTGCAGAGAAGTGTGTGTAGACGGAATGATGTGTGTGTTAGGTAGGAGTCCAGGACCCAATACGACAGTATTGTTCGTGCAGAATTGACAAAATAATGTGCGTACAGATGAATTATTTATATTATTGTTGATTTCCTTATATGGTTTGAAAGAATTTTTGAATTAATGATTGATTATTGAAGTGCGTTATTAAAAAATTTTTATAATATTTTTATAATATTTATAAGGCTTGTTTTATGGTGTTATGGGCTATTAATATAATGAGTTATGGAACTAGAAATGTAAGTAAGTAATTATATTGGCTTGACAAGTTTATCGAATGAAATGTGATTATTTTGAGTTAGTTATTGTGGCTTTTAATTTATGAAATGATTAATTGTGTAAATGTGTGATTTCATAAAGTGTATATAATTAATTATAAGGTGGTGGAATTTTATTAAATATGTGTTTTGATTAGGTGTATGTAATTAATTGTGAAGTTGTGTGGAAATAATATGGTATTTATTATAGTATGTATATTAGCGAAAATAATTTATAAGCAAATTTATATTTACTTTGTAGGTTTTAGCAGGAAATGTAAATAAGTGATTAAATTGGTGGCTAGTTTATCAATTGCAGTGTGTTTGTTTTAAGTTAGTTATTGTGGTTTCAAATTTATAAAGTGAAGAATTGTGTAAATGTGTGTTTCCATTAAGTGATGAAATTATGTAAATATGCGTTTTGATTAGATGTATGAATTTAATTGTAAAGATGTGTGGAATAATATGGTATTTATTATAATATGTGGATTAATGTAAATAATTTATAAGCATATTTATATTTGCTTTGTAGGTTTTAACGGGAGATGTAAATAAGTAATTAAATTGGTGGCTAGTTTATCAATTGCAGTGTGTTTGTTTTAAGTTAGTTATTGTGGTTTCAAATTTATAAAGTGAAGAATTGTGTAAATGTGTGTTTCCATTAAGTGATGAAATTATGTAAATATACGTTTTGATTAGATTTATGAATTTCATTGTAATGTTGTGTGGAATAATATGGTATTTATTATAATATGTGGATTAGTGTAAGTAATTTATAAGCAAATTTATATTTACTTTGTAGGTTTTTAACTGACGAGAAACAAAAACGTAGACGTCTTAGCCATACCATGGTGCACTAGTAAATTTGCGAGCATCAGGACTTAATGGTGAAAAGTGCAACACCGAGCAGGCAAGGAGTGTGGGCGTCCCGTCCGAGATCGCAATGCGCCCATAATTTTTAAAATTTATATTTACTTTGTAGGTTTTTAACTGACGAGAAACAAAAACGTAGACGTCTTAGCCAGACCATGGTGCACTAGTAAATTTGCGAGCATCAGGATTTAATGGTGAAAAGTGCAACACCGAGCAGTCAAGGAGTGTGGGCGTCCCGTCCGAGATCGCAATGCGACCATAATTTTGCGGACGTTGGTTGCAAGGATGAAAGATCCGGGCTCCAGGCAGGTAAAGGATTAGTGCTGGCATCCAATTCATAAGCCACGATGAGAAAAGTAAAGAGCGGTGAGTGTGTGAATGTCTTAATAGCTGTACTAAACTTTGACCGGTGAATCAGCCTTGCAGGATTACGTCTGATGCGAGATTCAAGTGAGCGAGAAGAATATATGTCCTGTGAGAATCACTATGTGCCAGTTTAATGCAAAGATGGAGGATCCGATTTCCGAGTTCCAAAGACTGCGGTGTATAAAATATAGAGCGGTGAGTGTATAAATGGTTTGTTAAGTATGCAGAATGATATGGTGATGTTAATTGCAGCGGCGCGAAGCAAAAAAGTCCAGCGGTGACAAAACGTAGGCCTCAAGAGGATGAATCAACCTTGGTTGATGATGGATGTGGTGTGTCAAATGAATTTATAAAAGGTTCCAGAAAGTGTGAAGTTAAATTAATTGAATTTCATATTATTGTGATAAGATTATAAAATTGTTAGAAATTAGGTGGATTGGTTTATATGCGAATTTAAAAGCCAATATATTTTTATTTATATTTGATTATATGGTGTAAATAAAAAGGTTATATAGCCAGTAGTATACTTGTATGAAAAATGTATTAGTAATTATATATTGCGGTATGAAAATGCAGTTATGAGTGTTGTGTATGGTTATAGAAGATTGATTTAAAGAGTTTTTAATATTTACTGTATAAATGTTTGTCAATTCGTAAAGATTGAAATCAGGAAGCATATTTATCAATGAGTTTAATTTTATTTATTACGTTAATAATGATTACAAAACTCAATCGAACCCGAAGGGTTCGCTAATGCGTTCGAAGAAGTTGTTATGCAACTCAATACGACCTTGTTCAAATATATTCCCCTCAATATCAAAGTATCTAACCACATTTTACTTCCAACTGGAGAACCAATTCGAGTCTAATTAAATGTCTTACGCAACTCAACTCCAACTTACTAAAATAATTGTAAGTTGTATCAGGATCCAAACCGCTGATCTGATTACGTAATATTTCTAAGTTGGCTCATGAACCAAACCACAAAACCAAATAGTTTAACTTATATGGGGAATATATCAACCTCAATACATAAAGAACTATTTACAAGTTGTATCAGGATCCGAACCACTGATCGAAATATGTACATTCTATTTTTAGGTACAAGCATGATCCTATCCACTAACCTAATCGCTTGAACTTGTATGTGGAAATATCACATACAGCTCAATACCAATTGGTAAAAATATTTAGAATCACAACCAAAATATTATACCACAGACAGTTTGTTGGCTAAGGCGACAACCAATTGTACCATAAACATTTTTATACCCTGTAGGGTAGAAAGGGTATATTAGGTTTGTGCAAAGTATGTAACATACAGAAGGAAGCATCTCATAAAGTATATATATTCTTGATCAGCATGACGAGAGAAATCGAACTAGACATGTCCGTCCGTCTGTCCGTCCGTCTTTCCGTGTGTCCGTCTGGATGAACGCGAGGATCTCAGAAACTATAAAAGCTAGAATAACCAAAGTTGGCATCCAGATTCTCCTAGGTCCGAGTAAGGACGAGTTTATTTTATTTTTTTTTATTTTCCCCCCTTCCCCCCCTACAGAATTTCGTCAATAGCGTCCACATTTCAAATGCTACCTAAACCAAACTTTGCACACATAATTTATATATAATTGTCTACTGTTGTTCAAAGTTATTCAATTCGGTCAATTCTAAATAAAGTTATTAGCAAAACAAATTCTCGCCAGTACAACCCCCACAAACTGCAGCAATAAGTTCGCTCTTCTTCTTCCTCTTTTTTCTGCTGCTATGGACGCATATAACTCAGTGACGGAAGTTTACCTGGGTACAGGGTATTACACTGTCGGGCTTGCTCGACTGTAGCGTTCTCTCTTGTTTTTTTTAGTTACAGTTACATTTTAAATAAACTCAATTCGGCATGGTGTTGAAATACATGGATAGTTCATTGGTTTTTTGGGTCAAGGCAATGTTTATATATTTTTCAAAGTTGATAATAATCGGTAGTTAATCTGCTGCACTAGTACATAAAGCATTGAAGTACGAATACATCAATTAGAAATAAACCATGGATAACATTTTCAAGAAAAACCCCTCAAGAGATGGTTACACCAAACTCGTTTATTGCAACTTGTGTGGCAGTGACACCCATACGGAAAATGCCTGTGCTAAGAAAGTAACAAAGGGAGAAACCAATAAACGATGATTGCAGACAAATGGCGCGAAGGCGATTTTTCATTAAGGAGATGGCTCCTAGGCTTTTCTATCCTAACTACACCATATCTATACTACTTTTGATGCGATTCGAGCGATTCGAAGTGCTCGAACGCATTAGCGAACCCTTCGGGTTCGATTGAGTTTTGTAATCATTATTAACGTAATAAATAAAATTAAACTCATTGATAAATATGCTTCCTGATTTCAATCTTCACAGTTTTTCTTAACGCATTTAAAGGTTGCTTTCCTATATCTATACTACTTGGAGCTGCAGCTGTTAGCTATTGTTTAGTGCTTGAGCACACAATGTGTTTCAATAATATATGAAAGAAAAAAGAACACCGCCCTTCTAAGTCCATTGCTTCTTACCTGCTGCTGAATAAAACGCGAGGAACGACTCCGGTTCCTTTGCAGTTTACTGTAAGCAGTGCGCTACAACACTCAACGTTTTTCAAGTTTCAAAAATAAATACCAAAAACATTTTTCAAAGTGGTTTGCGCGAATAAACAATTCGAGTGCAATTTAATTTTGTTCAAACCAAAAAAGCAAAAAACAAAAACTAGAAACCAATACAACAATGGCATTAAAAGTTAGTTGTGATCAATGCAAGACCACCATTGAAGACGTGGATGAATTCTTTAAATTCAACCCCCCTCAGTTATCAACACAAGGGGATGAGAGTTTAGAAATTATTTTTACCAATGACGATGAAGCTGCAGCTTTTCCTCTCAGAAGAGTAATTACCACAAACTCTCTCATAGAATCTTTGGGGGAGACAGAATTTGAGTCAATATATAATAACATTATGCAAATAAATCCCTGGAACAATGCAATGTTGCCTGCTTGTCAGTTTTCGCCCACACCAAGTGAAATGATCGAAGTTGACTACTCAGCCTTGGAAGAGGAAGCAAAAAAATACTATGATAATATGCCTAACAATCAGTTGGGAGTGCCTGACTTCCATAGACGAGTTATGGAGATTGATGCATATGTTAAGGCGAAGAAACAGTCGAAGCAAAGAAAAGATCAGGCTGTTGCGGAATTAATGCTAGATGAAGACGACGCATTGTTACTACTTGCAATTGAAAAAGAAGCTCCCCTAGCTATGCCCGACGAGGACGACGAATTACTACTTTTAGTTGCGAAACATCAAGAGACTAGAAATTTACAAACAAAAATATAACATAATACTATTATAATTAATTTTTTATTAATTTGTTCCACAAATTTATTTATTTTATTGTTAGTGCACGATACATTTCCTTTGATTTAACTAATGCAATTGTGTCTGAAATTGAAAATTGGTAAATAAATAAGAAAACAAAAAAAAAAAAACATAATTAAAGTTCTTACTTGTTAATAAGGGTACGAGCGAGCCTTGATATAACTGAAGTTATGTTTCTTAAGCACATGCTTTTTTAAACCGTATTTTGTTTCAAAAAATTTGTCAAATGGACATAGAACACATTCAAACTTCTTCATTGTTTTTATTGTGTTACCCGAATTGTATAGTAATGATTTGATTGCAACTCTTTTTCTACTGGTATTTAACTTTATGTTCTCAGGCGTAAGACAGAGATGAAAAAAGAAAAAAAGAGTGGGAAAGTACACATATCTACCGAATGTAACTATCCAATGGGATAAGTTTAATTTTAAATATATTATGTAAAAAAAAAAAAAAATAAAAAAAAATGAAAAAGGCGTGTCTTTGTATTCATTTTTGTTTTCAAAAATATATATATAAATAAAGGACATATGATCATAATATGCAGTCTTTAAAACGTGTGAGTGGAAGCAAGACACTTAATCTCCCAAAAGAAAATATATATAAAAAAATCAAATAAAATGGTATGTGGCTGTGTACAAATTAATACATTGTACATGTATTTGTATATGGTATTTTGATTTTTCAGTCATTTGTTGAACACTTCAACAATGCACACTATTCCACTGGACAGGGGTACACCAAAGTTGAAAATCTTTCGGAGGGAGTGGCCTATGATATCATTGACTCTAAATTAAAGCATACAGAGTTTGGAGATAAAATTGCCTTATACTTAAAGGAGAGGGATGGAAAATGTCTTTGGATATTCCTTCCTAAAATCTATGTACAAAAATTTTCGACCAAAAATCCTTATAAAAAACTGAAGGAAAACGGAATTCTCCAAATTGTATATAAAGGAAAAGAGAAGACCAGATATAGTCCCGCGCGTTTTGAATTCATATGCAAAAACGAAGGCGATGAAACAAACAAAAATATATAAGCAGTATGCATATAACTGCAAGTATAAAGGAGGATATTGTATTGCATCAAAATCATAGTCTTATTCTGATCGCCAGCATCTCCACTACACAAAAAATTAGCAGCAAAATAAAAAAACTTTTGAATAAATAATTATGAACTTCTATAAAATGGTGACAAAACAAATCGAAGTATTTCTAAATCAGTTCGAGGACATGATTTTCGATGAACATTATAAGCGACTGGAAAATCTAAAACAGATGCTTGATGAAATGAATCGATCTCGATTCATAACCTCCCGCTTTGGAACACATTTGGAAACATGTCCCTGGTCAAATGATAAGGTAGACGCTGGACCAGACACTTGCTTTTGTCATGCTGCTGCACTTTTAACGAAAGAGGCTGTGAATCTAATGGATCGTTATTATAAGCTCACAGCTCGGTGCATAAAAAAAGAATAAAATAAATTCATATCGTTAAATTAAAAAAAATTTATTGTTTCATTTTTCTTTTCTTAAAACTAGCCTTACATAATTTTAAAATAAATCTATCATTAAAACTGTAATCAGTTTTCATAAATTTTTTTAGTAGAGTTCTTAAACCTTTTTTTTTACTTTTATGTAAAGCATACATCATACAGTAATGACCGCAGGTATTTGAAAAGTACCCCTGGATTTGTTGTTTGTTATATTTAAATTTGTCACAATTATTTTTTAAAAACTTTACGAACTCAATATTTTGAGGATACTGCCCATATGAATCGAAAAACTCTCCTTTGTTGTTATTATCAAAGTAAAATGCAACCCATTGAGCGCCAGGCTTATTTGAAGGATCAGTGTTGGCTACAATAACTGAGGGCCTTTTGAGTATTTGTGTTGGAAGCTTATTTGAGGGATAAACTCTTCCAAATATATGTCTTGTTGATGACTTTACTTTTAGGAAACTTTCGATCTGTAGAGTATTCATTTTTAGTTTTATTTAATTTATTATATAATTATTTTCACGTTTCGATGTTTATCAATATCAAGCATTGAATCGTATTCACAATAAACGAGGCATGTAACCGCTTCAGATAACGGATCTGCAAAGCGCCCTTCAATTCGTATTGTTCCTTGAGAAATTAAATTGGAAGAGACTGTAGAGTTTGAGTGATCAGCTGTTAAATCAAATGCTAATATAAAATTGCTTTTATCAAACATTTCTTTAGAAATCTGAAGTCCTCTATCAAAATGATTTATACCATTAGCTCTGAAAAGCATGTTATATGCACGTGAGCTCTAACTGTTTGTTGGATTTGAGTAATCAAACTCTAAGGCTTGTGATGGAATTTGTACTCCATTGACAAGAAGATTAAATCTTTGAATTTTAAAATTTTCAAAATTGAATGGATCTAGTGCTCGATTTCCTGAATATGCCTTGTGTTTCACCATACAAAAGGCAATAAAATTTGGTAACTGCCCAATTACAACATTATCTATTGATAGTGTGTTATTTCCAGGATAAAGTGTAAATGACTTTACTTCTACTTTATTAAAAGGATACAACGCATTTTTGCTTTGTAGGACATGATGGTGTGCTAATAGAACACTTGGATTGACAGTGATATGATTCATGAATATTTGTGCTTCTAATATTTCTAATGAGGATTCTGTGTTTTCTTCCATCAAATAGAATGCCGTTTTTTCTATATTAAATGTAATGCGTAAATCTACATTATTTAATAACAGCTTGGGTTGATTAAATATGTCTCCATGAACTATGCCATATAATTCAACTTTGTTGGCCTTTCGGGAAAATATTTTTAATAGTTGAAGTGCCATCAATAACATTATTATAGTTTGAATAACTGGGGTAGTATCCTTGAGTTGCTAAATGACTTTTGCTAGCATCACTACCATAATTTAAAATAGTTTGAAGATATGCACCGTAATGATAATTATTTTCGCTTTGTGATACTAATGTATTATTTAAATACACGCTTGAACTTCTAAATATTGAGTGCAATATATTGTTAACTACAGTAACAGAATCGTCAGTTACGTTTTTCCTTGTCCATCCTTAATTTGTACTACTAGTCTTAAGTATATCTCTATATATATAAAACAGTTTGTCCTGACTGACTGATTGGTGATCAACGCACAGCCCAAACGGTAAAGGCTAGGAAGCTGAAATGGACTCAAGTATCCTTTCATAGTCTAGGTCCCCACTAAGAAGGGATTTTGGAAAATTCGAGCTCCAAAGGGGGGAAAACAGGCTCCAACGTTTGTATGAAAAATCTACAGTTTTCATCTGATTAACTTTAAAGTTAGTTTGTATACTCTCAGAACAATTCCAAGAAAAACTGTATACTTGGTTTTTTGATATTTTTGTTGGGGCCTAAAATATGGGAGTTTTCCTGTAAAAAAAATGTTGGGGCACAAAAGCAAACCGCGTCAACAGCCCACAGCTAGGATGCTGAAATTTGGGCACAAATATCCTATCAGGGTGTAGATGCGCACTAAGAAGGGATTTTGGAAAATTCGAGCTCCAAAGGGGGGAAAAGTAACTCCAAAGTTTGTTTGAAAAATCCACATTTTTCAACCGATCGACTTAAAACTTAGTTTCTAAAATCAATTAAAGGATACAAACAAAACTGCATACTCGGATTTTCGAAATTTGTGTTGGAGCTTGAATTATTGGGGTTTTAATATTTATTCACTATTTCAAATGAAAAGCTTGTGTTATAAATTTAGTCCGATCGATTTAAAATTTGGATAATGTAATCTACGTAACTAAATCTACAACTTTGCATTCAAGGATTTTCAAAATATGCATTTTACAAAAGCAGGCAGAACAAACAATACAAAATATCAAACAGTTGGGGACAACTAAGTATACATATACACACATACAAACAGCTGTTCGTGTAGTTGCGTGCAAACGATTGAAATAGCCAAAGCAACATGTGAGACACTAATGTGTGAATGTCCATACATATGTGCACATCTATGTATGTACATATGTATCTACATATGTATGTAGGTACATTCGTCTTGCACTGACACAGCAAGAAATGTTAATTAATTGAAAATTATATAATATAACATTTTTAAAAGTAATTTTTTCTTTGTTTAGTGCATTTGGCATTAGTGTTTTCATTAATAACTTTATGCAGCAACAACAAATATCAAATAGTTGGGGACATCACATACACACACTCACACACAACAAGCAACAGTTCGTGTCTATGTGTGCGGTTCTCTACGTACGGTTGAAAAAGTAAAGAGAAACATATGTACATATGTATGTATGTATGCCTGTGTATGAATACAGCATGTATTTACATTCGTATTAATGTATACATTGGGCAAACGAACACAGTTGTTTGATTGTAAAAAAAAAATAATGCTCTAAGAACAACAACAACTGCAAGTCATTATCTCGCTCTTCTTCTTTCGTTTTGACCATTTAATGTTAATTGCAAAGACAAAACGCCAAAATGTTACAGTTACCGTCGCTAGGCAACGACTGCGTAAGCGATAGTAAAGCAGAAACCGAATAACGGAGCTACGCATATTCTGCTTCGCATTGCGGGCAGATGTATGTATGTATATGATTTGTTCTTATTGATGTCAATAAATAATTAGATTTTGTTATTTAAATATTCTGCTTATTGCATTCAAACTTCGATATTTTGATGGTATCGGTGCCAGTGCTTTTTGATCGTGGCTCATCGCTGCACGGCATTGACACGAGTGCCGTGTTTCATATTCCGAGTTTGTGCGTGGCCGTATTGACTCAATATGGCACGAAAAGACTCAAATGTGAATTTAAATTTGGACTCAAGTATCGTTTCATAGTATCCATCATAGTGTAGGAGCACACTAAGAAAGGCTTTTGGAAAATTCTAGCTCCAACGGGGGGAAAACGAGCTTTAAAAAATATTAGTTATAGTGGTCATGTTCGTTTAACGAAATAGTTTGTCAAGAACAAAAATGTAACGGACTACTGAGCAATTTTTTGTCAAGAACAGAAAATGTTCATTTAAATACCATAAATGCCTTCCTACTGGTAACCTTTAAGGTGAAAACATATGGGTAGGTTATGCACACACAAAATAAATTCAATTGGAAACATATTGAGCCGGGTTACGACGGGCAATACCTGCTAGTACTTGATAAATCTCTATAAGTTTCTCCATTACCCAAGCGTACGAACTCAATTGAGCTTGCACCATCCAAAGACGCGATAGGATTGTATGAAACCTCCTCAGTACGCAAAATACTGCTTTGTGTTGGATGTGGTTCGAATAAATCAAGTTCACTCTTCATACATTCTATGTGGTTTGTCATTTTGTTTTAGTAAATATGTCCGAAATAGGGTGTTTATTTGAATATTTCTTTTTGGCGAATGCTTTCTTTGTACAACGTCTTCGTTGACTTGGTTTAAAATGAGCTCGCTTTCGTACTGCAAACCTCTTGAAAAATCGCTAGCTTTTTAGCGATTGCAACAAACAATAGTTAACTAGTATTAATGAGACGCGGTATTCTTCGATTATTAATATTGCTTTAATGGCTTGGAAATTGTACAAACGATGTTCAACGTGCGAGTGTTACTTGGCAAGTGATTTGCCTGCTGCCGCTACAAGTCAGCGGGCCGGCATAAGAAAAAGAATGCACAAAGAGAGCGCCACAGAGATCGCAGTAAAGGTCGCGATAGAGAGCGCAAAGAAAAGGCTTAGAAGCTAAGTAGGGTGCTCCAACATTCCGGCCCCTTTGAAGGACTCCCGGTCTTTCAAATCCACACGGAGCACCGCCAACATCGTGGACTGGTCGCCTAGCAGCGCCGCTGCCTCCAACAATCCTCCTATGTGAGGAGGTCGGGGAAGAATGAACCACCAATCGATTCGTCGCTCTGCCGCATAGTCCGTCAGGGCGTCCTTTCTCCGCTCGAAAGCCGACGGCATGTCCCTCAGCAAGCCGCTTGTTCCCGCGAAGTTCGTCACGTTGTCGCTAAAGACCATTTCCGGCACGCCGCGCTTCCCGATGAGCCTTGTAAAGACGTTAAGGACAATATCAGTGGATAAATTAGCTACCAGTTCGAGGTGAACGGCCTTCGAGGCAAAACAAACGAATACCGCTACGTAATTTGTAACGGGCGGTCTTCCGCGTATGCGATAGCTACCATGGAATGGGCCGCAAAGTTCGAGTCCACAAACCCTGAAAGGTCGACCTTCTCGAAGGCGATCACCTGGCAAATTTCTCATTATTTGCTCAACTAACTTGGGCTTGCATCGAAGGCAGTTATGTAAAACTGCTGAGCAAACCCTACGAGTATTTATCACCCAAATCTGTTGCTGTAGCAGCCCAACTAACATCTTAAATCGCCACAGCTCTTGCCACAGAGTTTTGGCCGCTATGACGATGGGGCACAAAGGTCCAAGTTGCTCAGACAAACGAGATAATATATCCCGCTTTGTCGGCTTCAACGAAGTAAAGCTATCCTCATGCAGATGATAACGAAATACATCATTATGAGGAGCCAGCATGTCGTCACCATGAAAACAATTTTTAATGACATTTAACGCGACATGGTGACATCGAGCATAAATATTTGTCAATTCAAACAACAAGCGCACAGCAAAAAATGGCGCTGATGCAGTCCCGTATGTTACAGTGTTCAACTTAAAGGACTGCAGCTCATGACAGGCGCTTTCTCGCCAGAGAATGAGCTGGTACTTTTTGTCTTTTTCAGACACGTTTATTTGCCTGTACATCTTGGAGATGTCGGCAGTAATTGCGTATTTATTCAACCGAAAATTTACAAATGTTGAATAAAGCTCCCTATGAATAGTCGGCCCAACCATTAAAGTGTCATTTAATGATAGGGCCGTTGACGTTTTACTAGAAGCGTCAAACACCACACGCAATTTGGTTGTGGTGCTTTCAGGTCTCAGGACACACTGATGAGGAATGTAGTAGTGCTGTCCTGGAGGAGGAGATTCAAGAGCAGACATATGCCCAAGATCACGATACTCTCTCATGAAGTCATGGTACATGTCATGGAGAGTTTTGTCTCTTGCGAGTTTGCGCTCAAGTTGCAAAAATCGTCTTTCAGCAGTTTGAAAGGAAAGCCCTAGTACAGCGGGATCGGATTTGAACGGAAGTTCGACTTGAAAACGTCCTGTAGACAGGCGCTGTACTGATTTGGTGAAGTTAGCTTCACAGGCCTTTTGTTCAGCTGTCTGGCGCACAGCCTTCGACTCATTTGGGCTCCGATCGAGTTCCCAAAAGCGTTGAACTAAGGTGTCGAGAGAACAATCATTAACTTGAGCGACAACGTTAACGCTGAATTGTTGAGGAGGTATTTGCCCTGTATATCTTCCAGCAACAACCCATCCCAGCAATGTCTTCTGCAACAATGGAAGACAAGAATTGAGCTCGATTTGCCCAACGCATAATAACTTGTAAAAAAGTTCAGCGCCTAGGAGAATATCAACCTTGGCTGGCTTATAGAATTCTGGGTCAGCCAACTCAAGGTTTGCGGGTATTTTCCAATTCGATGTGGGCACGAAGTTACCAGGCTGACAAGTTGATATGGATTTAAGAACCCAAAAATCAGTGCCAAAGCTGTGAGAATTCAAACGAGATTGAATATCAGCGCACACCTTGTGCCTACTACCAGTAGTGGTTCCACCTGCCATTACGATACTCACAGCTGTGTCTTTACGCTTTAATCGAAGGCGCTTCGCAAGGTTCTCAGTCATGAGGTTCAACTGTGAGCCGCCATCAAGTAACACACGAGCAGGATGGTAATGGCCGAATCTATCTTTAATTTTTACGACTGCTGTGGCAAGAATTACTTGATCGGCACTTAAAACGTGACCTAAGTACGCTTCTGGAGGTGCGACTGCGTGTGAAGCGGGTGAATTTGGCACAGCTACAGAGTATCTGTGCAACAACGAATGGTGTGGTTTTGAACACACCCGACATTTGGAAGCCTTGCAACTGGAAACTACATGACCCACATTCAAGCAATTGAGGCACATTTTTTGAGTCTTAGCAAACTCAAATCGCTGCATAACAGATATAGAACCGAAGGAAGGGCAAGAATAAATATTGTGATCCGCAGAACCACAATATGTGCACTTCGAAACCGGTTTTGAAGGCTTTGAAGGACCCTTTGTGCAAGAAAACGAAGCTTTACTATTTCTTGCAGGTTCTACTCGCGGTTTATTTGGAACCCGAGTTGTCTCTTCAGCCGCTAAATATTGGTAACGCCTGTTTAACTGCTTAGCGCAGTCATCCCAAGAAGGCAACTTGCCATAATCGAGCTGTTCCTCAAAACGAGATTTGGTTGCATGATCAACTTTGGCCATAACCATATGTATGATCATTGCATTTGAGATGTCCTTTTCACTTCCCAACGAAGTTAAAGACGCATAAATGGCAGAAACAGTGTCAATGATGGACCGCAAAGTAGACGCATTAGGTTTGGTCATACTTGGGATGTCAAACAATTGCGAGATAGTGTCGAAAAATATCAAACATTTGTTGTCGTACACAGACTTGAGGCTAGCAATGGCTTTCGAGTAATTGCAGTCCGTTAACTGAAACGGTTTCACAACTCCTAGAGCCTCACCTGACAAGCACGACACCAAATGATTAAACTTCTCGACGTTGGTCAACGAAGGATCGTCATGAACTAGGCTTTCAAATAAGCACATAAAATTCTTAAATTCGGCATGCTTTCCACTGAATGTAGGCAGCCGCATTTTGGGTAACTGGGACCGTTGACTGGCCATCATAGAACAGTCATGAGAAGTCTGACTTTCAACTTTTTGTTTCGTTGCCTTCACATACAACGCCTTTGTTGAAATGCACAAATCCTCAAGTGGCCCTCTACTATCGTTACTTGGATTGAGACTATCCAAATCTGCCTGAAGCGCCATAGCTTTCTTTATGTAATCTTCTAACAGCTCGAGACGACACTCGAGTTCTGTTTGCTCAAACGAAATTGTCTTTAACTGAAATGCTGTTCTCATACGAGCAATGTCAGCGCTAACCATATCAAATTTCTGCAAGCATTGTACTAGTTTAGAACTAGATTTAGCTACTACTTGTTGCTTTTCAGATTCCGACATGGTAGAGTATAACCAAAATAAACTCTAAACAAGTTGCAAATCAAAGAAAATGAAAGCCGAATTTTCCTAACAGCCCTCGCAAATAACAACGCGCTAAAACAGCAAGAGACAAACTGAAATGCACGCAGATTACGTACACACGCACTCAATACAGTATGCACGCAAGCAAAGTAGCAGTCCAAGCGACCGCACAAACAACAACGAAATCTGCAAGCAGTCTCAGCTGTACTCAGAAAATAGGCGTCGATTACCGCAAGCACGCTTGTAGGCAACGCTAATCCAAACGGGTAGCGGGGGGAAGTTCGTTGGCCCAGCGACAAGTGTAGCCGAAAAAGGGCGCGCACAAAGGAGAGAGCGACAAAATTCTTTTGCTACGCTAGCGGCGCAATCAACAACAAAAGCTATGTTTCTATGTATGCAGCTGATGCATCAAATCTTCACCAAAAAACCAACACAATAGAACCAAAATAACTTCAAAATATTTGTTTTTTATGTTAAAAATCAGCTTAACAGCCCTTTTTTAATTATTGTTGTTTGTTTTGCCTCGAGGTTTTGTTAATAATTATGTTTATGAGGGTGTATAATGTGTTAAATTGTGCAAGGTATGACGTATGTATGTATGTATATAATATGTGGTTATTGGCGAGTATGTATGTACATGCATATGTATGTATGATTATGTATTTGTGCATGTAAAGTGGTTGCACAAAATAATTTATGTGCCAAAAATTGAGTCCGCATAAGCATAGGTTTTAAGCACCTTTCTCTTGCACAAATTTGCAGCAATTAAACTTCTTAGAGCTTTATGCTCAATTGTTGGCACAGAATACCTGTAAGCTCTCAAAGGAGTCCACCGAAACTTCCCTGGATTCCGAGCGACGATCACTCATTAGCCAAGCCAAACGAAAGTACCACAAGTAGGGCAGACAGCAGCTCCACAGTCCAAACGAGTAGTTGTAGTTGATGATATCCAGAAAGGCACCAAGCTCCAAATCCAAATAAATGTATGTATATGGTATCCAAACGACACCAGATCCAAATCAAACGAAGTAATCTCACAACCGCGCACAAAAACCAAGCCACAAAGACCGCAAACAAACGAGGAAATAATCTTCTGAAAACCGATGTCCCTGCTCGGGCGCCAATGAAAAATCGCTAGCTTTTTAGCGATTGCAACAAACAATAGTTAACTAGTATTAATGAGACGCGGTATTCTTCGATTATTAATATTGCTTTAATGGCTTGGAAATTGTACAAACGATGTTCAACGTGCGAGTGTTACTTGGCAAGTGATTTGCCTGCTGCCGCTACAAGTCAGCGGGCCGGCATAAGAAAAAGAATGCACAAAGAGAGCGCCACAGAGATCGCAGTAAAGGGCGCGATAGAGAGTGCAAAGAAAAGGCTTAGAAGCTAAGTAGGGTGCTCCAACACCTCTTTTTATTCTTTTTTCCGCCCCCATCTTGCGCTCTCTTCATTTTATTAAATGCTTTGGTAGATAGGTTTTGAAATGCAATTTGACTTTGCTCCTTTACTATATTCCGCAAAGGCTTTCTACCCAAATCACTTATTACTGCTTTACCCGTTTCTAATGCTTGATCTTTTATTGCATTTAAACCTGAGTAAAAGAGTGGTTTTTAAATATTTAAACAGGCCGCTAAAAAAATTTCCGATTCCTCTTCCTTGTTGTACTATTCTGGGCGTAATGTATAGTGTACCAATATGGCTAAGACCGCCACCACACTGATTACGATAATATTCTTGATAAAGTTTCTCCATGTTGTTTGATGAGTTTCTGAGCCCAAATCTGCTTAGGACATTATTATTTATAGTATTTCCCGTTTCCTCTTAAAATGAAGAGTAACAAAAATTGGTGTAGAAAATGCCTCAAATGCAATTTTGTATCCACGCGAATCCGTAATTAAAATGGAAATATCCTTGATACAAGACATTTCAAGTGGGTAGTATTCCACAGTAAAAGAGTGGTTTTTAAATATTTAAACAGGCCGCTAAAAAAATTTCCGATTCCTCTTCCTTGTTGTACTATTCTGGGCGTAATGTATAGTGTACCAATATGGCTAAGACCGCCACCACACTGATTACGATAATATTCTTGATAAAGTTTCTCCATGTTGTTTGATGAGTTTCTGAGCCCAAATCTGCTTAGGACATTATTATTTATAGTATTTCCCGTTTCCTCTTAAAATGAAGAGTAACAAAAATTGGTGTAGAAAATGCCTCAAATGCAATTTTGTATCCACGCGAATCCGTAATTAAAATGGAAATATCCTTGATACAAGACATTTCAAGTGGGTATTTTTAAACTGTATTTGTTGAGAAATTCCATTATAGTAAAATATCCTAAGGCATCGTGTTCTTTTATCCCCCACACAACGTGGTTTTATTATGTCTGTATAAATAAATAACAACCCGGTTGTTGTGGTGACGTTCGAAATTTTATCAATCAAAGTGGTATCATGTAGTGGCAGTTGACTCAAATACATATCGGTTATACCAACCTCCCAATCTTCGCCTATATTTTCAGGAAAATGTATTATGTTTGTAAATGCACATTTCACATTATCAGGAAAGCCATTCATAGAATTATTGCTTAGGACTGTGATAAAGAACTCATTTAAATAAGACATTTGTAATAGTATATGAATTAATGATAAGAAATCCAATTTAATTTATTTTTACCAATTTGAACTGGTTTTGTTTTACGACTCGATTTGCGCAGTATTTCTTTATCCTTAGCATAGTTAAGACTAATGCTAGTACTTTTATTTTTGTAGTTGCTCAGCTTTTGTTTAAGAGCGATTGTTTTCTTTTGATGCTTGCTCTTTACCGTAATTATCGGTTTTAACTTCTTGAAGGATAGTCTTTGTGGACTATGTTCTGATACAGCGTCATACTTTCTCTTTCTTGTTATTGCTTCAATTTCAGGCTCGTCCGACAATGAAGGCATCTGATTTTCATTTTCTTCTTTTAAATTTTCAGAATAATTTAAATTTATTGTTTCATTTGGATTCGTATAGTTTATTTCATCTATTTGGGTTTGGTTTGAGTTCTTGTCTTATTTTTATCCACTTGTCAAAATCACTGAGCCTTTTAGTCAGAAAAATAGGTAACAGCTTTCTATTTATTAAATTTTCTCCCGTTTCGTCATGCAAGAGTTTGTGATATGTGTTAGGATGTAAAACTATTACTTTAGTAAATCGGTTATGGTTTTTAAACATTTTCTAAAATCTTTCCAAAAATGCCCCCAAGTAAAGATGAAATTAAAACTGGAAGAAACCCACCGTTTTGTATTAGAACTTTTCTCTTTGAATTTATTGAGCGTTTTGGGAACGAAATCTTACGTAGTACATTTTTATACTGTTTCAGATGTTGAAGTTGCTTTCCGTTTAATTTGTTGTTTCCACTTAAAGTGTTAAATACAATTTCAACTAATGTTTCAATAAGGTCATTTCCGGTATGGCTTATTATTGCTTTTCTTAATTTAGAGTTAGCCTTTTTCAGAACATACAACATATGCTTGTTCGCTTTCAGCCGTTTTAGGCTCTTTTTGTGAACCATTTTCTGTTATATCGCAGTAGCAATATGAGAATTCTGCACTGAAAATACTTGTACGAAACCTTAGAAGGTCGTTCATTCGTTGAGTAAGATCGATAAGTAAATAACCATGTGGTTCTTCTGTTACTTCCTTATATATTCTCATTAATTCATTTGGGTTTTCAGGGTAAATTTGCCTAGCTAAGTATGAAATATGTTTTGTGTTACCAGATAAATTTCTATGATGCGACCCTTTAGTAAACAATTCACAAACATGTTTATTAAATGCTCCCATCATTAAGTCATCCAATATTATTAGAACAGGCTCATTTTCATAATTTTCAAAAGATTCAGGAACACCTTTGTAATATTCCACATTAACAAATTATTCAGTGCACATTTGGTTGTTAGTTTTGCATGTATTCTACAATTAGTAAAGTAGTTAGTGAAACAAGATAGGTTTTTTCCCATATCAACATCCACAATATTAGTCGTCAAAACTGTTTTTTAATTTCTCCTCGTACAATGACTGTAGAAAAACTATTTAGCGGCGATAGTATGTCTCCAAGGTTCAAATATGATATATTGCCAGAAGACCAGTCCAGTCCATTTATATTCATCAGGGTTATGTACTGCGTTTTTCTAACATCATTATCCAGTTCCTTAGTACCATAGGGAGGTTTAAAATGGAAAAAATTTGGTAGCACTGAACCAGTTTGCATGAATGCCAATTCCTTAACAAAGATTTGCTTATTATTTCCATACACATATTGAAAATCCACTGCTACGCTTGAATTTCATTACTGAGTTCATTTGATTAAATTATAGACTCTTTATATAGAAGCAGCAAAGACATTTTCTAGTTAGTTCGTCAGACTATTATGAAATTATTTTTGGTTTCGAATATTACATAATACATAATCTAAAGTTAAAATGTGGATTTTCTACAAGCCGAAAATTTACTCCTATCGTTTGGATTCAACAAAACAAAAATAACTGGATTGGATTACAAAAAGAGGAGTGGATTCAATTACTAACCTATAAGGAGTATATTCAACTAAAACTTGATCAATACGAGTTTTTAATGCCTGATACTATAATAGACCACCCTCTGTTGCAGATAATAAAATGTAATTTTAAATTTAGAAAAAATGATAGACAGTGTATTATGACGTTGAACCAGTATGGTAACAAAGTTGAGTTTGATAGTGAAATATGGAGATCGTTTTTAAGAGTTGGTGTAATGATAACAACATTTTTGTGCTGGAATACGATATTACAAAAGCAGATCTCTTTTATTTATCACAATCACATAATTTCTAAATGTGTAGAGCTTAATAAATATGAAATACATTTAAGCGAATTGAATGCTGCATATTCGCAAGATGTCCAAATAGATTTAACTCCCATATGTTTTGAAATTTCTAAAAAGATGTGTAAGGAAATAAAACATGATGTTAGTGTGTATAAGCAAACAGTTTTACAAAAGCAACTTAGAAGAGAGACATTAATTTAAGTACATAAATAAAAAGTTTAAAATGAGTAAAGAACAAGTTGTTTTTGAAATTCATAAACAAGCTAGAAGAAACTTTACTCGACGCAAATTTGTACAAAAAGGATTAAATGATACTTGGCAAATTGATTTAGTTGAAATGATTCCATTTCAAAAATCAAATAATGGATACCGCTACTTGCTCACTGTCATTGACACATTCTCAAAATTTGCTTATGTAGAACCAGTTAAAAATAAAACTGCTGAGGACATCGTATCAGCAGTTACAAATGTTTTTTTGAGATCAGATGTAATATCTAAAAATATTCAATCAGATCAAGGCAAAGAGTTTTTTAATAGAAGCTTTAAGCTTTTAATGAATCAGAAAAGAATCAATCATTACCATACCTACACACATTTAAAAGCTTCGATCTGCGAGCGTTTTAACAGAACCCTTAAAAATCTAATGTGGAGAATGTTTAGTATGCAAGGAAACAATAGGTGGATAGATCGAATACAAGATTTAGTATCAAAGTATAACAACACATATCATAGGACCATTAAAATGAAACCCACTTCTGTTGGAAAGCAAAATGAAGAATTTATTTTAAATACTGTGTACAATTATATTCTTTTATTAATTTGAGAAAGCTAGTTTTAAGTCAATTAACCAATCAAAATGTGGATTTTTCAAACAAACTGTACAGCTCGTTTTCCCCCCTACACTATGATAGGATACTTGCCCCAAGCTTCAGCTTCTTAGCCTAAAGTATTTCCATCGCACAAGTATTCAGTAGGAGATTCGGTTCGAATAAGTAAATACAAAGGGCATTTCGAAAAAGGTTATGAACCAAACTGGACCACTGAAATATTTACAGTAAAAAAAGTTAAGTCAACTTCTCCAGTGACGTATACTTTACAAGATTATAACAAGGAATTGATTGAGGGTTCATTTTATGAGTATGAACTTCAAAAGGTTAAAAATAAGAATGCTTATCTCGTTGAGAAAATTTTGACAACTAAAGGTAATAAGGTATTGGTAAAATGGTTAGGTTTCGATGAAAGCCATAATTCATGGATCGCTAAGAAAAATATATTGTAATAAAAGCATAAATAAAAAAAATGTATTAACAAAGACAATTGCTGTTCAATAATTTATTTATTTGTTTAAATACAAGTTTATTTACATATACAATACATATACAGTTCTCTGATGCTTATAAATATATAAAATGCTATGTTTTAAATATAAAATACAATTGAGAATTTTCGTTATTTATTTATATTATTTACAATTTCAGTGTAAAGAGTATGTGCCCTGCTTTGCTGTCCCAAAAATATTTTCCTTTTTCGGATACATTCAATATAATCGGAATGATTTAATTTTGTTACAACAGATCTCTTAACACCTTTTACTTTTTTAATTTCACTATCAATTTCTTTTGTTGTTTCAACGATATATGAATAAGCTTTTGCTTTCAAACCCGCGAAGGACTTCATTATATTCCCAGCATTTTCATCCTTCATTAAACCTAGTTCCTTGTTATTAGCAGGTAATATTCCGAATCTATTTCTTTCATTATAGTTTGATGTATCGAATCTTTCAGGATATTGTTTAATTAATTCATATATGTCAACGGTTGAAGATGTAATGAAAGAGTCGGTATCGATGTATACTATTTTAATTGTGTCTGATACGGTAGTAAGAAATTCGTAATAAAATTCATACATCAACCATTTTGAAAGTTCTAAAACTGTGAATCCTATATAAATCGGCTTATCATATACTATTTCTAGTTGAGAAAGTTCCACTGCTGCTAAATCATTATTAAATATTTCAATGCTGTGGCAAAACGGCATTGTTCATTAATTTAAAAAAATTCTTTTCAAAGTCGTTTTTCGCCTTTTTCCTATGCTCTGTATTCAGGTCAATATACGGCTTTAGCCAAGGACTTTTTTTAAAAGTGAGTACTCTATGAATTTTTGTTAATTCAAGACCATTCTGGAGGCACAACTGAAGTTGTTTAATATGAATAATAAAATTTTTTTTATTAGCTAAGTCTGCTAATAATTTTTTATGTTTCCCACCAGGGGGTATCTTATTTTCTGGGCATAATGGTAAGCTATTATGTTTATCATGAACTTTTTCGTGATAATCTAAGTCCACTTCAAGTATATAACCATTGGCTTCTTTATCGGAAAGATTTAAAATATTTAATAATTCTATTTCATCGGTACTTAAGAAGCGAAAGTCGGAAATAGGAAGTTCTTGGGACATAGCCCATCCATATAAATTATTAGCATCAACATATGCTAAAAAACCTTAGCCTGTGCTGGATTAAAATTTTTTAAATATTCATTATTAGCAGTTACTAACCTTTGGTTACATTGGGTTAAACCACCTCGGATAGCAACTTTTAAGAAATTGTATATATTAGGATCACTGATTTGCTCTAAATTTACTTTAGTAATTTTTAACATAGCATCCCAAGAAAGTGAGGGTGCTGTTACATAATTAATTGGATCTAAATTGTATATTTGTTTACAAATATTTCTAAAATTTTCATAAATATCTGAAAGTATTAGAGCATCGCTTCGCAAATACAGAAGAAGATATTCTTTTAATGATTTACATTTAAATGTGCTCCAAACTTTATGAGCAAAGCTGTAATCTTTTATTGAACATTCCTCATCGGCTAAGGAGTTATAAAAATGTTCTCTAAACTAGTATCATCCAATTTTTCAAAAAGTATCCAAATAGTCATACGGAAAGATAGCTTTTCTACACATTAAGTCAAACTTTTGACCTTGGACCTGATTTTTTAATAAGTGAAAATTATCCTTATCCATATAACTTGCTAAATTTTCTAAGCTAGAGTTCAAAAATCTATTAGAATCGATGAAGTTTATATTATACAAATATCTATTATCTTTTACAACTTTTTTAGTAACTGTTATATACAACTCCTTATTGCATGGAATTGCAGTTAAGTTTTTACATAGCTGGCATATAAATAAATGAATATCATACCTAGATAAATTATGAAAAACTACAGGGAAAGCTGGAAACTTAAACTTGTACTCATTTTTACATTTGCTATGTATAGGTCCCATATACTCGCCATTAAAATAATTATAAGCCTTTTGTCGATCACCATCAGGAATGTCCTTTTCACAGGCGCAGCATTTTTCGTATTCCTGTAGGATTGCATCTGCGATGTCGAGTTCCTCCAATGGCTTAGCAGGTTTTGACCAGTATAGGTCATACAGTCTGTCTGTTGTAGCTTGTAAGGCTAGACAAAACATATCCATACAATCCTTTCCTGAAAATGTAAAAGGTTTCAGATATTTCAAAACTTGTTTAAAGGATAAATGGTGATATAAATTACCTTCATACCTTCAGGTCTATATTTATGCACTACATTGAATGAAACCGCGCAAGCAGTATGCTTCTGAGCCTTTGTAGTGGACGAAACATTGGGCGAGTTTAAAGATGCGCTATATCTCTCCAATACAGCCTCAATATTCGCATAGATGGTGACAGGTGGAGATAGTTTTTTACGCCAGTTCTCAAACTTAATTGACGATCCTGGAGCAGGATAGCTAGCTCTTACTGATCGCTCAGATCATGCAAAGTTGCCGGTAGGCAAAGTGAAGGGGTCCCTCGTCGCGACGATCAACTCAAAGATAAATGTATATAAGTACACTTGTACTTATATGCACGAACGCACTGGCTTATGTCACTGAAGAGCACCGAAACGAAAGAAAGTAAACTGCACAAATCGACTTCCAGTTTTCAAGTGCTTTATTGCTAGCCATGCAAGGCTTAGCATACGCATACCATAATGTGGACATTAACTTAACAGCGACCAAGAGACTAACATAAACAGCTGTTATTACAAATTAACATTTATGACTTATATTTACGGCTTAAGTCTACAATTCAATGATAATTCAAACAACTTATATCTACAATTCAGATTATTTCAACAAACTTAAATCTATACTTAAGTATATAGGCATGAAATGCCCATACATCGGCCGCGTTGAAGCGATTCGCTTCAAAACAGCTCGACTGGCAGAGGCGCCAAGCGATGAATTGCCCTCTTAAATTCTCCTGCCTTCGTCCGTACTATCGCCACGTGCACTTTTCCATCTGCGCCTTTTATCGCCTCTTGGACGACTCCCAGCATCCACTGCTGAGGCGGCGCGTTGTCCTCGTGGACGAGTACGATCGTTCCGTTTTCCAGATCTGGCCGACCCACTGCCCACTTTTGGCGCTGCTGCAGGCTCAGCAGGTAGTCTTTTGACCAGTCTGCCCAAAACCGCTGCTTGATGCCTGAGATCAGCTGCCAGCGTTGCAAGTAGGTCAGCCTGTCGTCTCTCACGGGCTGCCCTGACCCGGTTGGAAGCGGCACGAGCGTTCCGCCTACGAGTAGGTGAGCTGGAGTTATCGCCTCGCCGTCGTTGGGATTGGCTCCGTCCACCACGATTGGCCGCGAATTGAGGATGGCCTCCACCTCTACCAGTACGGTTGCTAGCTCGTCCTGCCGCAGCTTGGCGCTTCCTATTGCCTTGAGGAGGAGCCCCTTTGCCGACTTTACCGCCGCTTCCCATAGGCCGCCGAAATGCGGCGCTCGAGGGGGAATAAACTGAAACGTTATTCCCTTGGTGGCAGCATACGACCTGATGGCATCCTGGTTGCTGATGAAAGTGGCCCGAAACTCCTCCAGCAAGCGCGCTGCACCCACAAAATTGGTGGCATTGTCGCAATATAGCCGCTTGACTGCTCCACGGCGACCCACAAACCTGGATAAACACATTATAAAGGAATTAGCAGTCAAGTCAGAAACGATATCAATGTGCACAGCTTTGGACGTAAAACAAACAAAGACGGCAACGTACATCTTAACTGGCGCTCTGCCACGTATCCCCAGCGTGACAGGAATTGGACCACAAAAGTCCACTCCGCTGACTTCAAACGGCCTACATCCATGTAGCCGATCAGCAGGTAAATTTCCCATTATTTGGTTGGCTAGTATTGGCTTGTATCGAAAACAATGCACACACTGCCGAACCATTGCGTTGCACGCTTGCTTAGCGTTTACCAGCCAAGTATTCTGGCGAAGAATAGCCAAGAGCGCACGAGGGCCTGCATGGCAATTGGTAAGGTGCAAGTATCGCAGATATAAATTAACAAATCGCCATCCCTTTGGCATGAGTAATGGGAATCTCGCATTGTGGGGCAACGGCGCTTTGAGTAAACGGCCGCCAACTCGTACCAACATCAAAGTACGCTTTCCATACTGATACGGACTCAGAAATGGATTAAGCTTTTGGTACGACGGTTGCAGGATCACCGACTTGTCTAATTTGACTATTTCGGCTGCGAGAGCAGTATGCTGGATCACGTGCACAATAGCCAAAAAGGCGAAGTGCAATTCAGCCGAAGTTGGCACAAGCGATATGTGTCCTGACCCCTTTCCGTTTATAAATCGAAACATGTACGACACTATGCGGAGAATTTTTGTAGTACGACGACGACCTTTCAATTAAATCCAAAATTGGATTTGAAGCATTATCGGCCGCGATGAGAACCGTCGCATTCTTCCGCTTCTCCAGCACTGATTGCTCTTTGGTCAACTTAATGTGAGAATTAGTTGGCCAAAGGTTCTGGTCATTCTGTAAAAACTTTGGACCACCAAACCAATGTGAATCAATCAATTCTGTAGTGGTACAACCACGCGAAGTTAAGTCAGCTGGATTTTCAGCAGTCGGTACATGGCGCCAAGTGGCGTCTGATGTCAATTCCTGTATGGTAGCAACTCTATTGGCGACAAATGTATTCAAATGTGAAGGATGAGTTTGCAACCAATGCAGGACTACCTCTGAATCACACCAAAATACGATTTGGTCAACAGGCACATGGAGAAGATGCCGAGCTTTCTCCCACAAATTTGCTAGCAACTGTGCTGCGCACAATTCTAAGCGCGGCACCGACTTTGTCTTCAGAGGCGCTACCTTCGACTTTGCAGTCAGTAAATTCACAGTTACTGTGTGCTCTCGCTCAATTCGCAGGTAAATACAGCACCCATAAGCCCTTGTCGATGCGTCGGCAAAGCCATGAACCTGACACTTTGTGCCTTTGGTGACGCCGACATACCGGGGAATGCGTATAGCTTCAATCTCACAAAATGACTGCGCAATTGACTGCAAGTCGGACAGTAAATGGTCGGGAATTTGGTCATCCCAAGCGGATTTTTGAAGCCAAATTTCTTGCATCAGAATTTTTGGTCGAGTGATAATCGGACAAAGTAAACCAAGAGGGTCGTATAACCTGGATATAAACGATAAAATCGAGCGCTTGGTGGGGGCAATGTCTACCGACATGTTCGACATCGAATATTTAAAAGCGTCTTCACGCGGGCTCCAAATGAGCCCCAACGTCTTCGTATCCTCCTGATGGCCGATCACCATTTCGTCAGAAGGCGACGCTTTAAATGTTTCACAATTTGATGCCCATTTCGTTAAGGTGAAACCGAATGATTCGAGCACTGAAACTAGCTCATTCCGTAACATTCGCAATTCTTCCACTGTGTCTGCTCCAGATAGCAGATCATCTACATAGAAATCGCTAGCCAGCGACTTTGATGCCAATGGATGGGAAACCGCATGTAGCTCACTCAGGTACTTTAAGCAACGAATTGCCAAAAAAGGTGCCGAAGCAGTACCGTATGTTACCGTGTTTAAACGATACAATTGGAGTGGTTCAGTGGAGTTGCTTCTCCAAATAATAAGTTGGAAATTGCGATGCGATTCGTTGATTTCGACTTGTCGGTACATTTTTGCAATGTCTGCCGACAGGGCGAATGGATGCAGTCGAAATCGCAACAATGTTGAGTATAGACATGGCTGTATGGTTGGACCAACCATCAGGATGTCATTTAAAGACAATTGTGACGACGTCTTGCTAGACGCGTCGAAAACGACTCTCAACTTTGTTGATGTGCTTTGTGGCCTTAGCACGCATTGGTACGGTATAAAATAATGCGGCTCTCTCGGTACACTGTTCTCAATGGCACTCATATGGCCCAACGAAATGTACTCTTTCATAAAGCTAACGTACATCGACTGTGTATCAGGCTGCTTTGCCATTCTTCTTTCCAGTGCCAAAAACCGCCTTAAGGCTGTCTCATACGAATTTCCGAGACTTGTGGGACTGGATTTGAATGGCAACGAAACAGTCAGCCTGCCCGAGGGTAAGCGATTGACCGATTCGAGAAATGTTTTCTCGCAAAGCACTTGTTCTGGGGTGTACAAACTCTGATCGGACAAATTTGGAACTTCTTCCAACTCCCAGAATTTACGGATGAGACTATCTAGTTCCTGACATTCTGGATTTGACGAAGAGCTTTGATTTAAGCTCACGAGCGATGTTGACGGCAGCTCAGTTGACCCCGCAGAACGGCAACGGCCAGCTACAATCCAGCCAAGTGCCGTAAATTGCAAAGCCGGCGAGTCACTGGTACCCTTTATTTGCCCTGCTCGTAGCAAATCAAAAAATGCATCTGCCCCAAGTAGCAGATCTATGCGTTGCGGCCGATGGAATTGCGGATCTGCCAATTCACAACCGTTAGGCACGTCAACGTCTACTACCAGTTTTTCAGGCTGGTACGAAGAAATGTTATTTAACACTGCGAATTCTGCCGTCAGCTCAAATTTGTCAATTCGAGAAGCTATAGAAGTTTGAACGATATGACGTACTTCAGACTTTCGTTTGCCTATGCCTAATAAACAAATGTCTTTGCGCTCCCTCTTAAGCTTTAGGACTCTGGCCAAGTCCTCGGTCATAAAATTGACCTGCGAACCAGAGTCTAAAAGTGCCCTGGCTAATTGGTAGGAACCTGACTGGTCCATTACCTTAACAATTGCTGTTGCTAAGATTACTTGGTCAGTCACTGTCGTGGCGTGGTTTACCGCCGACGTTTGCGTTGGTACTGCCGATTGTGCTACCAACGTGTGACTAGAAGCCGCAGCTTGCGAAATGTTCGAACTACATTCGTACTTGTGCAAGAGCGTGTGATGCGGCTTCGAACAGACTCTGCAACAACCAGACTTGCAGGATTTAGTCGTATGACCCTTTCGCAAACAGTTTATGCACAACTGGACCCGTTTCACAAATTTAAAACGCTCATCTCTAGCGATCGCTGAAAATTGAGGACATACTTGTATGTAGTGGTCATTCGACTGACAAAACGGACACTTAGGGGTCAATGGCTGACTTGGCTGTGCTACTGCCAACGCCGTTTTACCATTCCTTTTTGACCCATCGGAACTTGGCTTCTTAGGCCGGCCAGACGATGCCTCCTCAGCAGACAGATGCTGGTAGCGTTTATTAAGAGTGGCCTCGCATTCTTCCCAAGATGGAAGTTGACTGTAGTCAAGGCCCTCTTCCCATTTGGATCGAGTGATGGAGTCAACTTTACCCATAACCAAATGTATGAGAATGACGTTCGCTATTTGCTTCTCATCACCCAATGACAACAGCGATTCATAAATTGCCCTTACATTATCTATTAGGGAACGCAAAGATGAAGCAGACGGCCCTTGCATTTTGGGCAAGTCGAACAGCTTGGACACGCTGTCGAAAACGATTAGGCAACTATTGTCATACACTCGTTTTAATGCTGCTAGCGCCTTTGGATAATTGGCATCAGTCACTTGATAAGCTTTGACTGTGCCAAGCGCTTCTTTGTCCAAACAAGAAAGCAAGTGATTAAATTTCTCTATGTTCGTCAGAGATGCGTCATGGTCAACCAAGTTTTCGAACAGACCAATGAAATTTTTGTACTCCGAATAATCGCCACTGAATTTTGGGAGTTTCATCGACGGCAGCTGCTTGCTATGGCAACCTGATCCAAACATTGTAGAGTTTGCCAGGCTATCCCTATGAGGCTTAGGCCGAACACCTTTACTCATGCGCAGCGTTTCTGTCGTGACGCACAAATTTTCGGAATCTGCTCTTGAGGCTAAGGCCGGATCGATTTGATCCAACTCTTCCTGCAGATTGAACGCTCTGTCAATATATCTGGTTAAAATTTTCAACCGGCACTCCATTTCAACAGACTCAATGGGCTTAGTGGCATTTTGCACGGAATCTTTAATGCGTTCTATATCTCTGACAACATTGTTGTGTGATTGCAATAATGCATCGAACTTGCTCGACTCCAAATCATCCGACAGCTTGCCGTAAGTTTGCTTGTTGCGTTTTGATGGCATGTTTGTAGCGAGTCTTTAAATGTTTGCACAAGACTAGAAGTGTATAAATGTATAATTGGACTATGTCCAGAAAAATATACACAATGTACACTGTATACTATTGGCAAGAAAGCGCAGGCGCAAAGTTTTAACTTTGTATGATAAATAAATGTAATGTCTACAGTTGTGGCCAGCACTGTACGCACGTATAAACCTATGTATGTACGCAACTATGTTAACAGCAGCTGACAAATAACAGAGGCGAGAGACGCGCAGCTGTTAGAATTAATGTTGAACAAATGCACACTGCACAATAGCAGCGAACCCACGCAACAACAATATGTCCGTAAGGGAAACGAATGACGTCGACGCTAGCTGAGCGACGCACGTCGACGGCTGAACTTGCAAGCAGCGCAAAGAACAATTAGAACAACAAGAACCACAGCGCAATTAGCAATTAGTCCAGCAACAACAATGCACAAGCAAGTGAAATTGTCTCTAGCTTGCAGTTGCTAGACCAGTGCGGCAATAACGAAGAGAGCGCAAAAGGCAGAATCCGAAATCAAACGGCACAGAAGAAAGGCGCGCTGAACTCTAACTTTGGCGCTTTCAAATTCTTGCGGTACGTTGGTATAATAAAGGTCCAAAGTACAGCAGCTATATGTACATATGTACAAGCACAAATGTATATACATAGGTATTTATATATGTGTGTATATATACATGTATGTATGTATGTATGTTGGCAACTTTGCATGTATGTATGACCAAATGAAAAATTATGCACTCACGTACCAACAAATGTATATTCAACTTTATTTATTTAAAAGTTTACTGCATGTATATGGTATATGGTAAAACAAATCGAATGCCAACATGTAAATTGCGGCCTAGTCATGCGAAAGCATTGAACGCATACAATCACATACATATGTGCCTTTATAGACAATTAACATACGGATGTACATATGTATGTGCCAATTCCAATCAGACAGATTTGGCCGCTATTTAATTTGCACTCGTTACCTGTGTATAACTTCCCTGTGGAATTGGGCACTGCATCGCCAACTACCGCAAATAGGAAAGTCCAAACCAAATCTCCAGATATACAACCAGATGGCAGGAATGACTCCAGACCCAATGTCCAGTGTCCAACAAGTCACCACGATGAGTCCACCCGGGGGCGCCAAAATGATCGCTCAGATCATGCAAAGTTGCCGGTAGGCAAAGTGAAGGGGTCCCTCGTCGCGACGATCAACTCAAAGATAAATGTATATAAGTACACTTGTACTTATATGCACGAACGCACTGGCTTATGTCACTGAAGAGCACCGAAACGAAAGAAAGTAAACTGCACAAATCGACTTCCAGTTTTCAAGTGCTTTATTGCTAGCCATGCAAGGCTTAGCATACGCATAACATAATGTGGACATTAACTTAACAGCGACCAAGAGACTAACATAAACAGCTGTTATTACAAATTAACATTTATGACTTATATTTACGGCTTAAGTCTACAATTCAATGATAATTCAAACAACTTATATCTACAATTCAGATTATTTCAACAAACTTAAATCTATACTTAAGTATATAGGCATGAAATGCCCATACACTTACTTTACCACACTCTTTTTCATTATGAGTTAGGAGTCTTTTTGTGTCCCTTATCAGTGCATAATGGTACTGATGCTTTTTTTCATTATAAAATGCCAGCATGCTTATATGAAATTCTTTTTTTTGCTTCGTATGATAAGATGGTCCAACGATCTTCGAACTTCCATCAGAGCGTTTTTCCAGAACAAAGATATTAACACTGAATTTGCGATTCATTGTTTCAAAACGAGCTATATCTGTTCTATCAACAGGGAAAGTCATTCCAGTAAAATCCAACGTCTCCCGTTCATATGTTATTTTGTTTGATGATATGTCGTTTATCCTGTATGTTTTTGTAGCCGTTAATGAATGCAGAGGCTCTTCAGGATATTTGCGTAACCTTATTGCAACTAAAACTGTCCATTTAAAGCAATATGCATCATTATTCTTAACATTTGTTATTGCTCCTTTGGTTCTGATATTGGATGGCAAAGGGCAGTACGATGAAGCCCGAATGTGCTCCAATTTCGTAACTACCATTTCGAAATATGTAAATTTTTGAATTCCCCATCCACTATCTTTTTCTTGAAACTCACTTGATAATAAAGCAAGATTTTCAATTGTTTTATCTAATTCAGCATCAATTTCATCGATATTATAGATGCTATTTAATGTAGTGGCAAAGTGCTTTAACGACGCAACAGTTCCTTCGTCTGAATTTTTCTCGTATTCACCGAACAGTTTTAAGCTGTACTTAATAGCATTATGCTCATTGATGCTTAGTTCGAGCAGAGTTTTAATATCTTGCTTCGTGTGGTTATAAAATTCTTTTGCGTCTATTATATTTTCACGTTCACCCTTAACGCGATAAATTTTGCAGGGAAAATTACTTGTTGGTGAAATTACAAGGTCGTTCTTGTTCGCATCTAGTTGCTTAAAAGCAGTATCTTTATGAGCTGAGCTTCTCAAATGAATATTACAAAATTTAGCTGGAACTTTTGTTTTGCATATCAAGCAATCTACTTCGGGCTCAGACTCTTTCATTTTCTTCGAAGGGCGTAAGCTTGCGGTTTCCTCTTCTTGCTCAGAAAATGCCCTTTTACTAATTTTAGCTGCCGTCGCCATCATTGTGGTGAATGCGTTCCTTGGTCCTGAGCACTCAGCGTAGTGTTCCTCAAAGGCTTCAACGCCTTCAATGGTGGTATTGCATTGATCACAACTAACTTTTAAGGACATTGTTGTATTGGTTTTTAGTTTTTTAACACAACGTTTGTTTTATTTAACGCTTAACGCTTTTTCTGTTTTTGTTTTTTGTTTTTTTGGTTTGAACAAAATTAAATTGCACTGGAATTGTTTATTCGCGCAAACCACTTTGAAAAATGTTTTTGGTATTTATTTTTTAAACTTGAAAAACGTTGAGTGTTGTAGCGCACTGCTTACAGTAAATTGCAAAGGAACCGGAGTCGTTCCTCGCGTTTTATTCAGCAGCAGGTAAGAAGCAATGGACTTAGAAGAGCGGTGTTCTTTTTTCTTTCATATATTTTTTTTTCTCTAGCTCAAAAATCATAAACTCATCATTTTATGGTCTGTCAGAGACAGTTAAAGCACTTCACCATTTTCAAATCAACCCAAAGAAAAGTCATAAATAACTCTGCAGGTATTGGAACACATTATGTGCTCAAGCAGTAAACAATAGCTAACAGCTGGAACTCCAAGTAGTATAGATATAGGAAAGCAACTTTTAAATGCGAAAAGAAAACGTTAAGAAAAACTGTGAAGAATGAAATGAGGAAGCATATTTATCAATGAGTTTAATTTTATTTATTACGATAATAATGATTACAAAACTCAATCGAACCTGAAGGGTTCGCTTATGCGTTCGAGCACGAAGTGCTTAAAGCCTTAAAACCATCTCCTTAATGGAAAAACGCCTGCGCGCCATTTGTCTGCAATCATCGTTTATTGGCTTCTTCTTTTGTTACTTTCTTAGCACAGGCATTTTCCGTATGGGTGTCACTGCCACACAAGTTGCAATAAACGAGTTTGGTGTAACCATCTCTTGAGGGGTTTTTCTTGAAAATTGTATCCATGGTTTTATTTCTTATTGATGTATTCGTACTTCAATGCTTTATGCACTAGTGCACCAGATTAACTACCGCTTAGTATTTACAACCAAAAATATATAAACATGCGTCAACTTAGAAATATTACGTATTCGGATCAGTGGTTCGGTTCCTGATACAACTTTCATTTATTTTAGTAAACTGGAATTGAGTTGCGTAAGATATTTAATTAGAAGATTTCTGCTAGGCGAATTGGATCTCTAGTTGAAAGTGAAATATGGTTAGATACTTTGATATTGAGGGGAATATATTTGAACAAGATTGTATTGGAAATTAGTGGTAAATATTTCCCCATACAAGTTAAACTAATTGGGTTTGTGGTTTGGTTCATGAGCCAACTTAGAAATATTACGTAATCAGATCAGCGGTTTGGATCCTGATACAACTTACAATTATTTTAGTAAGTTAGAGTTGAGTTGCGTAAGATATTTAATTAGACTCGAATTGGTTCTCCAGTTGGAAGTGAAATATGGTTAGATACTTTGATATTGAGGGGAATATATTTGAGCAAGGTCGTATTGAGTTGCATAACAGGTTTTGATTAGTCTAATTGGGTCACCAGTTGGAAATTAGTGGTGAATATCATTTTAATATCTACCACACCACATGGTGGGCGCCTTTGCTAAATGTGGGGAGTTTAGGTGAAAAAGTAGTAGCGACCCCATATCTATACTACTACGCTTATGCCTTCGAGCACTTCTTGCTCGAACGCATAAGCGAACCCTTCAGGTTCGATTGAGTTTTGTAATCATTATTATCGTAATAAATAAAATTAAACTCATTGATAAATATGCTTCCTCATTTCATTCTTCACAGTTTTTCTTAACGTTTTCTTATCGCATTTAAAGGTTGCTTTCCTATATCTATACTACTGACCCCCCTCAGTCATCAACACAACTTGATGAGAGCTTGGAAATTATTTTTACTAATGAAGATGAAGATGCAGCTTTTCCTCTCAGAAGAGTAATCACTACAGACTCCCTAATAGGATCTTTGGGAGAGGTCGAATTTGACTCTATATATAAAAATATTATGCACATAAATCCGTGGAATAATGAGATGTTGCCGGCTTGGCAGTTTTCACCCACACCAAGTGAAATGATTGAAGTGGACTACTCACCTACTTGATGCAGATCTTAAAGCAAAGAAAAAGTCGAAGCAACCTAATGGCCTGCCTGTTCCTCAAAATAATAAGCAACAGGACTTGATTGCAGAATTAATGCCAGATGAAGACGACGCGATGTTATTACTCGCAATGGAAAAAGAAGCTCCCCTAGCTATGCCCGACGAGGACGATGAAATACTAATTTTAGCTACTAAACATCTATAGACTAGAAATTTACAAACATATACATTGAATAAAAAAATATAACAAAATACTATTATAATATATTTTTATTAAATTTTTTCACAAATTGTATTTATTCCTTTTTGGTAGTTCACGCTATATTTCCTTTAATTTAACTAATGCGATTGTGTCTGAAATCGAAAAATGGTAAATAAATAAGAAGACAAAAAATGTTATTGCAGTTCTTACTTATTCATAAGGGTACGAGCGAGCCTTGATATAACTGAAGTTATGTTTCTTAAGCACATGCTTTTTTAAACCATATTTTGTTTCAAAAAATTTATCAAATGGACATAGAACACATTCAAACTTCTTCATTTTGTTATTATGTTGTCCGAATTGTAATGATTTGAATGGAACTCTTTTATACTGGTACTTAACCTTACTTTCTTAGGCGTAAGACAGAGATGAAAAAATAAATAAAAGAGTGTGAAAGTAAACATATCTACTGAATGTAACTAGCCAATGGAATAAGTTTGATTTTAAATATATTATGTACATAAAAAAAATGAAAAAGGCGTGTCTTCGTATTCATTTTCGTTTTCAAAAATACATATATAAATAAAGGACATATGATCATAATATACAGTCTTTAAAACATGTGAGTGGAAGCAAGACACTTAATCTCCCCAAAGAAAATATAAATAAAATCCAAAAAAATGGTATGTAGCTGTGTACAAATTAATACATTGAACATGTATTTGTATATGGTATTTTGATTTTTCAGTCATTTGTTGAACACTTAAACAATGCACACTGTTCCACTGGACAGGGGTATACCAAAGTTGAAAATCTTTCGGAGGGAGTGGTCTATGATATCATTGACTGTAAATTAAAGCATACAGAGTATGGAGACAAAATTGCTTTATACTTAAAGGAAAGGGATGAAAAATGCCTTTGGATATTCCTTCCTAAAATCTATATAAAAAAATTTTCGACCAAAAATCCTTATAAAAAACTGAAGGAAAACGGTATCCTCCAAATTGTATATAAAGGAAAAGAGAAGACCAGATATAGTCCAGCGCGTTATCAATTCATATGTAAAAACGAAGGCGATGAAACAAACAAAAATATATAAGCAGTATGCATATAACTGCAAGTATAAAGGAGGATATTTTAATGCATCAAAATCATAGTCTTATTCTGATCGCCAGCATCTCCACTACACAAAAAATTAGCAGCAAAATAAGAAACTTTTGAACAAATAATTATGAACTTCTATAAAATGGTGACAAAGCAAATCGAAGTATTTCTAAATCAGTTCGAGGACATGATTTTCGATGAACATTATAAGCGACTGCAAAATCTTAAACAGATGCTTGATGAAATGAATCAATCTCGATTCATAACCTCACGCTTTGGAACACATTTGGAAACATGTCCCTGGTCAAATGATAAGGTAGACGCTGGACCAGACACTTGCTTTTGTCATGCTGCTGCACTTTTAACGAAAGAGGCTGTGAATCTAATAGATCGTTATTATAAGCTCACAGCTCGGTGCATAAAAAAAGAATAAAATAAATTCATATCGTTAAATTAAAAAAAATTTATTGTTTCATTTCTCTTTTCTTAAAACTAGCCTTACATAATTTTAAAATAAATCTATCATTAAAACTGTAATCAGTTTTCCTAAATTTTTTTAGTAGAGTTCTTAAACCTTTTTTTTTTACTTTTATGTAAAGCATACATCATACAGTAATGACCGCAGGTATTTGAAAAGTACCCCTGTATTTGTTGTTTGTTATATTTAAATTTGTCACAATTATTTTTTAAAAACTTTACGAACTCAATATTTTGAGGATACTGCCCATATGAATCGAAAAACTCTCCTTTGTTGTTATTATCAAAGTAAAATGCAACCCATTGAGCGCCAGGCTTATTTGAAGGATCAGTGTTGGCTACAATAACTGAGGGCCTTTTGAGTATTTGTGTTGGAAGCTTATTTGAGGGATAAACTCTTCCAAATATATGTCTTGTTGATGACTTTACTTTTAGGAAACTTTCGATCTGTAGAGTATTCATTTTTAGTTTTATTTAATTTATTATATAATTATTTTCACGTTTCGATGTTTATCAATATCAAGCATTGAATCGTATTCACAATAAACGAGGCATGTAACCGCTTCAGATAACGGATCTGCAAAGCGCCCTTCAATTCGTATTGTTCCTTGAGAAATTAAATTGGAAGAGACTGTAGAGTTTGAGTGATCAGCTGTTAAATCAAATGCTAATATAAAATTGCTTTTATCAAACATTTCTTTAGAAATCTGAAGTCCTCTATCAAAATGATTTATACCATTAGCTCTGAAAAGCATGTTATATGCACGTGAGCTCTAACTGTTTGTTGGATTTGAGTAATCAAACTCTAAGGCTTGTGATGGAATTTGTACTCCATTGACAAGAAGATTAAATCTTTGAATTTTAAAATTTTCAAAATTGAATGGATCTAGTGCTCGATTTCCTGAATATGCCTTGTGTTTCACCATACAAAAGGCAATAAAATTTGGTAACTGCCCAATTACAACATTATCTATTGATAGTGTGTTATTTCCAGGATAAAGTGTAAATGACTTTACTTCTACTTTATTAAAAGGATACAACGCATTTTTGCTTTGTAGGACATGATGGTGTGCTAATAGAACACTTGGATTGACAGTGATATGATTCATGAATATTTGTGCTTCTAATATTTCTAATGAGGATTCTGTGTTTTCTTCCATCAAATAGAATGCCGTTTTTTCTATATTAAATGTAATGCGTAAATCTACATTATTTAATAACAGCTTGGGTTGATTAAATATGTCTCCATGAACTATGCCATATAATTCAACTTTGTTGGCCTTTCGGGAAAATATTTTTAATAGTTGAAGTGCCATCAATAACATTATTATAGTTTGAATAACTGGGGTAGTATCCTTGAGTTGCTAAATGACTTTTGCTAGCATCACTACCATAATTTAAAATAGTTTGAAGATATGCACCGTAATGATAATTATTTTCGCTTTGTGATACTAATGTATTATTTAAATACACGCTTGAACTTCTAAATATTGAGTGCAATATATTGTTAACTACAGTAACAGAATCGTCAGTTACGTTTTTCCTTGTCCATCCTTAATTTGTACTACTAGTCTTAAGTATATCTCTATATATATAAAACAGTTTGTCCTGACTGACTGATTGGTGATCAACTCAAGTATCCTTTCATAGTCTAGGTCCCCACTAAGAAGGGATTTTGGAAAATTCGAGCTCCAAAGGGGGGAAAACAGGCTCCAACGTTTGTATGAAAAATCTACAGTTTTCATCTGATTAACTTTAAACTTAGTTTGTATACTCCAATTCCAATTCCAAGAAAAACTGTATCCTTGGTTTTTTGATATTTTTTTTGGGGCCTAAAATATGGGAGTTTTCCTGTAAAAAAAATGTTGGGGCACAAAAGCAAACCGCGTCAACAGCCCACAGACTACACGGTAAAAGCTAGGATGCTGAAATTTGGGAAATTTTGGAAAATTCGAGCTACAAAGGGGGGAAAATTAGCTCCAAAGTTTGTTTGAAAAATCCGCATTTTTCAACCGATCGACTTTAAACTTAATTTCTTGAATTATTGGGGTTTTAATATTTATTCACTATTTCAAATGAAAAGTTTGTGTTATAAATTTAGTCCGATCGATTTAAAATTTGGATAATGTAATCTACGTAACTAAATCTACAACTTTGCATTCAAGGATTTTCAAAATATGCATTTTACAAAAGCAGCCAGAACAAACAATACAAAATATCAAACAGTTGGGGACAACTAAGTATACATATACACACATACAAACAGCTGTTCGTGTAGTTGCGTGCAAACGATTGAAATAGCCAAAGCAACATGTGAGACACTAATGTGTGAATGTCCATACATATGTGCACATCTATGTATGTACATATGTATCTACATATGTATGTATCTACATTCGTCTTGCACTGACAGAGCAAGAAATGTTAATTAATTGAAAATTATATAATATAACATTTTTAAAAGTAATTTTTTCTTTGTTTAGTGCATTTGGCATTAGTGTTTTCATTAATAACTTTATGCAGCAACAACAAATATCAAATAGTTGGGGACATCACATACACACACTCACACACAACAAGCAACAGTTCGTGTCTATGTGTGCGGTTCTCTACGTACGGTTGAAAAAGTAAAGAGAAACATATGTACATATGTATGTATGTATGCCTGTGTATGAATACAGCATGTATGTACATTCGTATTAATGTATACATTGGACAATCGAACACAGTTGTTTGATTGTAAAAAAAAAATAATGCTCTAAAAACAACAACAACTGCAAGTCATTATCTCGCTCTTCTTCTTTCGTTTTGACCATTTAATGTTAATTGCAAAGACAAAACGCCAAAATGTTACAGTTACCGTCGCTAGGCAACGACTGCGTAAGCGATAGTAAAGCAGAAACCGAATAACGGAGCTACGCATATTCTGCTTCGCATTGCGGGCAGATGTATGTATGTATATGATTTGTTCTTATTGATGTCAATAAATAATTAGATTTTGTTATTTAAATATTCTGCTTATTGCATTCAAACTTCGATATTTTGATGGTATCGGTGCAAGTGCTTTTTGATCGTGGCTCATCGCTGCACGGCATTGACACGAGTGCCGTGTTTCATATTCCGAGTTTGTGCGTGGCCGTATTGACTCAATATGGCACGAAAAGACTCAAATGTGAATTTAAATTTGGACTCACGTATCGTTTCATAGTATCCATCATAGTGTAGGAGCACACTAAGAAAGGGTTTTGGAAAATTCTAGCTCCAACGGGGGGAAAACGAGCTTTAAAAAATATTAGTTATAGTGGTCATGTTCGTTTAACGAAATAGTTTGTCAAGAACAAAAATGTAACGGACTACTGAGCAATTTTTTGTCAAGAACAGAAAATGTTCATTTAAATACCATAAATGCCTTCCTACTGGTAACCTTTAAGGTGAAAACATATGGGTAGGTTATGCACACACAAAATAAATTCAATTGGAAACATATTGAGCCGGGTTACGACGGGCAATACCTGCTAGTACTTGATAAATCTCTATAAGTTTCTCCATTACCCAAGCGTACGAACTCAATTGAGCTTGCACCATCCAAAGACGCGATAGGATTGTATGAAACCTCCTCAGTACGCAAAATACTGCTTTGTGTTGGATGTGGTTCGAATAAATCAAGTTCACTCTTCATACATTCTATGTGGTTTGTCATTTTGTTTTAGTAAATATGTCCGAAATAGGGTGTTTATTTGAATATTTCTTTTTGGCGAATGCTTTCTTTGTACAACGTCTTCGTTGACTTGGTTTAAAATGAGTTCGCTTTCGTACTGCAAACCTCTTTTTATTCCTTTTTCCGGACCCATCTTGCGCTCTCTTCATTTTATTAAATGCTTTGGTAGATAGGTTTTGAAATGCAATTTGACTTTGCTCCTTTACTATATTCCGCAAAGGCTTTCTACCCAAATCACTTATTACTGCTTTACCGGTTTCTTAAGCTTGATCTTTTATTGCATTTAAACCTGAGTAAAAGAGTGGTTTCAAATATTTAAACAGGTCGCTAAAAAAATTTCCGATTTCTCTTCCTTGTTGTACTATTCTGGGCGTAACGTAAAGTGTACCAATATGGCTAAGTCCGCCACCACACTGATTACGATAATATTCTTGGTAAAGTTTCTCCATGTTGTTTGATGAGTTTCTGAGCACAAATATGCTTAGGACATTATTATTTATAGTATTTCTCGTTTCCTCTTAAAATGAAGAGTAACAAAAATTGGTGTAGAAGATGCCTCAAATGCAATTTTGTACCCCCGCGAATCCGTAATTAAAATGGAAATATCCTTGATACAAGACATTTCATTCCCGATTTTCCATTCGTATAATCGCCTATATCTCGGAGACCATAAGACCTAGGAACACCAAATTTTAGTCCAAGATGCCTTATGTGAATACGCAGAAAATGTATATTTTGGAATTTCCCTCCCTCCCCCCTCTCCACCGCAAATGCGATTTTCTCTAACTCCCGTAATTCTTGGAATTTCGAACTAGAATTGGAAAATTGGAAATACTCCCAGTTAGTAATTATGTGTCCGTATGCCAAGTTTCACTATGATAGACCGATTTACCAAGAAGTTATAGCCATAAATATATTTGCTGCTGCAGCGCTGCTGCAGCGCTGCTGCAGCGCTGCTCAAGCGCTGCGTGCGGCTGTTGTTGATGTTGCTGTTTGGTTGACTGCGAAAATGCTTACACAGACAGGAATTGATACGCATAGGCATACATACACTCACACAGACGCAATTGCTATGTAAATGTGCAATTATACACCCCTTACGTGAGTTCGAATACCGAGAAAGGTAAAATCGATCATTGAATTTTTTTTTATTTTCTTAATTTTTGTTATTTTCTATAATTATTGTAAACATATGTACAGAGTATTTCAAAGTCGGGACACCCGACTTTAGCTTTTTTATTACTTGTTATGTCTGTATAAATAAATAACAACCCGGTTGTTGTGGTCACGTTCGAAATTTTATCAATCAAAGTAGTATCATGTAGGGGCAGTTGACTCAAATACATATCGGTTATACCAACCTCCCAATCTTCCCCTATATTTTCAGGATAATGTATTATGTTTGTAAATGCACATTTCACATTATCAGGAAAGACATTCATAGAATTATTGCTTAGGACTGTGACAAAGAACTCATTAAAATTAGACATTTCTGAATAATAAGATATTTAGGTATATGAATTAAAGATAAGAAACCCAATTTAATTTATTTTTGCCAATTTGAACTGGTTTGGTTTTATGAGTCGATCTACGGAGTATTTCTTTATCCTGAGCATAGTCAAGACTAATGCTAGTATTTTTCTTTTTGTAGTTGCTCAGCTTTTCTTTAAGAGCGATTGTTTTCTTTTGATGCTTGCTCTTTACCGTAATTATCGGTTTTAACTTCTTGAAGGATAGTCTTTGTGGACTATGTTCTGATACAGCGTCATACTTTCTCTTTTTATACCCTGTACCCAAAGGGTACAAGGGTATATTAGTTTTGTGCGAGTGCACTTGGAACACACAGAAGGAGGGTTGGTAGATCCCACAAAGTATATATATTCTTGATCAGCATGACAAGCCGAGTCGATATAGCCATGTCCGACTGTCTGTCTGTATGAACGCAAGGATCTCCGAAAGTATAAGAGCTAGAATAACCAAACTTGGTATACGGATTCCCCTGAGCCCGAGAAAGGACGAGTTTGTTCATTTTTTCTGATCCACCCCCCAACTCCCCCCCTATTACCGATTTTCTATAAAATTTAGTAGCCACATTAGGTTGGTGATTATATATCCGTATACCAAGTTTCATTATGATAGAATGATCGGAAAGAAAGTTATAGCCATATAACCAGGCCCAATGCACACATACATACATATGTACAAGTATGTATCCAACACGCATAAGGCACGATTATGATGTAAATGTATGTATGCATGTATGGAATATTTTATATTTAATTTAGTTAATTAATTAAATTAATTTAGTTAATTAATTTAATTAAATTAATTAATTAATTAAATTAATTTAATTTCTTTTTTGTGGAGTGGTACAGGGTATGTAAGAGTTGAGCTTGCTCGACTTTAGCATTCCTTTCTTGTTTGTTATTGTTACAATTTCAGGTTTGTCCAACAATGAAGGCACCTGATTTTCATTCTCGTCTCTTAAATTTTGAGAATAATTTCAAAATGTTGTTTCATTTGGATTCGTATAGTTTATTTCATCTGTTTGGGTTTGGTTTGGCTTGGATAATTCGTCTAAATTTTTCTCATACATCTCCTTATGCCTTTCAGGCAAACTACTTGGAATTGGTTTCCTTTTTTTATTTAAGTAAATGTTAAGTTCTTGTCATATTTTTATCCACTTGTCAAAATCACTGAGCCTTTTGGTCAGAAAAATAGGTAGCAGCTTTCTATTTGTTAAATTTTCTCCCGTTTCGTCATGTACAAGTTTGTGATAGGTATTAGGATGTAGAACTATTACTTTAGTTAATCGGTTTTTGTTTTTAAACATTTTCTAAAATCTTTCCAAAAATGCCCCCAAGTAAAGATGAAATTAAAACTGGAAGAAACCCACCGTTTTGTATTAGAACTTTTCTCTTTGAATTTATTGAGCGTTTTGGGAACGAAATCTTACGTAGTACATTTTTATACTGTTTCAGATGTTGAAGTTGCTTTCCGTTTAATTTGTTGTTTCCACTTAAAGTGTTAAATACAATTTCAACTAATGTTTCAATAAGGTCATTTCCGGTATGGCTTATTATTGCTTTTCTTAATTTAGAGTTAGCCTTTTTCAGAACATACAACATATGCTTGTTCGCTTTCAGCCGTTTTAGGCTCTTTTTGTGAACCATTTTCTGTTATATCGCAGTAGCAATATGAGAATTCTGCACTGAAAATACTTGTACGAAACCTTAGAAGGTCGTTCATTCGTTGAGTAAGATCGATAAGTAAATAACCATGTGGTTCTTCTGTTACTTCCTTATATATTCTCATTAATTCATTTGGGTTTTCAGGGTAAATTTGCCTAGCTAAGTATGAAATATGTTTTGTGTTACCAGATAAATTTCTATGATGCGACCCTTTAGTAAACAATTCACAAACATGTTTATTAAATGCTCCCATCATTAAGTCATCCAATATTATTAGAACAGGCTCATTTTCATAATTTTCAAAAGATTCAGGAACACCTTTGTAATATTCCACATTAACAAATTATTCAGTGCACATTTGGTTGTTAGTTTTGCATGTATTCTACAATTAGTAAAGTAGTTAGTGAAACAAGATAGGTTTTTTCCCATATCAACATCCACAATATTAGTCGTCAAAACTGTTTTTTAATTTCTCCTCGTACAATGACTGTAGAAAAACTATTTAGCGGCGATAGTATGTCTCCAAGGTTCAAATATGATATATTGCCAGAAGACCAGTCCAGTCCATTTATATTCATCAGGGTTATGTACTGCGTTTTTCTAACATCATTATCCAGTTCCTTAGTACCATAGGGAGGTTTAAAATGGAAAAAATTTGGTAGCACTGAACCAGTTTGCATGAATGCCAATTCCTTAACAAAGATTTGCTTATTATTTCCATACACATATTGAAAATCCACTGCTACGCTTGAATTTCATTACTGAGTTCATTTGATTAAATTATAGACTCTTTATATAGAAGCAGCAAAGACATTTTCTAGTTAGTTCGTCAGACTATTATGAAATTATTTTTGGTTTCGAATATTACATAATACATAATCTAAAGTTAAAATGTGGATTTTCTACAAGCCGAAAATTTACTCCTATCGTTTGGATTCAACAAAACAAAAATAACTGGATTGGATTACAAAAAGAGGAGTGGATTCAATTACTAACCTATAAGGAGTATATTCAACTAAAACTTGATCAATACGAGTTTTTAATGCCTGATACTATAATAGACCACCCTCTGTTGCAGATAATAAAATGTAATTTTAAATTTAGAAAAAATGATAGACAGTGTATTATGACGTTGAACCAGTATGGTAACAAAGTTGAGTTTGATAGTGAAATATGGAGATCGTTTTTAAGAGTTGGTGTAATGATAACAACATTTTTGTGCTGGAATACGATATTACAAAAGCAGATCTCTTTTATTTATCACAATCACATAATTTCTAAATGTGTAGAGCTTAATAAATATGAAATACATTTAAGCGAATTGAATGCTGCATATTCGCAAGATGTCCAAATAGATTTAACTCCCATATGTTTTGAAATTTCTAAAAAGATGTGTAAGGAAATAAAACATGATGTTAGTGTGTATAAGCAAACAGTTTTACAAAAGCAACTTAGAAGAGAGACATTAATTTAAGTACATAAATAAAAAGTTTAAAATGAGTAAAGAACAAGTTGTTTTTGAAATTCATAAACAGGCTAGAAAAAACTTTACTCGGCGCAAATTTGTACAAAAAGGATTAAATGATACTTGGCAAATTGATTTAGTTGAAATGATTCCATTTCAAAAATCAAATAATGGATTCCGTTACTTGCTCACTGTCATTGACACATTCTCAAAATTTGCATATGTAGAACCAGTAAAAAAAAACTGCTGAGGACATCGTATCAGCAGTTACAAATGTTTTTTTGAGATCAGATGTAATATCTAAAAATATTCAATCAGATCAAGGCAAAGAGTTTTTTAATAGAAGCTTTAAGCTTTTAATGAATCAAAAAAGAATCAATCATTACCATACCTTCACACATTTAAAAGCTTCGATCTGCGAGCGCTTTAACAGAACCCTTAAAAATCTTATGTGGAGAATGTTTAGTATGCAAGGAAACAATAGATGGATATATCGAATACAAGATTTAGTTTCAAAGTATAACAACACATATCATAGGACTATTAAAATGAAACCCACTTCTGTTGGAAAGCATAATGAACAATTTATTTCAAATACTGTGTACAATTATCCGAAAGTATTTCCGTCGCACAAGTATTTAGTAGAAGACTCTGTTCGAATAAGTAAATACAAAGGGCATTTTGAAAAAGGTTATGAACCAAACTGGACCACTGAAATATTTACAATAAAAAAAGTTAAGTCAACTTCTCCAGTGACGTATATGTTACAAGATTATAAGAAGGAATTAATTGAGGGTTCATTTTATGAGTATGAACTTCAAAAGGTTAAAGATAAGAATGCTTATCTCGTTGAGAAAATTTTGAGAAGTAAAGGTAATAAGGTATTGATAAAATGGTTAGGATTTGATGAAAGCCATAATTCATGGATCTCTAAGAAAAATATATTGCAATAAAAGCATAAATAAAAAAAATGTATTAACAAAGACAATTGCTGTTCAATAATTTATTTATTTGTTTAAATACTAGTTTATTTACATTTACAATACATATACAATTCATTGGTGCTTATAAATATATACAATACTATGTTTAAATTTTAAATACGATGTTCAATTTTCATCATGTTGGAGTTAAGTCAATTTTATAATGACCCCATGCTAAAGTTTTGATTTTATCATTAGTAACATACCTCTTATCATCTTTATAATTAAGACTTACTTTATTTACAATTTCAGTGTAAAGAGTATGTGCCCTGCTTTGCTGTCCAAAAAATATTTTTCTTTTTCGGATACATTCAATATAATCGGAATGACTTAATTTTGTTACAACAGATCTCTTAACACCTTTTACTTTTTTAATTTCACTATCAATTTCTTTTGTTGTTTCAACGATATATGAATAAGCTTTTGCTTTTAAACCTGCGAAGGATTTCATTATGTTTGCAACAATTTCATCCTTCATTAAACCTAGTTCCTTGTTATTAGCCGGTAATATACCGTATCAATTTCTTTCATTATAGTTTGATGTGTCGAATCTTTCAGGATATTGTTTAATTAATTCATATATGTCAACAGTTGAAGATGTAATAAAAGAGTCGGTATCCATGTATACTATTTCAATTGTGTCTGATACTTTAGTAAGAAATTGGTAATAAAATTCATACATCAACCATTTTGATAGTTATAAAACTGTGAATCCTATGTAAATCGGCTTATCATATACTATTTCTAGTTGAGAAAGTTCCACTGCTGCTAAATCATTATTAAATATTTCAATGCTGTGGCAATCCGCATAGCTACAAGTTGTCTGTATCCCTCAGAGTTTTGAGCTGATTCACATCTACTCACTAGCCTAACATCTTGTGGTGAACAAGGGATGCATAATTTAGCCAATACCTAAACCTAAGGGTTATCGGTGCATCGAGCTTATGATCGTGAGTGCAAATGTCAAATTGGCAGATGCGATGTCGCGCTATTTTTCTGTCTCTCTCTCTCTCTCTCTCTCTCTGAGAGGATCATAGCGTGCACAGCGTATAAGCGATGGAGAGTACAATCGTAGTTCTTCTTTCGTTTTGAGCCAGCATCAGCGACGGACGTACTTAGTGCAGTCAAGAAAAAATAAATCGTGAATCTCGTTCTGTCATTGATATAAAGAAATTAATCTCCGTAAATATCAGGCATCCACCAAATATTATTGTTTTATAGTAAGTTATGTTCTTTTAGCTACCCATAAGTGGGCAGTGAAATAGATATTTTGGGGCAGAATTGTTGGCAACGAGGAAAAAAGGGAAAACAACAAAAATAAGTCCACACGCAGCAAGTTGCAGGCCAGCTTTATTAATTTAGTGGCGGCGCAATAGCGTGAGGCCCCATAAAGGCAAACATTGTGAGCTTGATGCCCGATTCTAGAACCGCGCACCGCATGGAATGCACTCGAATCTGACCTAAAAGTGGCTAAAGGCTCTGTCGCAATTGCTACGTGAGGACACATGTTATACCTTTGCGAGAATTGGGAGTGGCCAAGAAACTCGGCGCCTCCCAGAGCAGGTTTCAAGCGACTGTTGCTAATCAAGGACTCCATAAAAGCTACTTCACTACAACAGCACTCGTGTCGAGCGCGAAACTAAACCCAGCATTTTACTAGGAGGAGAAGGAGAGAGAAGGTTCTGGCACATGACCAAGGAGAGGACACAGGTCCAACGCGAATAGCCATGTTAGGCTATCGCCATCTGAAATTTGTTTAATTTTAATTTTGAGTTAGGTTATTAATTTCAACTTTTTTGTCTAACTACAGAAGCAGTTATTTAATATAATTTCCACAACAACAAGAGTATGTAAAGTGCAGCATGTCTTCGATGTAGGATGGATATGTATTGTTTGATAAAATTGGCAACCGAAACCCACACGACACAAATTTAAATTTATTCTCCAGCAACTACATCAGCGTCGACTACGAAGGCCTTCGGAGGAGATTACGATGGGTGAGTTCGTGCCAAATAATTAAAATATTTAACTTTGTGTTGTGATTATAATAACCCGAGCCAAACCTATGTATATTACATATTGAAATACCAAATGCAAACTCCATCTGAGTTTGTATACCAAACTAATGCATAATGCAATACTTGTGGTTGCAGTTATCAGCTGTTTGATTTTTATGCATAGGCGCCTGAACGAAAATAGAAACGGGTAAAGCATATTTTTTCCTGTACTCTGTTTTGATTATACTTATCCGCTGAGGCATCGAATATGTGAGCTAGCCGAATACGCAGAAATCTATACATAACATTGTCGTTGTAACCAACCACTCACCGTGGTGCATACCTAGTTAAACATGAAATGAAACGCATAGTACTTATATTATTATTATTATACTTGAGTTGGAAGATAATCATTTGAAGTTAGTTTTTTGTAACCAAAACCTTTGATACCCTTGTATACTTTTCAAACAATTTTCGCCATTAAAGGCACATGAAGTTCGCATCTTAAAATTTGAAATGAGCGTTATTACAATTAATTTTTCCATCTTTATCTAAATAAATGTGTATTATCATGAATGAGTAAATTTTGAGTAAATTTCCTTGAAAGTAATGTAGACGGGGAATATGGTGTCGTAGAAACTTTAGGGATTTTCCACCTATTTGGCTAACGGAAAATCATGGTAGGGTGGGTAAAGAAGCCTAGCTACGATAACATCTAGTAGCTCAGAGGTGTAATATAGGGTTTTTCCTCCTTTCTTAACTCCTTTTTATCTTTCTTTCGGGTCATAATCTGCCCAGTTAATTTTTTTTTGCAACATTTAAGGCATAGCGGACTCATTTATTTATTCTATGTGTATACGATGAGTTAATGGCAGAATCAAATGAATCAACGAACCCCCCCACAGGCTGTTTGCTAGTCGCAATTTCGAGTCCCAATCGAATTATTTGTTTCTAGGTTCACCTTAGCTCAGGGATGAATTTTGTTTTACCGGTCATGCATTTCTTTCAGAATGCCGTAATCAGACATTACATCTAATTGACTGCCCAACGGGAACTATGTGTGTATATTGTATACAGATGCAGTCGCGGAGATAACCGGTAATCTTGTTTCATTCCTAGTTCATTTTATCCTCGGATATTATAGAATCGTCATCCACCATTTGAACATAAATGCATATAGTTATAAATTTTTGGCGCCCAACGTGGGACTGATTGAATCGAGCGTTTCGTAGTTCGTTTTGATCGGTTTCATAATTCAAGAGAACCTATCCTTTGGATGTAAATGATAGTATCTTCATCTTTGGAGGTTATAGTATTGGTCCATGTTTATTGGGACGCTGGAAAGCTTCTTGGGGCTTGTGACCCAGATTGACCGCTCCTGATTTAAGTGAAAACACTGTCCATTAACTTTCTTAGAAAACAAATGCCAAAATATTCTTAAAGATCTGTTCATAGTATCAGCATTATTGATTGGAATTACAAAGCTTGGCAAGTCCGAGTTCCTGACCGCAATAGTTGTTGGTAGCTGGGGCAAGGAACATTTTTTTTTTAATTTAATATAGATATAGATATCTTTTGGTATTGGCATGGTAAAATGACCATAAGATGTCTGCAACTTAGCTGGAATTATGAATTTGGGCAAGACCCCAAAGTATCATCCGTTAAGCATGCCGGTGTATTATGGTAACGGATTCATGCAGGTATTAAATTATGTCAAGTATTCTACTGGGTGATTGGTATTTGTCATATTGCTACTATTAGTTTAATGGCTTTCTACTACTGGAATTATAAATCATTTGGGATAACCGAGATTTGTACCATAGAATGAAATAGCAAGGATTTCTGGTAGCTAGCAGTGTGTCGATTGATAATTGTTCGCTGCAAATATACATTTCGAGTTTTATTACTATCTTGCGTGTGCAGATTTTGTCTAGACAGGAAATACGACTTGTTGGCTTGACCGACAGACCGTCCGCCTGGGCGAAAATAGGCGTAGAGCAGGAAAACACTCGAAGATTGCAGCAATTGTATACATCACAATTTCGGGTTTTGAAAAACTTAAAAGCACCATTATTGCACCCTTCACCATTTCACCTCTACTTACGATATAAGGAAAGCAATATTTTATAAACAACGTTAAAAGAATTTTGATTAAATAAATAAAAAATAAAAAAAAGGGGCAAAGAAAAACATTAATTTGTAATTTTAATCTTCCAACCAAATATATCATAATGAGACTGTCACATAGTAGGGAAAATCTCAGAAATCCAAGTCCTAGGCCAAATATCATTTGTAATATTTGCGCCCAGCCATTGGATGCAACACAAGATATAGTTGTCACCAAGAGTGACCACCCTTTTCATAGAGTCTGCATAACCACCTATGCAGCTACTACACGAGAATGTCCGAGTTGTAAATCACTGCTTTCAGCAGAGGACTTGTCCTCTCAGGAGAAAGGAGGTGTGGGTACTGCGGAAGGTAGGGGAGCTATACCAAAGACACATAATACGCGTAGTAAGACAAAGGAAGTATCGCAGGGACTTCAAGAACATTATAGCGTGGAAACCGGACAAGCAGCAAGCTTGAACGCCACCATCGACTTAGGTGGAAATCAAGACGAGGAGAATGATGCAACAGCAGTCACTCGTAAGGGTCGTCCTCCCAGATCAGCGGCTTCTCGATACCGAGGAGAAAGACCGCAACGAATGCCTTCAGTTAACGAAAATAAACAACCTCAGATAGATTATCATTTCATCTTCGAGCAGATAGAAAATCTATTTGAACGTAAAATGGAAGACTTACAATTGTATAGACAAGAGATTCCTAGGCAGAACCAACGATCCAGGGCTCACGAAGCTCCAAAATAGGTATCTCCTCCAAGACCAAGTTTATCTTTAGGAACGGAGTCAATTGCATATAATGCGTCGATAAGGCCGGAGAAAGCCACTCAGTTAATACAAAGTTGGGGAATAAAATATGATGGCACACAAAAAGGTCCTACAGTAGAAGAATTTCTATATAGGATAAAAGCGCTTACAGCAGACAGTTTGCAAAGTGACTTTTCACTTCTGTGTAAAAATTTGCACATTCTTCTTGTAGGAAGGGCAAGAGATTGGTACTGGCGATATCGGAAAGAGCATCATGTAGTCACTTGGGATGAATTTTGCGAAGCCTTTAAAAGTCAGTATGCGGATAACAAAGATGATGATTTGATCTATGAAGAAATTAGAGCCAGAAAGCAGAAAAAAGGAGAGTCCTTTGATGTTTTTTATGACGATATTATGAGGCTTGCATCTCGTCTGTCAATGCCATTAGAAGATTATCGTCTGGTTCAACTTTTACGGCGAAATATGATGCCAGATATGCGGGAGGTGCTTTTATACAGCGAGAACAATTTATGGAAGAAAATCTATTTAGACACCCAGCGAAAAATAATGCAGTTCCGACGTCATATAGACGGACTGTAGCAGGCATGGAAGGGAACATTCAAGTTATGATTGCAGAAAGTGCAGACCTTGAGATAGAAGCCGTTCAGCGCGTCCCTAAGAAATTAGTGTGCTGGAACTATGATATCGAAGGGCATCCTTGGGACATGTGTTTACAGGAAAGGAAAATTTTTTGCTATGGATGCGGTGAGAAGAACGTCTATAAGCCACAGTGCGAAGTATGCCAGCGACGGGCGGGAAACTTCCATTAGGGACCCTTGATTGGAAGCAATCAAGTGGCCCCAAAACAATTATTGCTTCTAAAGAAAACTTGGTGTCGGCAGAAATGCCTACACAGCCTTTACTTCCGATAGAGAAGGTAGTATTAAAACCCCAGACTAAACATACATACACTATTGATAATCCTAAATTATGGCCTGTACGACCATATCATGAAAGATTTGAAAATTATAAGACAGCTCGTGAGAGAATTTTTAAAACCTCAGTAGCTAGCATTAAACATTTACCTAAACGTTCAACCATTCGAATGCGTAACTTCTGGACAAAAGTAAAGACAGCAAGAAAGTTACTAATTTCATCAGTTATTAATAAAGCTTCTGACGGTCGTTTGTATGTTCCGGTATCATTTTTGAATTTCTCGGAGCATGGACTACTGGACACTGGGGCGAACATAAGTTGTATAGGAGCATTTAGCAAGGATCGATTGGTCTGGCAGCCCTCAATACAGTAAGATGGTTTCAGATGTCAAGACAGCTGATGGAAAGAAACATCCTGTTATAGGTTTAATCAAGACCGAAGTGAATTATCGGGATACCAATAAAATTATTACGTTCTATATCATACCATCAATAGATAAGCGGGTAATATTGGGAATTGATTTTTGGAAAACGTTTGAATTGGCCCCTGGTCTTATATCAGAGATCGATTCGCTTGTTTCCAAATTTTGAACGACAGGGATTAGGTAAAACATCGTTAATTAAACACCATATTGAAGTAGGAAACGCCACTCCAGTTAAACAAAGATTCTACCCTGTATCCCCAGCTGTAGAAAAGTTGATGTATAAAGAAATTGATAGAATGCTGGAGCTAGGAGTTATTGAGAAATCTTATAGCCCATGGAGCTCACCCATGCGGCTTGTTGTAAAACCAGCAAAAGTGCGGTTGTGTTTAGATGCACGAAAAATAAATCAGCTCACTAAAAAAGACGCATATCCCCTGATTAGCATTGATAGCATTTTTGCAAGACTGCCTAAAGAAAATATTATTACAAAAATTGATTTAAAGGATGTGATCGCTCAGATCATCCAAAGTTGCCGGTAGGCAAAGTGAAGCGATCGTCGCGACGATCCAACCAAAGATGTATGTGTGTATATAAGTACCCTTGTACTTATATGCACGAACGCACTGGCTTATGTCTTCACTGAAGAGCACCGAAACGAAATCAAAATAAACTGCACAAATCGACTTCCAATTTTCAAGTGCTTTATTGCTAGCCATGCAAGGCTTAGCATACGCATAACATAATGTGGACATTAACGTAACAGCGACCAAGAGACTAACATAAACAGCTGTTATTACAAATTAACATTTATGAGCGCTTACAACTAATTACTTACAAACGGCTTAAGTCTACAATTCAATGATAATTCAAACAACTTATATCTACAATTCAGATTATTTCAACAAACTTAAATCTATACTTAAGTATAAAGGCATGAAATGCCCATACATCGGCCGCGTTGAAGCGATTCGCTTCAAAACAGCTCGACTGGCAGAGGCGCCAAGCGATGAATTGCCCTCTTAAATTCTCCTGCCTTCGTCCGTACTATCGCCACACGCACTTTTCCATCTGCGCCCTTTATCGCCTCTTGGACGACTCCCAGCATCCACTGCTGAGGCGGCGCGTTGTCCTCGTGGACGAGTACGATCGTTCCGTTTTCCAGATCTGGCCGACCCACTGCCCACTTTTGGCGCTGCTGCAGGCTTAGCAGGTAGTCTTTTGACCAGTCTGCCCAAAACCGCTGCTTGATGCCTGAGATCAGCTGCCAGCGTTGCAAGTAGGTCAGCCTGTCGTCTCTCACGGGCTGCCCTGACCCGGTTGGCAGCGGCACGAGCGTTCCGCCTACGAGTAGGTGAGCTGGAGTTATCGCCTCGCCGTCGTTGGGATTGGCTCCGTCCACCACGATTGGCCGCGAATTGGGAATGGCCTCCACCTTTACCAGTACGGTTGCTAGCTCGTCCTGCCGCAGCTTGGCGCTTCCTATTGCCTTGAGGAGGAGCCCCCTTGCCGACTTTACCGCCGCTTCCCATAGGCCGCCGAAATGCGGCGCTCGAGGGGGAATAAACTGGAACGTTATTCCCTTGGTGGCAGCATACGACCTGATGGCATCCTGGTTGCTGATGAAAGTGGCCCGGAACTCCTCCAGCAAGCGCGCTGCACCCACAAAATTGGTGGCATTGTCGCAATATAGCCGCTTGACTGCTCCACGGCGACCCACAAACCTGGATAAACACATTATAAAAGAATTAGCAGTCAAGTCAAAAACGATATCAATGTGCACAGCTTTGGACGTAAAACAAACAAAGACGGCAACGTACATCTGAACTGGCGCTCTGCCACGTATCCCCAGCGTGACAGGAATTGGACCACAAAAGTCCACTCCGCTGACTTCAAACGGCCTACATCCATGTAGCCGATCAGCAGGTAAATTTCCCATTATTTGGTTGGCTAGTATTGGCTTGTATCGAAAACAATGCACACACTGCCGAACCATTGCGTTGCACGCTTGCTTAGCGTTTACCAGCCAAGTATTCTGGCGAAGAATAGCCAAGAGCGCACGAGGGCCTGCATGGCAATTGGTAAGGTGCAAGTATCGCAGATATAAATTAACAAATCGCCATCCCTTTGGCATGAGTAATGGGATTCTCGCATTGTGGGGCAACGGCGCTTTGAGTAAACGGCCGCCAACTCGTACCAACATCAAAGTACGCTTTCCATACTGATACGGACTCAGAAATGGATTAAGCTTTTGGTACGACGGTTGCAGGATCACCGACTTGTCTAATTTGACTATTTCGGCTGCGAGAGCAGTATGCTGGATCACGTGCACAATAGCCAAAAAGGCGAAGTGCAATTCAGCCGAAGTTGGCACAAGCGATATGTGTCCTGACCCCTTTCCGTTTATAAATCGAAACATGTACGACACTATGCGGAGAATTTTTGTAGTACGACGACGACCTTTCAATTAAATCCAAAATTGGATTTGAAGCATTATCGGCCGCGATGAGAACCGTCGAATTCTTCCGCTTCTCCAGCACTGATTGCTCTTTGGTCAACTTAATGTGAGAATTAGTTGGCCAAAGGTTCTGGTCATTCTGTAAAAACTTTGGACCACCAAACCAATGTGAATCAATCAATTCTGTAGTGGTACAACCACGCGAAGTTAAGTCAGCTGGATTTTCAGCAGTCGGTACATGGCGCCAAGTGGCGTCTGATGTCAATTCCTGTATGGTAGCAACTCTATTGGCGACAAATGTATTCAAATGTGAAGGATGAGTTTGCAACCAATGCAGGACTACCTCTGAATCACACCAAAATACGATTTGGTCAACAGGCACATGGAGAAGATGCCGAGCTTTCTCCCACAAATTTGCTAGCAACTGTGCTGCGCACAATTCTAAGCGCGGCACCGACTTTGTCTTCAGAGGCGCTACCTTCGACTTTGCAGTCAGTAAATTCACAGTTACTGTGTGCTCTCGCTCAATTCGCAGGTAAATACAGCACCCATAAGCCCTTGTCGATGCGTCGGCAAAGCCATGAACCTGACACTTTGTGCCTTTGGTGACGCCGACATACCGGGGAATGCGTATAGCTTCAATCTCACAAAATGACTGCGCAATTGACTGCAAGTCGGACAGTAAATGGTCGGGAATTTGGTCATCCCAAGCGGATTTTTGAAGCCAAATTTCTTGCATCAGAATTTTTGGTCGAGTGATAATCGGACAAAGTAAACCAAGAGGGTCGTATAACCTGGATATAAACGATAAAATCGAGCGCTTGGTGGGGGCAATGTCTACCGACATGTTCGACATCGAATATTTAAAAGCGTCTTCACGCGGGCTCCAAATGAGCCCCAACGTCTTCGTATCCTCCTGATGGCCGATCACCATTTCGTCAGAAGGCGACGCTTTAAATGTTTCACAATTTGATGCCCATTTCGTTAAGGTGAAACCGAATGATTCGAGCACTGAAACTAGCTCATTCCGTAACATTCGCAATTCTTCCACTGTGTCTGCTCCAGATAGCAGATCATCTACATAGAAATCGCTAGCCAGCGACTTTGATGCCAATGGATGGGAAACCGCATGTAGCTCACTCAGGTACTTTAAGCAACGAATTGCCAAAAAAGGTGCCGAAGCAGTACCGTATGTTACCGTGTTTAAACGATACAATTGGAGTGGTTCAGTGGAGTTGCTTCTCCAAATAATAAGTTGGAAATTGCGATGCGATTCGTTGATTTCGGTACATTTTTGCAATGTCTGCCGACAGGGCGAATGGATGCAGTCGAAATCGCAACAATGTTGAGTATAGACATGGCTGTATGGTTGGACCAACCATCAGGATGTCATTTAAAGACAATTGTGACGACGTCTTGCTAGACGCGTCGAAAACGACTCTCAACTTTGTTGATGTGCTTTGTGGCCTTAGCACGCATTGGTACGGTATAAAATAATGCGGCTCTCTCGGTACACTGTTCTCAATGGCACTCATATGGCCCAACGAAATGTACTCTTTCATAAAGGTAATGTACATCGACTGTGTATCAGGCTGCTTTGCCATTCTTCTTTCCAGGGCCAAGAACCGCCTTAAGGCTGTCTCATACGAATTTCCGAGACTTTTGGGACTGGATTTGAATGGCAACGAAACAGTCAGCCTGCCCGAGGGTAAGCGATTGACCGATTCGAGAAATGTTTTCTCGCAAAGCACTTGTTCTGGGGTGTACAAACTCTGATCGGACAAATTTGGAACTTCTTCCAACTCCCAGAATTTACGGATGAGACTATCTAGTTCCTGACATTCTGGATTTGACGAAGAGCTTTGATTTAAGCTCACGAGCGATGTTGACGGCAGCTCAGTTGACCCCGCAGAACGGCAACGGCCAGCTACAATCCAGCCAAGTGCCGTAAATTGCAAAGCCGGCGAGTCACTGGTACCCTTTATTTGCCCTGCTCGTAGCAAATCAAAAAATGCATCTGCCCCAAGTAGCAGATCTATGCGTTGCGGCCGATGGAATTGCGGATCTGCCAATTCACAACCGTTAGGCACGTCAACGTCTACTACCAGTTTTTCAGGCTGGTACGAAGAAATGTTATTCAACACTGCAAATTCTGCCGTCAGCTCAAATTTGTCAATTCGAGAAGCTATAGAAGTTTGAACGATATGACGTACTTCAGACTTTCGTTTGCCTATGCCTAATAAACAAATGTCTTTGCGATCCCTCTTAAGCTTTAGGACTCTGGCCAAGTCCTCGGTCATAAAATTGACCTGCGAACCAGAGTCTAAAAGTGCCCTGGCTAATTGGTAGGAACCTGACTGGTCCATTACTTTAACAATTGCTGTTGCTAAGATCACTTGATCAGTCACTGTCGTGGCGTGGTTTACCGCCGACGTTTGCGTTGGTACTGCCGATTGTGCTACCAACGTGTGACTAGAAGCCGCAGCTTGCGAAATGTTCGAACTATATTCGTACTTGTGCAAGAGCGTGTGATGCGGCTTCGAACAGACTCTGCAACAACCAGACTTGCAGGATTTAGTCGTATGACCTTTTCGCAAACAGTTTATGCACAACTGGACCCGGTTCACAAATTTAAAACGCTCATCTCTAGCGATCACTGAAAACTGAGGACATACTTGTATGTAGTGGTCATTCGACTGACAAAACGGACACTTAGGGGTCAATGGCTGACTTGGCTGTGCTACTGCCAACGCCGTTTTATCATTCCTTTTTGACCCATCGGAACTTGGCTTCTTAGGCCGGCCAGACGATGCCTCCTCAGCAGACAGATGCTGGTAGCGTTTATTAAGAGTGGCCTCGCATTCTTCCCAAGATGGAAGTTGACTGTAGTCAAGGCCCTCTTCCCATTTGGATCGAGTGATGGAGTCAACTTTACCCATAACCAAATGTATGAGAATGACGTTCGCTATTTGCTTCTCATCACCCAATGACAACAGCGATTCATAAATTGCCCTTACATTATCTATTAGGGAACGCAAAGATGAAGCAGACGGCCCTTGCATTTTGGGCAAGTCGAACAGCTTGGACACGCTGTCGAAAACGATTAGGCAACTATTGTCATACACTCGTTTTAATGCTGCTAGCGCCTTTGGATAATTGGCATCAGTCACTTGATAAGCTTTGACTGTGCCAAGCGCTTCTTTGTCCAAACAAGAAAGCAAGTGATTAAATTTCTCTATGTTCGTCAGAGATGCGTCATGGTCAACCAAGTTTTCGAACAGACCAATGAAATTTTTGTACTCCGAATAATCGCCACTGAATTTTGGGAGTTTCATCGACGGCAGCTGCTTGCTATGGCAACCTGATCCAAACATTGTAGAGTTTGCCAGGCTATCCCTATGAGGCTTAGGCCGAACACCTTTACTCATGAGCAGCGTTTCTGTCGTGACGCACAAATTTTCTAAATCTGCTCTTGAGGCTAAGGCCGGATCGATTTGATCCAACTCTTCCTGCAGATTGAACGCTCTGTCAATATATCTGGTTAAAATTTTCAACCGACACTCCATTTCAACAGACTCAATGGGCTTAGTGGCATTTTGCACGGAATCTTTAATGCGTTCTATATCTCTGACAACATTGTTGTGTGATTGCAATAATGCATCGAACTTGCTCGACTCCAAATCATCCGACAGCTTGCCGTAAGTTTGCTTGCTGCGTTTTGATGGCATGTTTGTAGCGAGTCTTTAAATGTTTGCACAAGACTAAAAGTGTATAAATGTATAATCGGACTATGTCCAGAAAAATATACACAATATACACAAAAATATACACAAATGTATATACTGTATACTATTGGCAAAAAAGCGCAGGCGCAAAGGTTTAACTTTGTATGCTAAATAAATGTAATGTAAAGTTGTGGCCAGCACTGTACGCTGTTAGAAAATGTTAAAATGTTGGAAGAATCTAATAATGTATTACAGCGGGACGACCAATTACAATTGTTAAGAAAGCTATTGAGGGAAAATATTGCCCAAGCAGCCGAAAGAAGTGCAAAACAGTACAATCTAAGAACACGTATTAGGTCTTTTAAAGTGGGACAAGAGGTTTACCGAAGAAATTTCAGCCTAAGCAACTTTGCGAAAAATCAAAATGCCAAATTCAATCCACAGTGGATAAAATCTCGAATACGAGAGCGGCTTGGAAATTGTTATTATATACTAGAAGACTTCAACGGTCGACTCCAAGGGACCTTTCATGCCAAAGATATTCGACAATAAGTTGTGTTTTCAGGTTAATTCCCCGGGTCATGACCCTAGAATTTACCTGTGGTTGTGGTGAACAAGGGATGCATAATTTAGCCAATACCTAAACCTAAGAGTTATCGGTGCATCGAGCTTATGATCATGAGTGCAAATGTCAAATTGGCAGATGCGATGTCGCGCTATTTTTCTGTCTCTCTCTCTCTCTCTCTCTCTCTCTCTCTCTCTCTCTCTCTCTGAGAGGATCATAGCGTGCACAGCGTATAAGCGATAGAGAGTACAATCGTAGTTCTTCTTTCGTTTTGAGCCAGCATCAGCGACGGACGTACTTAGTGCAGTCAAGAAAAAATAAATCGTGAATCTCGTTCTGTCATTGATATAAAGAAATTAATCTCCGTAAATATCAGGCATCCACCAAATATTATTGTTTTATAGTAAGTTATGTTCTTTTAGCTACCCATAAGTGGGCAGTGAAATAGATATTTTGGGGCAGAATTGTTGGCAACGAGGAAAAAAGGGAAAACAACAAAAATAAGTCCACACGCAGCAAGTTGCAGGCCAGCTTTATTAATTTAGTGGCGGCGCAATAGCGTGAGGCCCCATAAAGGCAAACATTGTGAGCTTGATGCCCGATTCTAGAACCGCGCACCGCATGGAATGCACTCGAATCTGACCTAAAAGTGGCTAAAGGCTCTGTCGCAATTGCTACGTGAGGACACATGTTATACCTTTGCGAGAATTGGGAGTGGCCAAGAAACTCGGCGCCTCCCAGAGCAGGTTTCAAGCGACTGTTGCTAATCAAGGACTCCATAAAAGCTACTTCACTACAACAGCACTCGTGTCGAGCGCGAAACTAAACCCAGCATTTTACTAGGAGGAGAAGGAGAGAGAAGGTTCTGGCACATGACCAAGGAGAGGACACAGGTCCAACGCGAATAGCCATGTTAGGCTATCGCCATCTGAAATTTGTTTAATTTTAATTTTGAGTTAGGTTATTAATTTCAACTTTTTTGTCTAACTACAGAAGCAGTTATTTAATATAATTTCCACAACAACAAGAGTATGTAAAGTGCAGCATGTCTTCGATGTAGGATGGATATGTATTGTTTGATAAAATGGCAACCGAAACCCACACGACACAAATTTAAATTTATTCTCCAGCAACTACATCAGCGTCGACTACGAAGGCCTTCGGAGGAGATTACGATGGGTGAGTTCGTGCCAAATAATTAAAATATTTAACTTTGTGTTGTGATTATAATAACCCGAGCCAAACCTATGTATATTACATATTGAAATACCAAATGCAAACTCCATCTGAGTTTGTATACCAAACTAATGCATAATGCAATACTTGTGGTTGCAGTTATCAGCTGTTTGATTTTTATGCATAGGCGCCTGAACGAAAATAGAAACGGGTAAAGCATATTTTTTCCTGTACTCTGTTTTGATTATACTTATCCGCTGAGGCATCGAATATGTGAGCTAGCCGAATACGCAGAAATCTATACATAACATTGTCGTTGTAACCAACCACTCACCGTGGTGCATACCTAGTTAAACATGAAATGAAACGCATAGTACTTATATTATTATTATTATACTTGAGTTGGAAGATAATCATTTGAAGTTAGTTTTTTGTAACCAAAACCTTTGATACCCTTGTATACTTTTCAAACAATTTTCGCCATTAAAGGCACATGAAGTTCGCATCTTAAAATTTGAAATGAGCGTTATTACAATTAATTTTTCCATCTTTATCTAAATAAATGTGTATTATCATGAATGAGTAAATTTTGAGTAAATTTCCTTGAAAGTAATGTAGACGGGGAATATGGTGTCGTAGAAACTTTAGGGATTTTCCACCTATTTGGCTAACGGAAAATCATGGTAGGGTGGGTAAAGAAGCCTAGCTACGATAACATCTAGTAGCTCAGAGGTGTAATATAGGGTTTTTCCTCCTTTCTTAACTCCTTTTTCTCTTTCTTTCGGGTCATAATCTGCCCAGTTAATTTTTTTTTGCAACATTTAAGGCATAGCGGACTCATTTATTTATTCTATGTGTATACGATGAGTTAATGGCAGAATCAAATGAATCAACGAACCCCCCCACAGGCTGTTTGCTAGTCGCAATTTCGAGTCCCAATCGATTTATTTGTTTCTAGGTTCACCTTAGCTCAGGGATGAATTTTGTTTTACCGGTCATGCATTTCTTTCAGAATGCCGTAATCAGACATTACATCTAATTGACTGCCCAACGGGAACTATGTGTGTATATTGTATACAGATGCAGTCGCGGAGATAACCGGTAATCTTGTTTCATTCCTAGTTCATTTTATCCTCGGATATTATAGAATCGTCATCCACCATTTGAACATAAATGCATATAGTTATAATCTCGACGTTTCTCGACATTTTCCATGGTTTTACCATAAACGGAATTGTTCATTAATTTAAAAAAATTCTTTTCAAAGTCGTTTTTCGCCTTTTTCCTATGCTCTGTATTCAGGTCAATATACGGCTTTAGCCAAGGACTTTTTTTAAAAGTGAGTACTCTATGAATTTTTGTTAATTCAAGACCATTCTGGAGGCACAACTGAAGTTGTTTAATATGAATAATAAAATTTTTTTTATTAGCTAAGTCTGCTAATAATTTTTTATGTTTCCCACCAGGGGGTATCTTATTTTCTGGGCATAATGGTAAGCTATTATGTTTATCATGAACTTTTTCGTGATAATCTAAGTCCACTTCAAGTATATAACTATTGGCTTCTTTATCGGAAAGATTTAAAATATTTAATAATTCTATTTCATCGGTACTTAAGAAGCGAAAGTCGGAAATAGGAAGTTCTTGGGACATAGCCCATCCATATAAATTATTAGCATCAACATATGCTAAAAAACCTTAGCCTGTGCTGGATTAAAATTTTTTAAATATTCATTATTAGCAGTTACTAACCTTTGGTTACATTGGGTTAAACCACCTCGGATAGCAACTTTTAAGAAATTGTATATATTAGGATCACTGATTTGCTCTAAATTTACTTTAGTAATTTTTAACATAGCATCCCAAGAAAGTGAGGGTGCTGTTACATAATTAATTGGATCTAAATTGTATATTTGTTTACAGTATTAGAACATCGCTTCGCAAATACAGAAGGAGATAGTCCTTTAATGATTTACATTGACATGTACTCCAAACTTTATGAGCAAAGCTGTAATCTTTTATTGAACATTCCTCATCAGCTAAGGAATTATAAAAATGTTTTTCAAATGTATCCAAATAGTCATACGGAAAGACACATTTTCTACACATTAAGTCAAACTTTTGACTCTGAAACTGATTTTTTAATAAGTAAAAGTTATCCTTATCCATATAACTTGCTAAATTTTCTAAGCTAGAGTTCAATTAGTTCTATTAAAATCTATGAAGTTTATATTATACAAATACATATAAATAAATGTATGTCATACCTAGATAGATTATGAAAAACTACAGGGGAAAGCTGGAAACTTAAATTTGTATTCATTTTTACAAGTGCTATGTATAGGCCCCATATACTCGCCATTAAAATAATTATACGCTTTTTGCCTGTCACCATCAGAAATGTCCTTTTCACAGGCACAGTATTTTTCATACTCCTGTAGGATTGCATCTGTGATGTCGAGTTCCTCCAATGGCTTAGCAGGTTTTGACCAGTATAGGTCATACAGTCTGTCTGTTGTAGCTTGTAAGGCTAGACAAAACATATCCATACAATCCTTTCCTGAAAATGTAAAAGGTTTCAGATATTTCAAAACTTGTTTAAAGGATAAATGGTGATATAAATTACCTTCATACCTTCAGGTCTATATTTATGCACTACATTGAATGAAACCGCGCAAGCAGTATGCTTCTGAGCCTTTGTAGTGGACGAAACATTGGGCGAGTTTAAAGATGCGCTATATCTCTCCAATACAGCCTCAATATTCGCATAGATGGTGACCGATGGAGATAGTTTTTTACGCCAGTTCTCAAACTTAATTGACGATCCTGGAGCAGGATAGCTAGCTCTTACTTTACCACACTCTTTTTCATTATGAGTTAGGAGTCTTTTTGTGTCCCTTATCAGTGCATAATGGTACTGATTTCGAAATATGTAAATTTTTGAATTGCCCATCCACTATCTTTTTCTTGAAACTCACTTGATAATAAAGCAAGATTCAATTGTTTTATCTAATTCAGCATCAATTTCATCGATATTATAGATGCTATTTAATGTAGTGGCAAAGTGCTTTAACGATGCAACAGTTCCTTCGTCTGAATTTTTCTCGTATTCACCGAACAGTTTTAAGCTGTACTTAATAGCATTATGCTCATTGATGCTTAGTTCGAGCAGAGTTTTAATATCTTGCTTCGTGTTGTTATAAAATTCTTTTGCGTCTATTATATTTTCACGTTCGCCCTTAATGCGATAAATTTTGCAGGGAAAATTACTTGTTGGTGAAATTACAAGGACGTTCTTGTTGTCATCTAGTTGCTTAAAATCAGTATCTTTATGAGCTGAGCTTCTCAAATGAATATTATAAAATTTAGCTGGAACTTTTGTTTTGCATATCAAGCAATCTACTTCGGGCTCAGACTCTTTCATTTTCTTCGAAGGGCGTAAGCTTGCGGTTTCCTCTTCTTGCTCAGAAAATGCCCTTTTACTAATTTTAGCTGCCACCTCCATCATTGTGATGAATGCATTCCTCGGTCTTGAACACCCGGTGTAGTGTTCCTCAAAGGCTTCAACGCCTTCAATGGTGGTTTTGCATTGATCGCAAACAACTTCTAATGCCATTTTTATATTGGTTTTTTAGTTTTTTTAAATGGTAACAATTTTAAACACAGTTTTTGAATCACGTTAACGCTTCTGCAGATTTTTTTTTTTTTTTTTTTGTTTTGTTTGAACAAAATAAAGTTGCACTGGAATTGTTTATACCCACAAACCACTTTGAAAAATATTTTTCTTATTTATTTTGAAAACTTGAAAAGACGTTGCGCTACAACGCACTGCTTACAGTAAACTGCAAGGGAACCGGAGTCGTTCCTCGCGTTTTATTCAGCAGCAGGTAAGAAGCAATGGACTTAGAAGGGCGGTGTTCTTTTTTTCTTTCATATATATTTTTCTCAAACTCAAAAATCATAAACTCATCATTTTATGGTCTGTCAATTTCAGAGACAGTTAAAACACTTGACCATTTTCAAATCAACCCAAAGAAAAGTCATAAATAACTCTGCAGGTATTGAAACACATTGTGTGCTCAAGCACTAAACAATAGCTAACAGCTGCAGCTCCAAGTAGTATAGATATAGGAAAGCAACCTTTATATGCGTTAAGAAGAACTGTGAAGATTGAAATCAGGAAGCATATTTATCAATGAGTTTAATTTTATTTATTACATTAATAATGATTACAAAACTCAATCGAACCCGAAGGGTTCGCTAATGCGTTCGAGCACTTCGAAGAAAATTCTTGAAAATTTTATCCATGGTTTTTTTCTAATTGATGTATTCGTACTTTAATGCTTTATGAACTAGTGCAGCAGATTAACTAACGCTTATTATCAACTTTCAAAAATATATAAACATTGTCTTGACCAAAAAACCAATGAACTGTCCATGTATTTCAACACCATGCCGAATTGAGTTTATTTAATATGTAACTGTAACTAAAAAAAAAATGTTTATAGTTGGTTGCCGCCTTAGCCAACAAACTGTCTGTGGTATAATATTTTGGTTGTGATTCTAAATATTTTTACCAATTGGTATTGAGCTGTATGTGATATTTCCCCATACAAGTTCAAGCGATTAGGTTAGTGGATAGGATCGTGCTTGCACCTAAAAATAGAATGTACATATTTCGATCAGTGGTTCGGATCCTGATACAACTTGTAAATAGTTCTTTATGTATTGAGGTTGATATATTCCCCATACAAGTTAAACTAATTGGTTTTGTGGTTTGGTTCATGAGCCAACTTAGAAATATTACGTAATCAGATCAGCGGTTTGGATCCTGATACAACCAGGGTCACCAGTTGGAAATTAGTGGCGAATATCCTTTTAATATCTACCACACCACATGGTGGGCGCCTTTGCTAAATGTGGGGAGTTTAGGTGAAAAAGATTAGCGGTCCCATATCTATACTACTACCATCGTTCGAAGTCTGTGACGGTGAAGTTGATAACATTATGAGCGATTCGATGAGATTAAGATATTCCAGGTCAAAATTGGCGTGGGAACACATAGCGGCAGCCAGAACCGAGGTGAAGAACGTAAGAAATCATCAAAAGTAATGCGCAGCGAAAATTGTTTCAAGGCTAAGAAGTCGGAATAATTAGTGTTTGATTAGTAAAGAGAGAAAGCACGTTACCAAATTAACTGGGGAGGTGTGGGTCGGTGCAGCACCACACACGCACAAACCAGGCAGTCCCGCCGACACCAGGCGTGACACCGCTGAAAAGGGACACGTGGCCAACCTAAAGCTCTAAAAACTCACTCAAATTGAGCAAAATTAATTTATTAGAGCAGGGCTTGGAACACTTAAGTTACTTTTTGACAAAGAACAGAAAAATATTATAACGAATAGATAAAGAAAAGAGAGTATAAATGTTATTCATAGTGATGAAGAAGAAATTATAGACCCACGAAATAGAAGAGTTTTGAACGACCATGGCCGAGAAGCGCTCATTTATATCGCTGCTCGAGGCAGCATATCAGAGCGCCAATCAGCACAACCGCCCATAGATGGTAGAGGGGCCAAGAAAGGGCCAGAATCCAGCTGTATAGAGTAAAAAATGCACACCATACACGGGTGTGAGTCCCTCCAAGCACGAAAAATCTCCATAAGATCAAGGAGCAACATGAATCGAGTGACATAGTACAAGGCTATGAAAAGAAATTTTCCGAAGAACAAAAAAGTATAAATATGTGATTTAGTAAATTTGAATGTAAAGTAAATAATTTATGTATGAATAAGAGAATTAAATAATCAAAGATTGCAGGTTAAATTGACTGTTGGAAATTTAACAATGTTATGTTAAACATACTAAAATGTAGGTAGTACAACAAGTTTTTAAACAAATCATGCCGCACGGAACCAAACTGGCCAGCAACCATGATCAAGCGACAGAAGCTTAAAATAAGGAAAAACATACTAGCAAATCAAAGCTCTGCAATAAATAAAAAATAATTGTTAGGCAAGTTCGCGACTGAGACATGATGTGCACAGTCACCATGCCAGTCGGCGAACCTAATCCACAATATCAGAATTTAATTTACTATTGTAGTCTTGCCGTGGTACACACCGGCACTCCACACGAGACCGAATAACGTCGGCAATGCGTAGAAAACATAGAAGGGAGAAAGATTTCAACACGCTGTATTTCAGAGCGGGGAAAAAGGTTGGCGGTAAATTTAAAAAATTTTGAAATTACTTTAGATGCAGTAAAAATCAAGTAGATGAAGGAAATACTACACGAGATGAAAAAGTTAATTAATTAGAGTTAGGTTTGTGTAATTTATTTAATAGCTGCCGAGAGCTGCAGTGAAATATTACAATAAAGCATTGCCCGTGATGAAAAAAGGGGAAACGAAAGCTCTGACTTGCAAGCGTGTGAGGAGAACAACAGTACCTAAAACAAGGGGGACAGAAATAAGACACTCAGAGAGAATAAACGAAGAGCAATTTAGTATAAGAGTTCCAGCAAGCGTGTAAATAGGTGAATGGCCTAGACGAGCGTGTATTAAAGCTTAGAAATGTAGGATAGGTCAGTAATGCGCCTCATAATAATACAAGCAAACATATGCTTAAAGCTCTAAGGCGTGTAGATCAGTAGTGTGCTTCGTATGCGTAATATGAAAATCTATGTACAAGGTGAGTTCCATAATAAACAGGAATTTTTGAATCTAGGGCCCCCTGGTGGCTCTATCTATATGTCGACTAGTGCTTTAGAATCTGCTATCTTTATGGATTGTTCAGTGAGAATTTCATTACATTTCATCGATTGGAAGAGAAGTTATTGCATTTTAAGTGTCAGCATGTTTGTGTTATCGGTCGGAAAATGAGCTTCGAAAAAAAGAGCCAACATTAAATTTTGTTTTAAAATTGGTAAAACTTTTACCGAAATTGATGAAACAAGTTTATGGCGATGATTGCCTATCCCGTAGCAGAGTGCACGAGTAGTTTCAACATTTTGATAGTGGTTGTGAGGACATAAATGACGATCAACATGTGGGCCAATCAAAATTCGTGATCACCGAAAATTCCATCGAAACTGTGCGTGAATACATCAACAATCAGCCGCAAACATCATTGAAATTGGTGGAAATAGAATTGAACATCTCCAAAACATCGATTTATCGCATTTTGACGGAACATTTGGGCTTACGAAAGGTGTGTGCACGATTTGTTCCGCACAAATTGACTGACGACCAAAAATTGCTGAGAATCCGACCGATTATTTGACCACATTTTAACCATTAACCACTCGCCGTATTCACCTGATATGGCACCGTGCGACTTTTACCTTTTCGGAAAACTACATTTGGTCATGAAAGGTAACCGCGATGCTGACGTTGATGCCATCCAACAGGCGGCGACCGCCATCCTCAACGCTATACCGACAAATGACCTAAAAAAGTCGTTCGATAACCTTCTTGAACGTGCAAAACGTTGTATTCAGGCGGAAGGAGACTATTTTGAAGGCAACCAATAAATTTTTCAAAAAAAAAAAAAAAATAGTTTTTGTTTTTTAATAAAAGTCCTGGAACTTTTGAATTGGACCTTGTATAGTGCGTATGCAGAACCCACTGAACGCAGTGTTGCAGTGCAGCATATATACTACTATGAATAGCATACTTTATGTAGTAGCTGTTTAGTTTTAGTAGTGGCCAGGTAGACAAATAAATAAAGTATATTATGTTAATTATGATGAAAATAACTATGAAAAATAATAAGAAGATATCTAATCTTCTTCCGATTTATATACAAGGAGTAGAGAAAAATGAAGTTGTAAAATTGTATGTAATTAAATGAACGTATAAATGTATTTTTACCTTATATGTATGCATAATGCATAGTAAGAGTATCAATATAATAGGAACAAGATAGAACGCTACAGTCGAGCAAGCCCGACAGTAAAATAGCCTGTACTCTCCACAAAAAAGAAAAATTAAAAAAAAAATTTTAAAAAAAAAAATTAAATTATTAAAAAAAATTAATGAATTAATTAATTAAATTAAATTAGAATATATGTTTATGTTTAGTTTTAACAGCATACATTTACATCACGTACCTATGCGTGTTTATATGCGTGTATGTATGCAGCACAAAGTTGAACCAAAGCAGCAACAACAACAACAGCTGCGGGCAGCGCTGCCGACAGAGCTGCAGGCAGCGCATGAGCAGCGATTTTACTTATAGCTATAACTTTCTTCAGAATTGACCTATCATGATGAAATTTGGCGCACGGACACATTAGTACTAACTGGATGTACCTACCAAAATTGATTTCAAAATTCCGAGAATTACGGAAGTTATAAGAAAAAACACGAATTGCGGGGGAGTGGGGGGGGGGGGGGTGCATCGAAAAAAACTCAAACTCGTACTTTCTCGGTCTTAGGAGAATATGGAAACCAAGTTTGGTTATTCTAGCTCTTATACTTTCTGAGATCCTTGCGTTCATACGGACAGACGGACAGACAGACGGACAGACAGACGGACAGACGGACGGACGGACAAGGCTATATCGACTCGGCTTCTCATCCTGATCAAGAATATATATACTTTGTGGGGTCTGCCACGCCTCCTTCTGTGTGTTACATACATGCGCACAAAACTAGTATAGCCTTTCACCCTTTGGGTACAGGCTATAAAAATGTCTGATAATAGAAGAATTTATTAAAAAACATTGGGTGGAGGGACTCTGTTTGATAAATTCTTAGGTCGATAACGATTAGGTGGACCATTACCTGGTGCTGAAAAAAGCAATCCCCGAACGAAAATTTTATAACTTAAAAATAATATATGCAATGTATAAAGTAAAGAATAAAAGATATTAAATTGAAATGAAAAGGAAATTTAAATTATTTCATTATGGAATTATGTAGAGAAATATTTTGAATGACATGTAGCTCAAACTTTTAAGTATGAGGTATAAAGTTAGCAAAATAATTTGTATATACAAGTATACGTTGCGAGTAACAATAAATAATTGTGAGCTTAAGATTATGTCAATGGAACAATGTTGATATTAAAATAAATTCTAAATTTGCGCTGCAAGAGTTTCGAGGCTGAGTGGTATCCAAGTTTGAAGAAAGCAGGAACGAATGTTGATGTGCAAGGGTGCAAGATAAGATGCCACCATACAGCAGGCATGAAAATACGCGCTGTTAGCAACTGCATATTGTGCCGGCAGAAACAAACTTGTGGGGAGCCTCCAGTTAGTCCATTATTGAAGTTTGGGAAAGTAAAATGAGAAGTAATTAGTATTTTGTTATACGGAGGATAAAATCCAAAGAGAAACAATGAAGATGTGTGATTTGTGGTAGAGTGTGCTGTCTGATGATGTATATATTAGAAGATGTGAATCGGCATGAGTGTAGCAATGTGTGCAGAGAAGTGTGTGTAGACGGAATGATGTGTGTGTTAGGTAGGAGTCCAGGACCCAATACGACAGTATTGTTCGAGCAGAATTGACAAAATAATGTGCGTACAGATGAATTATTTATATTATTGTTGTTTTCCTTATATGGATTGAAAGAATTTTTGAATTAATGATTGATTATTGAAGTGCGTTATTTAAAAATTTTTATAGTATTTTTATAATATTTATAAGGCTTGTTTTGTGGTATTATGGGCTATTAATATGAGTTATGGAACTAGAAATGTAAGTGAAGAATCGCTAGCTTTTTAGCGACTTTAACAACAAGATTTAACTATTTATTAATGAGACGCGGTGTTCTTCGATTATTAATATTGCTTTAATGGCTTGGATAATTTTACAAACGACGTTGAATATGCGAGAATTATTTAGCAAGTGATTTTGCCTGCTGCCGCTACAAGTCAGCGGGCCGGCATAAAAAAGGTAATGCACAAAGAGAGCGCAGCAAAGGGCGCGATAGAGAGCGCAACAGAGAGACTTAAAAACTATACATGGTGCTCCAACATTCCGGCCCCGTTGAAAGACTAGCGGTCTTTCAAGTCCATTGGGAGCACCGCCAACTTGTGGACTGGTCGCCTAATAGTGCCGGTCCTGGTTCGTACGTCGGCCACCCGCACCTTGCCGTCCTCGCCGGAAATCACGCCCACCACGCGCCCTATGAGCCACTTCTGTGGGGGGGCATTGTCGTCGTGGACGAGCACCACTGCTCCGTCGTCCAGGTTGGCCTCGCCTTTGGCCCACTGCGTCCGTTGCTGCAGGCTGAGCAGGTAGTCTTTGGACCACCTGCGCCAAAACTGCAGTTTGAGCTCCGACAGCTGCCGCCACCGCTTCAAAAATCCGGACCCGGCTCTGCTCAAAGACCCTTCTTGCACGCCTTCGTGCGGCAGAGTAAGAAGCGGTTGTCCGATGAGCAGGTGGCCCGGAGTGAGCACCTCTCCATCGTCGTCTCTGGTCAGGTTCGCGTTGCCTGCTCCCCTGACTAGACGAGCCTTCGCCGCCTTCACCGCTGCTTCCCACAGTCCTCCGAAGTGGGGAGCCCTGGGAGGAATGAACCGCCAATCGATCCCTCGCTCTGCCGCTAAGTCCATTAAGGCGGCTTTGCTCCTCTCGAACGCCGACGTCAGCTCCTTCAGCACGCCGCTCGCTCCTACAAAGTTGGTCGCGTTGTCGCTGTAAACCGTCTCCGGCAGGCCGCGTCTCCCGATGAACCTTTTGAAAACATTAAGAAAGGCGTCAGTCGATAGGTCTGTTACCAGCTCGAGGTGAACGGCCTTCGAGGCAAAACAAACAAACACGGCGACGTAATTTTTAACGGGCGGTCTTCCTCGTATGCGGTAGCTTACATGGAAAGGACCGCACAAATCGACCCCACAAACCCTAAACGGTCGACCTTCTCGAAGGCGATCACCTGGCAAATTTCCCATTATTTGCCCTAACAACTTGGGCTTGTATTGGAAGCAGTGTACACAATTACGTACAACTGCTGAGCAAGCACTACGAGCATTCACAACCCAGATCTGTTGCCTAAGAAGCCCAATTAATACCTTTGCACCTGCATGATAGTGCTTGAGGTGTAAATGCCGAATATACAATGCATCTTTAGGCAGTAATAGTGGAAATTTTGCGTCGTAAGGAATTGGACCATGCAACAAACGTCCACCTACTCGAACCAAACGAAACTTAATCCCAGTGTCTTCGAACTCGTGTATAAAGGGATTAAGAGATTGCAAACTTGGGGGAAGTGGCGCCGACCTTTGTAGAGACTTGATCTCACGGCTGTATATATCAGCTTGCAGCACTTCAATCAGCTTAAAAAACGATAATCTTCGTTCTAAAGCTGACACAATTAAAGAATCACTGCGATTTTTCCTGTAGCAAAATAGCAAAACATATGCCAATATCCGAATTAATTTAGGAAAGGACGACAGTTTCAACATAAGGTCCAGTATGCAATTTGACCCTAGGTCTGATCGAATGACTGTAAGTACAGTCGCATTCTTTTTATCTTCAGATACCTTAACGTCTGACGATAATTCAACATGGTGAAGATTGGGCCAATCATTTTCACCGAGCTTTAGAAAATTAGGGCCCTTAAACCACAGTGACGATACAATTTCGTCTATATCAGTTCCACGAGAAACTAGGTCAGCAGGGTTGCAGTCTGTAGGCACATGACGCCAAACAGTATTCTCAGAAGCCTCCTGGATCTCAGCCACTCTATTTGCCACGAATGTGGACAACGTGGATGAGTCTCTCTCCAACCAATACAACACTATCTGAGAATCTGACCAGAAGTTTACACTTTCTATAACAAACTTACTCAGCGTGGCGCAAACATGCTGCCAGAGTTTCGCTAGTAAGAGTGCCGCACACAACTCGAGTCGAGGAATCGTCTTTACGTTGAGTGGTGCAACGAAACGCCTACGCTATCATTGTTGCAAGTCCTAATGTATATGCAACAACCGTATGCCTGACTTGAGGCGTCTGCGAAACCATGAATTTGCACTCATAAACGTTTAAGCAAACGTATCGCGGAATATGAATTTTGTGTAGATCACGCAGAGTCTCAATGAACTTATTCCACGAAGTATGCATACTCGTTGGAATAGTTTCATCCCACTCTAGTTTTAACCGCCACAACTCTTGCAACAGAATTTTCGATTTTGTGACGATGGGGCACAACAGCCCAAGTGGGTCAAACAGACGAGACGCTACCAACAAGATGTTTCGTTTTGTTGGCTTTAACGAAATAAAGCTATCCACATCTAGATGGTACCGAAATACATCATCTTGAGGGGCCCAGCGCATTCCAAGCGTTTTGACTGAGGTGGAGTCGTCAAACTTAATTGCCTTTTCGATGATGTTGCCATCATCACCGAACAAGGCCTGACAATTTGATGCCCACTTTGCCAAAGGAAACCCTCCGGAATCTAGTACCCCCCGTACTTGATTACAGATTTCTTTAAGCTCATCTACAGAATCTGCTCCTGCCAACATGTCGTCAACATAAAAACAATTTTTAATGACATTTGAAGCTACAGGGTGAGATCGAGCATAAATATTTGCCAATTCAAACAACGAGCGCACAGCTAAAAATGGCGCAGACGCAGTCCCGTATGTGACAGTGTTCAACTTAAAGGACTGCAGCTCATGAGAGGCGCTTTCTCGCCAAAGAACGAGCTGGTAATTTCTGTCTTTTTCAGACACGTTTATTTGCCTGTACATCTTTGAGATGTCGGCAGTAATTGCATATTTATTCAACCGAAAATTTACAAGTGTTGAATAAAGCTCCCTCTGAATAGTCGGCCCAACCATTAAAGTGTCATTTAATGATAGGGCCGTTGACGTTTTACTAGAAGCGTCAAACATCACACGCAATTTGGTTGTGGTGCTTTCAGGTCTCAGGACACACTGATGAGGAATATAGTAGTGCTGTCCTGGAGGAGGAGATACAAGAGCAGACATATGCCCAAGATCACGATACTCTCTCATGAAGTCATGGTACATGTCATGGAGAGATTTGTCTCTTGCGAGTTTGCGCTCAAGTTGCAGAAATCGTCTTTCAGCAGTTTGAAAGGAAAGCCCTAGTACAGTGGGATCGGATTTGAACGGAAGTTCGACTTGAAAACGTCCTGTAGACAGACGCTGTACTGATTTGGTGAAGTGAGCTTCACAGGCCTTTTGTTCAGCTGTATGGCGCACAGCCTTCGACTCATTTGGGCTCCGATCGAGTTCCCAAAAGCGTTGAACTAATGTGTCGAGAGAACAATCACTAACTTGAGCGGCAACATTAGCACTAAGTTGTTGACGAGGTATTTGTCCTGTGTACCTACCAGCAACAACCCATCCCAGCAAGGTCTTCTGCATCAACGGAAGACCAGAATTGAGCTCGATTTGCCCAACACACAACAAGCCGTAAAAGAATTCAGCGCCTAGAAGAATGTCAACCTTGGCTGGTTTGTAAAACTCTGGGTCAGCCAGCTCGAGATTTTCGGGTATTTTCCAGCTCGTTGTGGGCAAAAAGTTACAAGGTTGACAAGTGGATATGGATTTAAGAACCCAAAAATCAGTGGCAAAGTTGTGTGCATTCAAACGAGATTGAATAGCAGCACACACCTTGTGCTTACTATCAGTTGTGGTCCCACCTGCCATTGCAATACTCACTGCCGTGTCTTTACGCTTTAATCGAAGGCGCTGCGCAAGGTTCTCAGTCATGAGTTTCAACTGCGTGCCGCCGTCAAGCAACACACGTGCAGGATGGTAGTGGCCGAATCTATATCTAATATTCACCAATGCTGTGGCAAGAATGACTTGGTCGGCACTTAAAACGTGACCTAAATATGGTTCTGGAAGTGCGACCGCTTGTAGAACGGGTGAATTTGGCACAGCTACAGAGTATCTGTGCAACAACGAGTGGTGTGGTTTTGAACATACCCGACACTTGGAAGCTTTGCAACTAGAAACTACATGACCCACATTCAAGCAATTGAGGCACATTTTTTGAGTCTTGGCGAACTCAAATCGCTGCATAACGGGAATAGAACCGAAGGAAGGGCAAGTATAGATATTGTGTTCCGCAGAACTACAGTATGTGCACTTCGAGATCGGTTTTGCAGGCTTTGAAGGACCCTTTGTGCAAGAAAACGAAGCTTTGCTGTTTCTTGCAGGTTCGGCTCGCGGTTTATTTTTAACCCGAGTTGTCTCTTCCGCCGCTAAATATTGGTAACGTCTATTTAACTGCTTAGCGCAGTCATCCCAAGAAGGCAACTTGTCATAGTCGAGCTGTTCCTCAAAACGAGATTTGGTTACATGATCAACCTTGGCCATAACCATATGTATGATCATTGCGTTTGAGATGTCCTTTTCACTTCCCAACGAAGTTAAAGACGCATAAATGGCAGAAACAGTGTCAATGATGAACCGCAAACTAGACGCATTAGGTTTGGTCATACTCGGGATGTCAAACAATTGCGAGATAGTGTCGAAAAATATCAAACATTTGTTGTCGTACACAGACTTGAGGCTAGCAATGGCCTTCACAACTCCTAGAGCCTCACCTGACAAGCACGACACCGAATGATTAAACTTCTCGACGTTGGTCAACGAAGGATCGTCATGAACTAGACTTTCAAATAAGCACATAAAATTCTTAAATTCGGCATGCTTTCCACTGAATGTAGGCAGCCGCATTTTGGGTAACTGGGACCGTTGACTGGCCATCATAGAACAGTCATGAGAAGTCTGACTTTAAACGTTTTGTTTCGTTGCCTTCACATACAACAACGCCTTAGTTGAAATGCACAAATCCTCAAGTGGCCCTCTACTATCGTTACTTGGATCTTTAACTGAAATGCTGTTCTCATACGAGCAATATCACCGCTAACCTTATCAAATTTCTGCAAGCTTTGTACTAGATTTAGCTACTACTTGGTGCTTCTCAGATTCCGACATGGTAGAGTATAACCAAAATAAACTCTAAACAAGTTGCAAATCAAACAAAAATGAAAACCGAACTTTCCTAACAGCCCTCGCAAATAACAACGCGCTAACAGCAAGAGACCAACTGAGATGCACACAGATTACGTACACACGCACTCAATACAGTATGCACGCAAGCAAAGTAGCAGTCCAAGCGACCGCACAAACAACAACGAAATCTGCAAGCAGTCTCAGCTGTACTCAGAAAATAGGCGTCGATTACCGCAAGCACGCTTGTAGGCAACGCTAATCCGAACGGGTAGCGGGGGGAAGTTCGTTGGCCCAGCGACAAGTGTAGCCGAAAAAAGGCGCGCACAAAAGAGAGAGCGACAAAATTCTTTTGCTACGCTAGCGGCGCAAGCAAAACAAAAGCTATGTTTCTATGTATGCAGCTGATGCAAACAATCTTTACCAAAAAACCAACACAATAGAACCAAAATAACTTCAAAATATGTGTTTTTATAGCCTGTACCCAAAGGGTGAAAGGCTATACTAGTTTTGTGCGCATGTATGTAACACACAGAAGGAGGCGTGGCAGACCCCACAAAGTATATATATTCTTGATCAGGATGAGAAGACGAGTCGATATAGCCATGTCCGTCTGTCCGTCTGTCCGTCTGACCGTCTGTCCGTCTGTCCGTCTGTCTGTATGAGCGCAAGGATCTCAGTAAGTACAAGAGCTAGGATAACCAAAATTGGTATCAAGGTTCCTATAAGCCCTAGGCAGAACGAGTTTGTTTATTTTTTCTGATACACCCCCCCACTCCCCCGCAATTCGTATTTTTTCTTATAACTTCCGTAATTCTCGGAATTTTAAAATCAATTTTGGTAGGTACATCCAGTTAGTACTAATGTGTCCGTGTGCCAAATTTCATCATGATAGGTCAATTCTGAAGAAAGTTATAGCCATAAGTAAAATCGCTGCTCATGCGCTGCCTGCAGCTCTGTCGGCAGTGCTGCCCGCAGCTGTTGTTGTTGCTGCTTTGGTTCAACTTTGTTATGCACATACATACATACATGTTTACACACACAGAGGCACGCATAGAAGCATACACACAATCCCGCAATTTGTTCTATGGAAACTGTGCATAAACATACATATGTACATATGTATGTATGTATGTCTCGACATTCGTATTGTGTGTGTATATATCATATGTAAGTGTACAAGTGTATTTATTTTATTGTATTTATACCCGGAATTATTATACATATAGTACATACATATTTAAATACATACATACATATGTATGTACTCGCGCATACACATAGATGTGCACATAATTGTAATTGTCTATCCATAAATTGCTGCGGCGAAACAACTATTTTTGTTGCTCTTCTGCTTCTGAACATATACATACATACATACATATGTACATACGGTTTTCTTTTCAATTTGTTCTTTGTTTTATTTTGATTGCCACGTGGTCGCTGTTTTTTTTTTTTATGTAGCAGGGCTGCCAGTTTTTGACCATTAAAAGAGCTGGATCCGCAATTATAACAAGCTAGAATTAGCTAAACGAATTGGGTCAATATAAGAATTGATGTTATTAATACCTAATTATATTATAATACTGTTGCAAAACAGTGCTTCTTTTTATTTTTATTTTTGGCTTTTTGATTTGGGAAAGGCAGTTTTGTAATTTTCGCCGCATCTTTAAAACTGGCCAGAAAATAGCTAAATGGGCAACACTAGTTGAAGATGGCACACGACAAATGAGTGATTGATTGATAGAGGGAGCCAGTTGCATTGAACTTATGGCGAATGCAAGAGCCATCTATTAGTATTATATACACTTTATTTAATACAATACTTTTCAAGATAATGTTCAATATATTATATACGTGTTGTAGCGCGGGCAAGGCCGTAGCGTCGATAGATCACATCGAAAGTCTTGCCATCGGAGTTGCCATCGGTAGTGATACCAATAGTGGCGAATGAGGTTGCCACAGTACTCCCCCTCTATAAAACCTGTCACGGTAAAGGCTGGGAAAACCGTACGCGAAAATGTTTTTCGTAGGTGCGTGTTGGCTTGGACTCAGATTTTTGAAGTTTGTGTGATTTGTCAGCATCGTCCTTGACCACGAAAGCCGGCTTGAGTCTGTCTATGGAAATCGCTACTTCTTTACCATTTTTCTTGATGATAAAGACACGATCATTTTCTCTTCGCACCAGTTCGTAGGGACCAGTATATGGCGGCTGCAACGGCTGTTTGACGGAATCAACTCTTATGAACACATGTGTGCAGTCGTTGATTCCTTTTTGTAAGAATAATTTGTCTCGGATGTGATGCGATGTTGCTGTTGGGCGTACTTGTCGCATATGGCTGCGAAACTTAGTGATGAAAATATCAGAATCAGCAGCAACATCAATGTCGTCGAAGAATTCATTCGGCAATCTTAACGGTGCGCCATATAGCATTTCTGCTGTAGACGCCTTCAAATCGTGTTTGTAGCATGACCGCAATCCAAGTAGCACAGTGGGTAGTATTTCCGTCCAAGGAGAATCGGAATGGCACATAAGGGCTGTTTTGAACGATCTGTGCCATCGTTCGATGAGGCCATTGGATTGTGGATGGTAAGGCGTTGTACGAATATGTTGTCCACCAATCAATTTAATAAGCTCCTTGAATAACGCAGACTCGAATTGGGTACCTTGATCGGTTGTCAGAGTTTTAGGTGTGCCGAAACGAGCAATCCAATGTGTCCAGAATGCCGATGCAACCGTCTCTGCTGTAATGTCGCGAAGCGGTATGGCTTCAGGCCAGCGTGAAAATCGGTCAATCATTGTTAAACAATAACGAAAACCTTGTTGAAGTGGCAATACGACTATGTCCATATGGACATGCTCAAATCTCTTGTCGGGAACGTCAATTTTTCGAGGCTGCAAGGAATTGTGCTTGTGAATTTTCGCCCTCTGACATGGGAGACAATTTCTACACCAATATAAAACGTCTTTGTTCATGTATGGCCAGACATATTGTTTCCGTAGTTGCTGAAGTGTTGCTCTGCCACTAGGGTGTGACAATCCATGTACAGAAACGAACACCTGATGACGCAGACTTCTGGGTATGTATGGACGTATGTGGCCTGTAGAAACATCGCAGAAAATGGTTGTGTTGTCATCGTTCCGAATTGATTTCAACTGTAATGCTGTTGTTCCTTTTAGTAGCTCACTCAGCTCAGTGTCAGAAGCTTGAGCTGCTTCTATACTGGAGAAGGTGATTGTGGTCGGCATCTTTATTTCGCACAGTCGCGACAGTGCGTCTGCAACTGCGTTTTGTTCGCCTTTCACGTGTACAATTGTGGTCGAAAATTGTGATATGAAATCTAGTTGCCTCAGCTGTCTATCGGATGCCTTCTCTGGTCGTTGGTTGAAAGCAAAGGTCAATGGTTTGTGATCCGTTTTAATGACAAAAACGCGTGCTTCGAGAAGATGTTTGAAGTGTTTGATTGCTTCATAAATGGCAAGCAACTCACGGTCGTAGGTGCTGTAGCCTTGTTCCGTTTTGGTTAGCTTCTTAGAAAAAAAACCCAGTGGCTGCCACATGTCGTCGACTTGTTGCTCGAGGGAAGCTCCAATGGCAACGTCAGAAGCGTCACAAACTAAAGCCCATATTGCCTTAGTCATTGGATACGCCAACCGCGTCGCATCCGCCACGCTGCACTTGCAGTCCTCAAAAACTTTTGTCAACTCAGGAGTCCATGTAATTTTGCGTTTGTCATTTTTTTTGATGTCTCTTGTGAGCTCAGAAAGAGGTGCCTGAATATGGGACGCATGAGGTAAGCAACGGCGGTAATAATTTATTATTCCAAGAAAGCGACCTAGCTCACAAATGGTATCCGGTCTGGCGTAGTTCAAAATTGCTTCTATGCGATCGTTGGGTGGCTTTATACCGTTTTCGTTAATAGTATAACTTAAAAAACGAACCTCGGATTTTGCGAACTGACATTTGCTGGCGTTGATACACAAGCCGTGTTTTCGCAAAATCTCCAAAACTGTGCTGAGGTGCTTTTCGTGTTCATCAGCTGTCGTAGAGGCTATGAGGATGTCATCTATGTAGCAGTATACGTAATCCAATCCACGAAATAGATTATCCATAAATCTTTGGAAGGTTTGGGTAGCGTTTTTTAATCCAAAAGGCATCCTTAGAAACTCAAAAAGGCCAAATGGTGTACAAACAGCAGTCTTTTTGATATCGTTTTCGGCCATTGGTACTTGATAATATGCACGCACCAAGTCGAGTGCCGTGAAGATCGTTTTTCCGTTTAGCTGTTCTGAAAAATCGTAAATGTGCGCGATCGGATAACGATCTGGAATTGTAGCAGCGTTTAATTTGCGGTAGTCCCCGCAGGCGCGCCAACTACCATCCTTTTTGGCTACTAAATGCAGAGGGCTGGACCAGCAACTCTTTGATGGTCGACAGATTCCCTGTTTGATGAGAAAATTGACTTCTGTTTTTGCAGCTAAAAGTTTTTCGCCGGCGAGGCGCCGAGGTCGATCAGCGACTGGGCTACCAGTTGTTTCGATGAAATGACGGACCTCAGAGTCAGTCTGTGTAGATAAGTTTGGCGGTCTTGTAACCTCCACGAATTCTTTGAGAAGATTTCGAAAGTCATCAGCGCTTTGTACTGTTGAGATTGCAGGTTGATCAGATTTCATCAAACGGGCGCCTGTAGTTAATCCAGTCGTTGAGTCGATGAGTTGCTGATTATTGAGATCGGTGATGAGTTTAAAGTTAATAAGGAAATCCGCACCAATTATAGCAGTGTGTATATCAGCTATGATGAAGGGCCAACTAAAGTCGCGACGCAGTCCCAGCTTCAGTTGGATAACTTGTCTGCCGTAAGTATGAATGATGGATTGATTTGCGGCATACAAGAGGAGATCGCTTTGTTGAGTCTTCTGTTTGACTGCAGATCGCGGTATCACAGACACCACTGATCCCGAGTCCACCAGAAATCGAGTTTGTGTTGCTTGGTCGAAAATATGTAGACGAGTTTCCTTTAGAGTTGTAGGTGGTTTGACTATATCGCTGGAAGATTGTTTGCTGTCGCCTACCAGCGCGTTCGATGACAGCTTTGTTAGTTTAAAGCTTGATTTTGAGAGCAGCCAGGCTGGCATTTACGGGCATCCTTGCCAAAAGTCTGATGATAAAAACAAACCTTTGGCTGTTGTTCGTCTGCCTTTTTGTGGATTGTTTTAGCCATTTCACGTGATCGACTACGTGAACGATTTTGTTTGAGATGTGTAACATCGGTTTGCAGTTTCTCGACCTTTTCTGACAGTGTACGAATAGCCTCTGTTAGATCTGTGATTGATTTTGGGGAAGCGATTGCGCTAACGGAGTCTTCGGCGGCAGCCATAGAATATGTAGTATTTGTTCCGCCAGCTTCTAACATCTTGTCAGCAATCCTGGCAAGTTTGTCAAGATCGGTTTCTTCCCACACCGAGAGTATTGGTCGAATGGACACCGGCATCTCTGCAAGAAACAGTGTAAGGATTATATTTTCGTGCTTGGGATCTGGGGCCAGCCGACGCATGTGCGCCAAAATTCCGGACGGTTTCATGCCAGCCGTCTCTCCCCCTTGTAACAAACGACGCAACATAGATTCAGGCGTTTCGGCAAATTTTTCCAGGAGACGAGTTTTAAGAGCAGCGTATTTGTCGTTAGCCGGTGGGTTGGTTACTAAATCAGCCACGACCAGTGCGATGTCTTCCTCTAACTGTACTGTGACCAGGTCAAATTTATCTACATCAGCATGGACGTTGTTAAGGCGAAAAGCGCGTTCCACCTGTGCGAACCAAAGTTGTGGATTGCTGCGAGTGAATTTGGGTACCTGTATTTGCAAGCGTTGCGGTGGCGGTGCAAATTGATTTGCCCCATTGCTTGGTTGTTGAACAGCACGTAATGTGTCCATTTCGCTCTGAAGCAAACGTAGCTGATCCTTGATTGCCTGTTCCAACTCACTCATGTTGCTTGTAGAAGGTTCGTCTTGGAAAATTAGTTTTTTTCTTGTAAGGGAGCGTAGGTCGTATCTATGTTGTTTCATGCGCTACAATGTGAAACGTTTTAGTTTTACGTATGATTCAAAAATGTTGGGGTCACCACTATGGCGAATGCAAGAGCCATCTATTAGTATTATATACACTTTATTTAATACAATACTTTTCAAGATAATGTTCAATATATTATATACGTGTTGTAGCGCGGGCAAGGCCGTAGCGTCGATAGATCACATCGAAAGTCTTGCCATCGGAGTTGCCATCGGTAGTGATACCAATAGTGGCGAATGAGGTTGCCACAAACTTTTTCATGCAAGCGCACATTCAGCTGCGGTCGATTTTGAATATTAATTAATTTGTGTCCAATTTATAAGTATTTCGCTTTGATTGTTGCAAACTTTGTGTTAGTTTAAAAACTTGATTAATTGAGCTAATTAAGCTTATATTTGTGTCCTCAATATTTGTTTGAAAAAGGTACAATATTTTTTGGCGCGAACTTTTGGCGCAATTGTACTCGTACACCATCGGCCACGTAATTGCACGGGAGTGATTTTTCTTTGTGATTTTAGGTGGAGCATCAATACACACTTGCTCCAGTGCACAACTCTCCCCTCTTCCCTTTGATGCAAGTCAAAGTAAGTACGCTCCAATTTTAAATTCGGTGAAAGTGACCAGTTGTGTGTACACATTAATTTGTAGTGCATCTTTTTCCAGCGCACATATCGGTGTTACTTTGTCTGTGTGTGTGTATGCATAAAAATTTTGTAAGGCCCCACCGCATGCACGTGTCAGCTCAGCAATTTTTTTTTTTCTTTTTTGTCCGAAGGCTTGCGTTGTTTACTTGTCTTTGTTTGTTTTTTGTGTCATTAGACATTTTGTCCGCACCGAAAGCAACAACCACATCCAGTTGCACCGTCCAATAGAATTTTTATAGGAAAAAAAAAAGTAAAATTGGCCCCTTTTCTAATTAGTCTTTTTAAAGACTTTTAGCTACTTATTTGAATTATAACTGCTTAAAATTTAATTAGTTTTTAATTAGTTTGCTTTAATTAGTTAGTTTTAATATAATTTCTTCAATATATATATTTTCTTATTATTTTGACTTGTATTTGTTTATAATTATAAACAAGTATTACTGCTATTATACTCGTACATATTTTTATTATATTTAATATTATATTATATTAAATATTAATTTTATATAAAATATTGTACCATATATTATAATATTATATATAATTTGGTATTATAATTGAAGGTTATATTTTTTAAAATTATTTAAAATTAAATGCCTCGCGTAAAAAAACAATCCGCATTAAATAGGTCGCAAAGGCGAAGGCAGAGAAATCAACTGACTAGGTCAAACATAGAATATAGACAGGCAGAAAATGATTTAAATTCTGAATCACAAAGAGCCCGGAGGGAAAATGTTGAGTATAGAGAAGCCGAGCGTCTGCAGGATAGTCAACTACAAGCAGCTCGGCGAAATAATGTAGTTTATAGGGAAAACCAGCAGGAAGGCGACACTGCACGTAGGCGATCTCGTAGACAGGACTCAGAAGTCAGAGAACAAGAACAGGCAGTTAACACCCTGCGTCGTGCAACTCGTAGGCAGGACTCAGTAGTCAGGCAACAGGAGCAAATAGGTGACACTTCACGACGCCGATCTCGCAGACAGGACTCAGAAGTCAGGGAACAAGAGCAGGCAGCTAACATCCTGGGTCGTGCAACTCGTAGGCAGGACTCAGTAGTCAGGCATCAGGAGCAAATAGGTGACACTTCACGACGCCGATCTCGCAGACAGGACTCAGAAGTCAGGGAACAAGAGCAGGCAGCTAACACCCTGGGTCGTGCAACTCGTAGGCAGGACTCAGTAGTCAGGCATCAGGAGCAAATAGGTGACACTTCACGACGCCGATCTCGCAGACAGGACTCAGAAGTCAGGGAACAAGAGCAGGCAGTTAACACCCTGCGTCGTGCAACTCGTAGGCAGGACTCAGTAGTCAGGCATCAGGAGCAAATAGGTGACACTTCACGACGCCGATCTCGCAGACAAGACTCAGAAGTCAGGGAACAAGAGCAGGCAGTTAACACCCTGCGTCGTGCAACTCGTAGGCAGGACTCAGTAGTCAGGCAACAGGAGCAAATAGGTGACACTTCACGACGCCGATCTCGCAGACAGGACTCAGAAGTCAGGGAACAAGAGCAGGCAGTTAACACCCTGGGTCGTGCAACTCGTAGGCAGGACTCAGTAGTCAGGCATCAGGAGCAAATAGATGACACTTCACGACGCCGATCTCGCAGACAGGACTCAGAAGTCAGGGAACAAGAGCAGGCAGTTAACACCCTGCGTCGTGCAACTCGTAGGCAGGACTCAGTAGTCAGGCATCAGGAGCAAATAGGTGACACTTCACGACGCCGATCTCGCAGACAGGACTCAGAAGTCAGGGAACAAGAGCAGGCAGTTAACACCCTGCGTCGTGCAACTCGTAGGCAGGACTCAGTAGTCAGGCATCAGGAGCAAATAGGTGACACTTCACGACGCCGATCTCGCAGACAGGACTCAGAAGTCAGGGAACAAGAGCAGGCAGTTAACACCCTGCGTCGTGCAACTCGTAGGCAGGAATTAGAAGTTAGAGAAAGAGAAAGACATAATGAACGTATTAGACGATCAAATGCTAGGGCAGACCCAGTTCGCAGAATTATAGAGCAGGCGCGCAACACACTTGCAAGACGAAATTTACGTTTGCAGGCAAGACAGGAAGGCGTTATCGCCAATAGGAACTTAGCACAAAGAGTTAGTGAGTACAGAAATATCGCAGAGAACAGAGCAGTGGAAAACCGACAAAATGCATCTCGCAATAGGGAAGAACGAATGAATACTCAACATAATGTGCAAATAGCATCATTAGCCTCTCTTATTCGGGTGTTTAATAGGACAGTTAAGCAAGGACCTGATCAGCTTTGCCTTTGCTGTAAGGGCTTGTATTATTTCTGTCCAGTCAATTTCCATCTTCAGACGACACTTACAGATTTTGCAGAACATGCGCAGCTTCTATTAAAGGTCGCAGAAAACCTTTAAATTCTATAACAAATAATTTAGACTTTCCAGACCTTCCCGAGTGCCTCAAATGCTTGACGCCTTTAGAGGAAAGACTTATTTCGCCTCGTCTTCCATTTATGATAATTAAGTCGCTAGGATATGAACGCCAAACAGGGTTAAAAGGAGCTATTGTTAACGTCCCTATTCCCGTTGCAAACGTAGTTTCTTCTCTTCCGAGAGCTTTTAATGAAGCCGAGGTTGTTCAGCTCCACCTCAAACGCAAAATGGAATATAGCCATTCTTTCATGGTGGAAACCATTCGACCATCAAAAGTTTATGCAGCAATAAGCTTTTTGATTAACACTGAGGCTTACAGAAAACATGTAGTTAGCATTAATGAAGAATGGATGGCTTCTTTTAATTCGGATGTGGTTCCATTTGTTGCATCACCACTTGATAGCGAACTAGTTCAGGAGTTAGCAAGCACCCGGTCAGAGCAACGCGACCAGGCTGAATATCTAGAAGAGGAGGAATTAAATCCAGGTGGACAAGTTACATTGCTAGATAATATTCCTGTAGAAAACATTGATATTGGTAGGGTAATTATAGCACCTGGTGAAGGTCAAAGGCCTTTGAATCTTGTTACAGATTCCCATTCTAAGGAGTTGGCTTTTCCGACTATTTATGCAGGTAGCGAAAGAAAAACCTCTAGAAGCTTAACGCATATAGTGCGATCAGAACTTAGGAATATAGATAGAAGAGCCTGTAGGCCAGATAGCTTATTTCATGACTATAAGTCATTAGAAATGATTAATATTAGAAATAATATTTCTACTTGCTTACGTAAGCATAGCGCCATTCAAGGCATAACAGCTGCAAATGCCCTTAATGAGGACCATATAGACAATATAGTTCGCCACGATGATGGCTATAGAGTTTTGAAAGGTATTCGTTCGTCTCCAGCCCATTGGGAAGATGAGAAGAAAAAGGTACTGGCCATGATACGACAATTCGGCCTTCCTACCTTTTTCATAACTTTGTCGGCTGCTGAGACTAGGTGGCCCGAACTGTTAGTTATTCTTTCTAAAGTAGTAGATAATAATGTTATTACAGAAGAGACAGTATCAGGGTTACGGCGCGATTGATAAGAACAGATCCGGTCACTTGTGCTAGATATTTTGATTTTCGTTTTAGAGAGGTATTAAAATTGATGAGGAAAAATGGGGGTATATTCGGTAGTCATTATGTTACAAAGTTTTACTGGAGAGTTGAGTTTCAACACAGAGGTTCACCGCACATACATGGTATGTTTTGGCTTGAAAATGCCCCAAAATTAGATTTAAATGATGACACTTCAATTCCTCCAGTCATCGATTTTATTGATCAGTATATTACCACTGATGTAAATGATCAAGCCATTAGTCCGTTCATAGGATACCAAAACCATAAGCATAGTAATTCGTGTAGACGTAAAGTAAGAGAACAACTTATTTGTCGTTTTGGTATACCTTACCCTCCTATGCCTAGAACAGAAATATTAGTTCCTTTGCCTGAAGATTTCCCCAATATTTCAATTCATAAGGCCAATTTTGAACAAATTAAAGAAGTATTAAATGCTGTTATCGATTCGGAAACTGTCAATCATCTTGATATATTTGACAATTTTCTATCACACATTCATGTGACATTTGAGGATTACAAATACGCGCTGAGATCGAACCTTAAAAAGCCCCATATTTTTCTAAAAAGATCTTTCAAAGCGCGTATGACTAATGCTTACAACAAGCACCTTCTCTCTCTTCAAAGGGCTAATATGGATATTCAGTTCATACTAGACCCGTATGCTTGTTGTAGCTACATTATTAATTACATTAATAAATCTCAAAGGGGCATCTCAAATTTAATGAGAGAAGCTATGGAAGAAGTACATAGGGGCAATTTTACAATAAAGCAAAAGCTACAGCACTTAGGTCATAAATTTATTTCGGGTACAGAAATATCCGCCCAGGAAGCCGTATATTGTTGTCTGGGCATGCAATTATCAGCAAGCAGCAACGCTGCAAAATATATAAATACAGGCTTACCAAAAAATAGAGTTAGAATGCTTAAATCTAAACAGCAATTACGCAACCTTGCATCTGATTCAACAGATATATTCATTCTTGGTCCATTGGACCATTATGTTCAACGCCCCAATGACCTTATTAGTTTGTGCTTAGCAGAATTCATAGCTTTTTATACCTACCATAAAATTGAACCAAAACGAACGCCTAATGACTCCGTTTATGCTCTCATTAATGAAAGTGGGTTTGTTAAGAAAAGGATGAAACCTCAGGTTATAAGATACAGGCGGTTTAATTTAAACGCTGATAGGGAGAATTACTTTAGGGAAATGGCAATGCTCTATTTGCCATGGAGAAATGAACAGGTAGAGCTTATAGATAGAAATTGTGAAGAGTTGTGCAAAGAGAATCAAGAATTGATAGATAATAATCGTAAACAGTTTAATGTTATTAATGATCAGGAGCTACAGGATGCACTCAGGAGTGCAAATGAAGATAATTTAATAGAAAACATTGAGGAAGCTAACTTAGAAGAAAATCAGGCTGTGATAGACGATCAATTTCGAGTTTTAGGCTTGCCTGAAATAAATTCTCAACTAAATGTTTTAAATTTAGAAACAAATAACGAAAATTCAGATTTGTCCGATAATAATAATGTCCGAATAATAAAACTTCCCTCTTTGATTTCGTCCGAAAATTTATTAAATATTATTAAATCCCTTAATTTGATGCAGAGAGTTTACTTTAACCACGTCATGCACAATATGAAAACAAAATCAGTTTTTCTGGAGATTGTTGGGGGTGGTGCTGGCGTTGGTAAAAGTCGTTTAATTTCAGTTATTTTTCAAGCCCTTTCAATATACTTCAACAAAAAGCCAGGTTGCAATCCGATGTCAACTAAAATTCTTCTGTGTGCACCTACAGGAAAGGCTGCGTTTGGCATCAGCGGTTCCACATTGCACTCAATGTTTTCTCTTCCGATTAATCAGTCCGGTTCCAACTTAAGACCATTAAGTTCCGACTTAGTAAATACTTTACATTCGAGATTAATTGATCTCAAGTTACTCATAATTGACGAAATTTCTATGGTAGGTGCCAAGATGTTTGCTCATTTAGACTCACGACTTAAACAAATTTTCAAAAGTCCAACAATATTTGGGGGAATTTCCGTCATTGTTTTCGGGGACTTGAGACAGTTGCGTCCGGTAGGGGATAATTGGATATTCGATTCCAATCCGTCCGATCCTTATAGTGTATTAACTACACCTTTGTGGGATAATTTCAAATTCTTCGAGCTAACAGAAATTATGCGGCAAAGAGGAGATCAGGGTTTTGCCATAGCATTAAATAACATGGCATCTGGGAAAATGACCCCTGTTGACATTGCATTAATTCGCACACGGATTGTCGAAAATGCAAATGTACCTATAGATGCCATACATCTTTTTAGTACAAACGCGGCCACTGACTTTTTTAACACATCTAAGCTCAACTCAATTCCCACTGTTCAACATATTTCCTATTCCGACGATTTTATCAAAGCCACTCATATAAATAGCGCAAATAGGAGTCGGATTTTAGAATCCATAAAAAATTTCAAAACTTCTGAAACTCAGGGCTTATGCAACTCTCTTATTTTAAAAACCAGCGCTAAATATATGATGACGGTCAATATAGATACTGCAGATGGCCTTGTTAATGGAGCAACAGGCATATTTATGCAAGTAGATTTCAATGAATCCAATAGTCCTATTACTTTGTGGATAGACTTTTTGGAGGAAAGTGTAGGTGCAGTTGCACGTTCGAAATGTAGAAATCTTGCACAACCTTCTTGGACCCCCATTCAGAAAGCTCTTCGAAGCTTTCAATATAAAAAAAACGATAACGTTAATATTGACCGTAGGCAGTTTCCAGTTGTACCTGCAGAAGGTATAACTATTCACAAAAGTCAGGGAGCTACATATAGCAAGGTGGTGGTCCACACATGCGCTCGTATGCAACGTGCATCAATATATGTAGCGTGTAGTAGGGCAACTAGTGCGTCCGGTCTTTTCATAATAGGAGATTTTCATCCTCCATCACCTCCTCATGCTGAAGATAAAGTGGAAAAAGAATTAAGCAAATTGCGTTCAGTTAAATTGCTCCATACGCACTTCGACTATTTAATAAATAGTCCCAATTTCAACATTATTTTCCACAATACACAAAGTCTTCATTGTCACCTTAGCGATGTCCAGTCTGATAAGCTAATGCTTAATGTGTCCGTTCTATGCTTTGTTGAGTCTTCCACATTCTCTAACGAAGTATACGAAATTCCTGGATTTAGCCCTGTCGTACGTTTAGACTGTCCTGTATCCAACACAGTACGACCTAAAAGAGGCATTTTTATTTTTATAAAAAATGAATTATTAGAGAATGTTAGTCATTGTAGCAGTGGGCGATTTTGTAATAATTCAGATGTGTTTGAGTTTGCCGTATTTAAGTACATGTCTTTAGGGGTTTTGGTAGTATATAGAAGTCCAAATTATCCGCTTATTAATTTTAAAACTGAATTTGAAATTTGAAATTATTTGTTAAATATCCCTTTTTATGCAGTGATTCCTCAATTGTATTAGGAGATTTTAATTTGTGTTTGCGCGCTATGACTTTTGCTAGGGATACCTTTATTTTTTTGCAAAGGACAGGCTTTAGTTCAGCGTTAGATTTGAAAACGTCAACAACCAACTGTGATACCCACATTGATTGGGCGTTTTCAAATATAAGTGACAGGTTGAGTGCTAGGATTTACCGACTGTTTATAGTTACCACGATGCAGTCTCAGTTAGCGTTAGGGACGTACTTAGTTATAAATAGGTAGAATATGTTATATAATATTATGTTTTAAAATTATTTTATTTATTTTAATGTATTTTTTATATATATATATATATATATATTATATATATATATATATATATATATCTATATAATATATATATATATATCTATCTCTCTATCTCTCTCTATATCTCTATCATACTCTCTCTCTATATATCTATCTATCTCTATATATATATATATATATATATATAAATTTTTTTTTTTGCCATATTTTTTTTTTGGGGAATAAGGGGGGTTCTTCAATTATATGATAAATATATAAATTGGAGTGCCCCAAGTCGAGCTCGTAGGTACCCTAACACTATGTGCAGGTGACCCTATTGCGCTTGCAATAGCCTCCCCGTGGTATTCCCTGGGTATCGACATTTATAAATCGGTAGCGAATTCGAGCGGCGCATTACTATATACTAGTATTTTTTAATATCCTGTAAAAAGGAAACTTCTTTAGAGTTTTAAAATTACGAGTTTAAACTATGTAAGACTTTTATGCTGCGTACAGTCATTAATGTTAGGAATGCCGAGTGGAAAATGTTTTCAATTTAAAATAATTTTCTGTGTGACTGGTGTACAGGGTATTTAAGAGTCGTGCTCGCACGACACTAGCATTCCTTTCTTGTTTATGTTAAAAATCAGCTTAACAGCCCTTTTTTAATTATTGTTGTTTGTTTTGCCTCGAGGTTTTGTTAATAATTATGTTTTTGAGGGTGTATAATGTGTTAAATTGTGCAAGGTATGACGTATGTATGTATATAATATGTGGTTATTGGCGAGTATGTAAGTTAATAATAACAACATTAAAAGTACTCTGGTCAACGCTCCGATTCGGTTACACCAGCTTGCACTGCAGAATCAGCGTCTCGTCGGCTTCCGCCACATGCCAAGCCAGCGCAGTTGCAACATAAAATTCACTGTAAGTCAAATTGTGCTGACATGGCCAAGTTTCTTCAACGTGAGGTTCGCTGCATCGCCGACCGACGGGAAGCGCCGCTGCCAGCGTCACTGAAAGCGTCCACAGATAGCGTAGGGCTAAACTTAAGTTTGTAAATTCAGTCTTAAATTTGTATCCAAACTAAAAGGTCTTAATTGACCGATGAATAAATATAATTTTTTCCAATAATTAAACATTGTGAAATTAACTGGCGCCCGAGCAGGGACCAACGACGCGCGATAGAACAAAAAGTTTTCTAAGTGTGCGGTCGGACAACATAGCAAAAAGTCTATACGTCGCGACCAATTCGTTGGCAAAGAAAAAAAACTATTCGGTTCGAATAAGACTCCCGCACAAAATCGCGGTCGACCAATAGTGCGGAACTTAATTGTTCAAATAAAATTTAATCAGTGATCCACACATCCTGTCAGGCTCGCCCGCAGGATAACTTGCAAGCAGTACGCATCGCAAGAGCCCTAGTAGGAATCTGGAGAGACCAAAAAGGATGACATCCGGATCGTCGGCAAGAGTGGCCACAACAACACTCCTAATGTAAGCTAGTGAATAAGTTAACACAAAAACGAAAATTTGCACCAAAAACATTAAAATAAGCAAACATAAAAACAAAAATTTTAAATAAAAAACGAAAAAAGAATTATAAACAAAACCTTCAGCTAAGTGAATAGTACAAGGTGATTGAATAAAACAGTGTAAAACGATCAAATACTACGTCTTAACTGCGTTGACAAAGGAAATTTATTTCCTTCGAGCAGTATAATATAACCCAATCCTGCGAATCCTTAAAGGACTCTCCAGGGTAAAAGGGTAAAACCAGCTACTTGGTTTTCAACAAGTTTTCATAAATAAATACGAACCTTTTACAAATAAATTATAAATAAAACCTCGAAAAAATCCCTTGTAAAGCAAGAAGAAATAATAAGTGACAATTGTTGCCCAATATTTTCACACACGAATTTGAAATCCAAAGCCACAAATAAAATAAAGGCAAATAAAATACCACACAAACACACACACTCACGTCATATAACAAATACAGGGGGCAACATTGTCAAAACAACGAAGAAAAATATTAGTGCATTGATAAAGTTGGCATTTAGTCCTACCATTTCACACTTTGGATTTTACATCTGCATGTTATATTTCATTATTTTTAAACGTTCAATACATTTGCTTTAATTTTCATATTTATATTCTTATACCTTTGTATTTTTGCATTTTGACATTTTGTATTTCTATTTTTGATACACTGACATTTCTATTAACTACGACACCAAATTTCCCGAATAAGCTATATGGCAAATCAAGATAATTTAATTAGACCAGCCGTTATTGATTTAGACGAACAAATACAAGAAGGGGAGCGACAACTAAGATCGCAGCAACGACAGTTACAGAGACAGTTAGAATTTCAACAACAGAGAAATATGGAGGAACAGCAAGCACTGCTAGCCCTTATTACAGACTCCGCCACGCGAGCAATTAACGAACATGTGCCAGCTCTAGTTAGAGAAATAGTCAACCCAAGTCAGAATTTCTTAAATGAACCAGATCAAGAGATTAGGCCAGAACATCGGGCAAACTTGGCTGACTTAGATAGAGTGCCAGACGTGGTGAAGTGTCTTCGCGAATTCTCAGGAGATCCCTCTCAATTTAACTCATGGAAAAAGGGAGTAGACAGGATATTAGAGAACTATGAGTCCCAACGGGGCACCCCAAAATATTTTGGCATCTTGCATACCATACGCAACAAAATAATTGGCAATGCCGACATAGCCTTGGAATCATACAATGTTCCATTAAATTGGGGTGCCATGTCGAAGTGCTTAACACTGCACTATGCAGACAAACGTGACTTGAGTACGTTAGAATATCAGATGACAACGATAGTTCAGACCAACAACCAAACAGTGGAGGAATTCCACCAAGCGGTCTACAAACATCTGTCTCTGATTTTAAATAAAATTGGTTGCATGGAATTGTCACGGGAATCAGAACAATTAATGACTAAACTTTATCGAGATAAAGCTTTAGATACATTTGTTCGGGGTCTTAGAGGCGACCTCCCACGTCTGCTGGGCATGAAGGAACCAGCTGACCTGCCACAAGCCCTGCACTTGTGCCTGAAAATTGAGAATCAGACCTTCAGGTCTAACCACGCAGCCACTAGGGCACAGCCCATCGGTTTCCGACCATTAGGACAGAAACCAATTCCAATGCCCAGACAAACAATTACACCAAGTAATTCAGTTAACCACCAACAATCAATCAACTTCCGTCAACAGCCAACCCACTTTCGTCAAGAACCACAATGGGGGCAACAACTCCATAGAAATTTCCAAAATTATCCAACCTCCACCAACGTGACAGACATATTTACCAACAACAACCAATTGCTCCACCTCGCCCTTCGGCACCAAAACCGCTGCCACGCCCAGAACCTATGGACGTGGATCCCAGCATCCGAACTAGACAAATCAACTACATGAACCGACCAAATTTCGAGACTGGTAAGCGACCTTTAAGTAATATGCTGCCAGCAGACAAAAGACAAAGGAATTTCAATATCGAAAGCAACGAAAACGAAACGAACGGCACGGACAACACAGTGACAGACTATGAACAAACAATCGACAATTACGAAACGACCGACGAACCTGGGGAAACATTAGAAGAATACCAGGAACGATTCAATTACGACTACAGTACTGATACACCACAAGTTGAATATGCCGACGTACATTTTTTAGAGTAGAAAGCTCCTCGCTACCTTACTTTGAAGCAAGAGTGAGGGGCGGACAAACTCTGAAAATTCTCATTGACACCGGCTCCAACCGCAATTATATCAAACCAACCCTAGTTTCAAACCCAATCCCAAATAATAAACCTTTCGAAGCCATATCAGTGGGTGGAAATATAAAAGTCACACACCATAAAATTGCGAACTTATTTAACATGTCCGCTGTCCCAATTAAGTTTTTCCTACTGCCCACTCTGAAATCATTCGATGCCATTCTAGGCAATGACAGTCTGAAGGAATTAAAAACAATAATCTACACTGACAAAAATTTTATGTTAGTTAATAACCAAGTCACCATTCCAATAAAACAAAAAAAAATAGAAGCGGTAAACAATATAAGCCCACGAACAGACCATTTGACCGAAGAACAGAAAACAACACTACATAATTTGTTCAAGAAATATTCACAATTATTTGAAAAACCGGAGAAAAAACTCACTTACACTACTAACGTAACTGCAGAAATACGAACAAATTCAGAAACCCCAGTCTATTCCAAATTCTATCAGTACCCGATGTCCCTTAAGGACGAAGTCAATAAGCAAATATCCCAACTATTAGAAGACGGTATTATTCGACCTTCTAGGTCCCCGTATAACTCACCCGTGTGGGTAGTACCAAAAAAAATGGACGCCTCAAAGGAAAAAAAATACAGAGTAGTAATCGACTATAGGAAGCTAAACAAAGTCACAGTGGCCGACAAATACCCTATTCCCGAAATAAACGAGGTTCTTTCTCAGTTGGGTAACAACAAGTTTTTTTTCGGTGCTTGACCTTAAAAGCGGGTTCCATCAAATAAAATTAAAAGAGTCCGATATTGAAAAGACGGCGTTCTCAATAAACAATTCGAAATATGAGTTCACACGACTACCCTTTGGGCTAAAAAATGCCCCTTCTATCTTCCAACGCGCTTTGGACGACATCCTACGCGAGCACATAGGTAGAATTTGCTACATTTATATAGATAACATCGTAATCTTCAGTAAAGACGAAAAATCCCATTTTATGAATATCAGAACAATATTCGAAACTTTACAAAGGGCCAATATAAAATGCCAATTGGACAAATGCGAGTTTCTCAAATCCAAGGTAGAATTTTTAGGCTTCGTCATTTCCGACAAAGGAGTGGAGACCAACCCAGAAAAAGTTTTGGCAATAGCCAAATACCCATGTCCGAAAACAGTCCGAGAACTGAGAGCCTTTCTAGGTCTCTCAGGTTACTACAGAAGATTCATCAGAGATTACGCAAAATTGGCCAAGCCCCTAACTTCTATGCTGAGAGGTGTGGATGGACACTGTTGACGCCGAAAGCTGATATAAGTTAAAGTTACATTAATTCCTCATGGCCGGGAGAATATTTATGTAAATACCTTGTTATAATTAGTAGTATTGTAAACAGAATTGAATTACTCAACCGATATTTCGTGGTTTATGTAAATAGCTGAATGATAAGAAACCCACAAATGTAATTGAAATGTAGCAGATATCGAATGAATTTGAGGTATCGATTGTGTGCATAAAAAAGACACACGCCCACCCCTAGGCTAAGCACATTATTATAATAAAATTCGTTTTCCGACTTAGTCGAGTCAGCAGCCATTCGGTTTTTTATTGCGAGATTTTTCGATCCGCACCTGACTCAGAAGTTGCGGAATCATTTGGCGCCCGAGCAGGGACTTCTTGGACAAAGTTCTAACCGGTTTGGAGCTCATTGTTGGAGCTCTAACATATTTGGACATATATCAGCCTGGAGATTGGATGCTGGTGCACATTGGAGTGCAGCTTCAACTCTAACATTCGACTGTGAGTAGTTTTCTGCATGGTGCTCCTAGTATTTTTGCACGGCATATACATATTCTCAGTTTGATGTGTTGACTATTCAAATATTGTAAGTAAAATATAATTGAAATATTTACGCGGCATACAGTGGTACATTGGTGAGACACGTGTTGTGAAAAATTCGCGAAGAGGTTAATTCATATGCATATGCTGTACATACATACATATATATGTATGTATACGTAAATGCAAGCGGCAACTACTTACCGTTTAACCTTGAATTGATTTTGAGTGCACATGTACTGAGAGCATCAAAAGTAAGGCAACGAAATTCTTGCTGTTCTTCTTGAGAAACAGTTAGAATAGCTGAAGCTGTTGCTGCTCTCAAACATTGTTGTTGTTGTTGGCGTAGATAGGAGTTGTTGCGGTATAATTAAACGCACATAAATACATACCTACACGAACAGTAAATTTGGTCATATATTCGTCTGTAGGCTCGTACAGTTGGTACAGTGGGACTAATTCGTTGTTTGTTTGTATAAAAAAGTCAAAGTTTTTAGTGGCTCCTATTAATCTGGTTAAGATTATAATAATATTAATATTAATTAATATTATTATTGAGGGGTAATTGAATAAAAATAAAATGGCTCCAAAAAGAAACATGAAAGACATGGAGTTTTATTCTTCGCGCGAAAGTTTAATGAATTCTCTTAATCGTAATAAAGATTATGTTATAAACAATTGCCAGTCAATGACTGCAGCAGAGCTAGAGGCGCGCTTGAGCTTAGTTGAATCAATTTTCACGCAATTATGTGACATCCAGAGCCAAGTTGAGACAAAAATTGAAGATGCCAGCCAATACGAAACACGTCAAGTTATAGAAGATATGTATTGTGATATAAAGGCGAAGATTTTAAGCTACTTGACACAAAGGGGGCGTCATTCAGTAATCGGAACAGATCCAGCGGCCAATTCAACATTGCTAAATGGTGCTGCAGTTTCCCGAGTAGGTAAATTGCCAATGTTGAAGCTGCCAGAATTCTCTGGCAAATATACAGAGTGGACTAGTTGGTACAACGCATTCACTACCTTGATTGAGGCAGACCATGACATTGATGAGCTGTCAAAGTTTATTCATTTGAAGTCATGTCTAAGCGCTGTCCCATTGAGAACTATAGAGTGCTTGGAATTATCTGCAGTCAACTATAGGAAGGCCTTACAGTTACTTAGGGATCGTTTTGAAAATAAAGCTATTATCGTACAATCGCATGTGAGTGAGCTATTCAATATTCGTCGACTTAAGAATGCAGACGCAGAGTCACTTGGCAGTTTGGCAGATGCAGTGAATTCGCAACTTGTAGCCCTTCGATCTTTAGGCAATGAAGGGGAAATTCTTGAGGCCCTCGTGTTCCATTTGGTTCGTAGCAAGTTGGACGATGAAACACTAGAGAAGTGGGAGAGCGAATATGATTGCGCCAAGCTACCTTCTTGGCAGCTGCTAGCACAATTCTTATGCAATAGAGGAATTAATCTAGCCGGGCGAGAAGTCAGAAAGGCAGTCATTGCCAAATCAAATGCTAAGGGTGACAGCAAAAGGGCCAGTCTAACTGCTGCATTGGGAAATACTGCAACTAACTTGTGTTATAGTTGTTCGAGTTCACATCACTTGAAGATGTGCCCAAAGTTTAAGTCATTGTCACCGTTGCAAAGATATTACGAAGTTAAAAAATTTGGAATATGTCTTGTCTGTTTTAGTAAGCGTCATCAAACAAAGGATTGCAGCGCGCAGCGTTGTTCGGCTTGTAACAAGCCACATCATGAGTTGCTTCATAGATCAGCAATGGAAGTGGAAGGTTCAAGCAATTGTCCTGTCAGTAGGCAAGATAATCCTAGCTCACTGCATAGTGCGATACTGCCAAGTCGGACAACAAGCTTTTTGGCAACGGCGGTAGTTCTTGTGCAGAATTCGAACGGTAAATATTCGCAATGCAGATGCGTACTAGATTCAGGTAGTCAGTTGAATTTCATAACCACCAGTTTGGCATCACAGTTGAAACTCAATATAAAGGATGTTCAATACTCGCTAAATGGAATAGGAAATGCCAAGTCCAGAATTTTAGGTGAAGTTCAGACTACCATCAAGTCCAGGGCAACAAATTTCGTAGCTACAGACAAGTTCAGTGTATTGCAGGAAATAACGCGATACAATCCGGCAACAAGCGCGTCAGCAGAAGGCTTTTTCGTGCCATCAAAAGTAAAGCTGGCAGATCCCTTCTTCGATTCAGCTAATGAAATATCTATGCTGCTCGGAGTTAATTTGTTCTTTAAGCTTATCGTAGCAGGCCAAATTAAAATGGGCATCAATAAGCCATTACTTCAAAAATCTCTTTTAGGTTGGATTGTTGTAGGTGAATGTATAACAAGTGAAAGGAATGCATTAATTGTTAGTCGAGTACCAAGTTCCGACCAAGAGGATACAAGAAAACTGCACAAGTTGGTGCAAAGATTTTGGCAGTGTGAAGAGATTTCACAGCCAGAAAACAGGTATACAGAGGCTGAGCAGACGTGCGAAACGCAGTTTGTCTCATCTGTGAGAAGGACAGCTGCTAATAGGTTCGTGGTACGTCTGCCCTTTAAAGTACCCAAAGAGGAATTAGGAGAGTCTTATAGTATTGCTCTCACCAGGTTTTTGAACCTTGAAAGAAAACTCATTCGTAATCCAGAACTTAAAAGGAGTTACACAGAATTCATAGAAGAATATCGGATGCTGGATCATTTAGAGGAGGTAGGGTCTGAACAGGTACAGAATGTTAGATACGTGATGCCTCACCACCCAGTAATTCGACCAGAAAGCTCAACGACTAAATTAAGAGTCGTATTTGATGCTTCATGCAAGACGAGCAATGGGCTCTCATTGAACGATATCATGTTAGTAGGCCCTACCTTGCAGCCGGACTTATTCGATATACTCACTCGTTTCCGGTTCTACAAGTATGCGCTTACAGCTGACATCTCAAAGATGTATAGACAAATCTTAGTAGAATCTGGTGACTGTAATTATCAGTGTATTTTGTGGCGACAAGAGCGTACTGAAGCTGTAAAGACACTGCGGCTGAAAACTGTAACATACGGTACAAATTCAGCACCATTCCTGGCAGTTCGCTGCTTATATTATTTAGCTGAGCAGGCTGGTCATCAATATCCTTTAGCTAGTGAAGCAGTGAAGCGCAACTTTTACATGGACGATATGCTCTGCGGAGCTGACTCCATTAATGAGCTAAAAGAGTTAAAACAGCAAGTGACAGAGTTGTTAAATTTAGGGCGATTTGAACTTCATAAATGGCGCTCTAATTTCAAATTTGCCTCTCATGATGAGAGCACCGAGCCGTTGGAACTTAAAGTTACCGACGCTGCAAAAACGCTTGGGATACGTTGGGCGTCGACTAGTGACAAGTTCCAATTCGCTTACGGTGCGCAGTGCTCGGACGTGGTCACTAAGCGCGTAGTATTATCGGAGCTAGCGCAATTATTTGACCCGCTTGGGTTTTTGAGCCCCATTATTATATTAGGTAAAGTTTTCATGCAAGAGTTATGGCTATTGAAGCAGGGTTGGGACGAGGATTTACCACCCAGTCATGCCATACAGTGGAAAAAATATCGTAGCGAGTTAAAACTCATACACGAATGTTCGTTGCCTCGAGCTGTCATCCCAAATTCAGGGGAAATAGACACGGTTGAGTTTTATGGATTTTCGGATGCGTCCTGCCGTGCCTTTGGGGCAGCCATATACGCTCGGGTTATAGACAAGCTAGGAACCATATCTGTCAATTTGGTGGCGGCAAAATCCAAGGTAGCGCCAGTTCGTGTCACATCGCTACCTCGTTTAGAGCTTGAGGGCGCCAGACTTTTGGTCCAGCTGATGGCCAAGGTTAAGAAGTGTGTTCCTAGATATGTTTCTAGCGTCAGGTATTTCACAGACTCTACCATCGTGCTTAATTGGATTGCCTCTCATTCTAGCCGATGGACCACCTTTGTTGCAAATAGGGTCGCTTTAATCCACGAATTATCTAGTATAGATGAATGGTTTAAGATAGAATCGAAACTTAACCCAGCAGACATAGTGTCTCGTGGTCTGCATACGAGCGAATTGAGAAACTCGTCGCTGTGGTGGAAAGGTCCTAAATTCTTGCAGCAGCCAGAAGATCAGTGGCCCGCGGTGCATTGGAATCGCTCTGATTCACTTCCCGAGCAACGTAATTCTAAATTCACATTAGTAACTAGTCCCCAAAGGCTTGTGGAGGATATCGTTAGCAAATGTAAATATGCAAGAGATTTTGTTAAGTTGACTCGCGTGTTTGGCTATATTTGTCGCTGGCGTCGGGTCATATCAAAAATTGAATTAGCTAAATCCAAGCCGCTGACAGCCTCTGAAGTAAAGGGTGGATTAAACTACATAATATTTAATTTGCAAAGTTTGAGTTTTCACGAAGAGATCGTAAAATTGCACGATGGCAAGCCTATTCGATCCGCGAAAATACAAGCGCTCAATCCGTTCCTAGACGTAATTGACGGGATAGAAATTATTCGGGTAGGTGGCAGGTTGTCTCAAGCTAATGTACCATTTGACACAAAGCACCCAATTTTATTGCCGAATAATCATATTGTTATAACCGCTTTATTTGAGTACACACATCGAACTAATATGCATGCCGGAGCGCATGCATTATGCGCTTTTGTGCGACAAAGGTACTGGGTCATTAATGCTCGAAAGCTAGCTCGCAAGACAGTGCGGAGTTGCTTGGCATGCTTTCGCCAGCGCCCAGTAGCGGCAAACCAGATTATGGGCTCGCTGCCAGCGAGCAGAGTACAAACGGGTGTGAATCCGTTTCAACGAGCAGGATTGGATTTCGCCGGCCCGTTTTGGATGCATTTCCACCAGAGAGGACGACGTCCAACCAAGATGTATATGTGTGTCTTTGTATGCTTCCTGACAAAGGCTTGCCATCTGGAGCTCGTGTCGGACCTTAGCACAAATGCATTTATTGCCGCCCTCAAACGTTTTTTTTTGCGCGCCGTGGACTCAGCGCAGAGCTATTTTGCGACAACGCCACAAATTTTGTTGGCGCAGCTCGTGAAGTAAAGGAGCTGACTGATCGTATGTGGAACGAAACTGGCAAACGTCGAATCGAAAACCAATGCAGCAGCCTCGGGGTTCAATTTCATTTTATACCCCCTCGCTCGCCCCATTTTGGAGGGCTTTGGGAAAGCGCTGTGAAGGTGGCTAAGCAGCTGTTGGTGCGGTGCTTTAATGGAACGGCGCTCGACTATGAGGAACTCGCCACGGCCATTGCACAAGCTGAAGCCGTTATGAATTCGCGGCCACTCTGTCCATTGTCTTCAGACCCAAATGACTTGGAAGCCTTAACGCCAGGTCAATTCTTAATCGGACGTCCGTTAAACGCTATGACCGAAGCGTGCGATGAGGATATTCTGAAATTATCAGTAACGAATCGATGGAAGAGAATCGTAGCGGTGCATCACTCATTCTGGCGACGCTGGTCGCTGGAGTATTTAACTTTATTGCAAGAAAGGAGAAAATGGGCATCGACGTGCAACAATCTACAACGCGGGACCTTGGTTCTTATTGGAGAAGACAATACTCCCCCAGGACAATGGGTACTGGGTCGAATCCAAGAAGTTCATCCTGGCGCTGACGGAGCTGTTCGGGTCGTCACGGTGAAAACAAAGGCGGGATTGTTTAAGCGGAATATACACAAGCTTTGCCCACTACCGATATCAGACTGACGAGATGATTGTTGGAAGGAGCTTCCAAGGTCGGGAGTATGTTGACGCCGAAAGCTGATATAAGTTAAAGTTACATTAATTCCTCATGGCCGGGAGAATATTTATGTAAATACCTTGTTATAATTAGTAGTATTGTAAACAGAATTGAATTACTCAACCGATATTTCGTGGTTTATGTAAATAGCTGAATGATAAGAAACCCACAAATGTAATTGAAATGTAGCAGATATCGAATGAATTTGAGGTATCGATTGTGTGCATAAAAAAGACACACGCCCACCCCTAGGCTAAGCACATTATTATAATAAAATTCGTTTTCCGACTTAGTCGAGTCAGCAGCCATTCGGTTTTTTATTGCGAGATTTTTCGATCCGCACCTGACTCAGAAGTTGCGGAATCAGACACGTTAACAAAAAAACCTCTCAGACAAAGGCAATCAATTTCAACCAAGAGGCAACAGAGGCATTTCGCAAAATAAAAAATTCTCTTATATCCAACGAAGTAGTCTTGAAGTACCCCGACTTTGGTAAAGAATTTCATCTCACCACAGATGCTTCCAATTTCGCAATAGGCGCTGTTTTATCCCAGAATAATCAACCAATATCCTTTATTTCTAGAACACTCTCAAAGGCAGAAGAAAACTATGCAGCTAACGAGAAAGAAATGTTAGCCATAGTTTGGGCCCTTAAAGCCTTGCGAAATTATCTATATGGCAGAGCCAAAGTAAAAATCTTCACTGACCATCAGCCTCTTACCCATTCACTAAGTAGTTGGAATGGTAATCCCAGAATTAAAAGATGGAAGGCACTTTTAGAAGAGTACGACTACGAATTACTCTACAAACCCGGAAGAGATAATGTCGTGGCAGATGCTCTGTCTCGCATAACGAACCCCATCGAATTGAACTCAGTTAGCACCCAGTATAGCGACGAGAGTTCTAGCCACAACCTAATACCTAGCATGGAGGTGCCCATCAACGTTTTTAGAAATCAAATATTCCTTCATAAAGCAGATTCTTCCGAGTACAAATTTAGCATACCCTTTCCGACATTTCACAGGCATGACATTTACCGCCAGACATATGACAACGACGAACTAAAGACGCTTTTAAAAAAATATCTTAATCCCTCGGTTATAAACGGAATTTATACAACAGAAGATGTAATGGGCAAAATTCAGGAGATTTATCCAGATAATTTTGGTAGTTGCAAGGTTAGATTTACCCAAAGAATGGTAAAAGATTTGACAATCGAGGCACAACAGGAGGAAGAAATTATAAAAACACATTTCCGTGCTCATCGCAACGCGCTAGAAAATAAAATCCAACTGTCCGAACGATTCTACTTCCCAAAGATGAAGCAAAAGATAGAGAGTTTGGTTAAACAATGCGTAACCTGTAAAGAACAAAAATACGATAGGCAGCCAACAAATCCAAAATTGAAAGAAACTCCGATTCCAGAATACCCCGGCCACATTGTCCATATAGATATCTACTCGACAGAGGGGAAATTGGTTTTGACTGCCATTGATAAGTTTTCAAAGCTGGCACAGGGAAGGATTATAAAGTCAAAATCTATTGAAGACATAAAAACCCCACTAAGAGATTTAATTTTTTATTTTGGTGTCCCTAAATACCTTGTCATGGACAATGAAAAATCACTGAATTCCGCTTCAATTAAGTTTATGCTCGTTGATCAGCTTAAAATCGAAATTTTTACAGTCCCACCTTATAAGAGCACAGTTAATGGACAGATTGAGAGATTCCACTCTACACTGTCAGAAATAATGCGGGTTGTGAGAAAAGACAAAATTCACAGAACATTCGAAGAACTTGTTGACAGAGCCATCTACGAGTATAACTACACCTTTCATTCCGTCACAAAAAAACGACCACTAGAAGTGTTTTTTGGAAGAATAGTAACTACTGACCCAGAACTATACGAAAAGACCAGACTGGACGAAATAGACCGACTTAAACAAAAACAGAGCACTGACCTAGCATACCACAACAGGAGTAGGAAATCCCTAAAGACATACCAACCCCGTGACGAAATATTCGTGAAAGTCAACACTAGGTTAGGGTCGAAATTATCAGCAAGATTCAGGAAAGAGATTGTACACGAAAATAACGACACAACAATCACCACAAAAACAGGCAAGATAGTACACAAGAGTAACATCAAAAACACTTAATTACAGGTGGTTGTCATGGACAACAACTGGGACGTACGGAGTCGACATAACGAACTACACAGACGCGCAAACTGCAACAATATACCTAGGACTAGGCAAAATACGTACCGCAACGACCAGAATTATTCACGTCCTCGATCTCGATCAGATAGAGAAAGCATTGGACACCATCAGATTTCACACAGAACAAGGGCTAAAATTTAGCAGCCTCTACCATACTCTGCACCACGAAATAAACCAAACCTATTCGATCCTCTACACCATAACCTCCACTTTTAATAAAAGAACCACCAGAGCCATAGACATGATAGGAACTGCATGGAAGTACGTGGCAGGAAGCCCTGACCACGACGATTTTATTAAATTGGAAGAACACATTAATAAAATAGTTTCAAACAATAACAAACAAATAATTATAAATAACCAACTAGAACAAAGACTAAATAGCTTGACTAGAATAACTAATAGTTTGACAAACACCATAAAAAGGGATGACAAATTTAATCATGATATTGCCATTAGCCTCCAAAACCAGATAAGATTAATCAAAGAAGAAGTTATTAATATTAAATACGCCATACAATGGGCAAAACTGAACATAATAAACACCTTTCTACTCGGTGAAAAGGAAATACATGAAATAGACAACATTTTTAAAATAGGAAATATGCCTTCTTTATCAGTCGAAGAGATGTTAGAATTCTCAGACGTATCAATTTTACATAATAAAACTGTACTACTATATGTGGTGAAAATACCAAATTTGGAAGAAACAGATTATGAAAATATTTTAATCAAACCAATAATAAAAAACAACACAATTGTCAACACCCAATTTGGGGAAATTTTTTCGAACAAAGAAAATATGTACGGGATCATAAAGAATTGCAAGAGTTATAATAATATAAAAATTTGTCATAAGAATGAAATTGTAAACCTTAGAAATAACACTTGTTTGCCTAGGCTCCTAAAAGGAGAGAAATCGCTGTGTGAATTCAGTAACGCCGACCACATCGACAAAATTGAAGAAATCAGCAGCGGACTCATTATGCTCAACGACTTCAACGGGATTCTGACCTTTCGGCAAAACAACACAAGGAACCTGGCCGGATCTTACCTTATTAACTTCTGGAATGAATCCATCACAATTGACAACAGAGTGTTCACCAACCTAGAAACCACAGTTCTAAAAACGGGCTCCCCAGTAATCCAAATCACACCAGAGGAGACCAAGCGACTTAGAATATTGTCTCTGGAAGCTCTAGAATCCTTACACATCGACAACACCGAGCAGCTGAATAAACTACGCATAGCAGCTCACAGCTCATGGGTCTTCACTGTCATCTGCATTGTGGTAATACTCATCAGTATATTCTACCTCAACAAGAAGAAACAGCAAAAGATAATACTGCAAATGGCTCCTCAACCTCAACTCAAAGCGATACAAGACCTACAGCCACAAAGAAATGACCAACTATATTTCAACAATATACCATTCTTTTGATGCTATTTGGAGAAGACAAAACCGCTTGAGGACAAGCGTCAATTAAAGGGGGAGGAGTTAATAATAACAACATTAAAAGTACTCTGGTCAACGCTCCGATTCGGTTACACCAGCTTGCACTGAAGAATCAGCGTCTCGTCGGCTTCCGCCACATGCCAAGCCAGCGCAGTTGCAACATAAAATTCACTGTAAGTCAAATTGTGCTGACATGGCCAAGTTTCTTCAACGTGAGGTTCGCTGCATCGCCGACCGACGGGAAGCGCCGCTGCCAGCGTCACTGAAAGCGTCCACAGCTAGCGTAGGGCTAAACTTAAGTTTGTAAATTCAGTCTTAAATTTGTATCCAAACTAAAAGGTCTTAATTGACCGATGAATAAATATAATTTTTTCCAATAATTAAACATTGTGAAATTAACTTGTATGTACATGCATATGTATGTATGATTATGTATTTGTGCATGTAAAGTGGTTGCACAAAATAATTTATGTGCCAAAAATTGAGTCCGCATAAGCATACACGTACTATATATACATATGTATGTATGTACGTATGTGAATAGGTTTTAAACACCTTTCGCTTGCACAAATTTGCAGCAATTAAACTTCTTAGAGCTTTATGCTCAATTGTTGGCACAGAATACCTGTAAGCTCTCACAGGAGTCCACCGAAACTTCCCTGGATTCCGAGCGACGATCACCCATTAGCCAAGCTAAACGATGGTACCATAAGTAGGGCAGACAGCAGCTCCACAATCCAAACGAGCAGCTGTAGTTGATTGTATCCAGAACACCAAGGCACCAAGCTCCAAATCCAAACAAATGTAGCAGGATGGTATCCAATCGACACCAGCCTCAAACAAACGAAAAGTTTTCACACGACCGCGCACAAAAACCAAGCCACAAAGCCCGCAAACAAACGAGAAAAAAATCTTAAGAAAACCGATGTCCCTGCTCGGGCGCCAATGAAGCTTATGAAAACCGATGTCCCTCCTCGGGCGCCAAGGAAAAATCGCTAGCTTTTTAGTGACTTTAACAACAAGATTTAACTATTTATTAATGAGACGCGGTATTCTTCGATTATTAATATTGCTTTAATGGCTTGGATAATTGTACAAACGACGTTGAATATGCGAGAATTATTTAGCAAGTGATTTTGCCTGCTGCCGCTACAAGTCAGCGGGCCGGCATAAAAAAGGTAATGCACAAAGAGAGCGCAGCAAAGGGCGCGATAGAGAGCGCAACAGAGAGACTTAAAAACTACACATGGTGCTCCAACAGTAAGTAAGTAATTATATTGGCTTGACAAGTTTATAGAATGAAATGTGATTATTTTGAGTTAATTATTGTGGCTTTTAATTTATGAAATGAGGAATTGTGTAAATGTGTGATTTCATTAAGTGTATATAATTAATTATAAGGTGGTGGAATTTTATTAAATATGTGTTTTGATTAGGTGTATGTAATTAATTGTGAATTTGTGTGGAAATAATATGGTATTTATTATAGTATGTAGACTAGCGAAAATAATTTATAAGCAAATTTATATTTACTTTGTAGGTTTTAGCGGGAAATGTAAATAATAAATTGTGGTTTCAAATTTATAAAATGAAGAATTGTGTAAATGTGTGTTTCCATTAAGTGATGAAATTATGTAAATATAGGTTTTGATTAGATGTATGAATTTAATTGTAAAGTTGTGTGGAATAATATGGTATTTATTATAATATGTGGATTAATGTAAATAATTTATAAGCAAATTTATATTTGCTTCGTAGGTTTTAGCGGGAGATGTACATAAGTAATTAAATTGGTGGCTAGTTTGTCAATTGCAGTGTTTGTTTTAAGTTAGTTATTGTGGTTTCAAATTTTTAAAATGATAAAATTATGTAAATATGCGTTTTGATTAGATGTATGAATTTAATTGTAAAGTTGTGTGGAATAATATGGTATTTATTATAATATGTGGATTAATGTAAATAATTTATAGGCAAATTTATATTTGCTTTGTAGGATTTAGCGGGAGATGTAAATAAGTAATTAAATTGGTGGCTAGTTTATCAATTGCAGTGTGTTTGTTTTAAGTTAGTTATTGTGGTTTCAAATTTATAAAATGAAGAATTGTGTAAATATGTGTTTCCATTAAGTGATGAAATTATGTAAATATACGTTTTGATTAGATGTATGAATTTAATTGTAAAGTTGTGTGGAATAATATGGTATTTATTATAATATGTGGATTAGTATAAGTAATTTATAAGCAAATTTATATTTACTTTGTAGGTTTTTAACTGACGAGAAACAAAAACGCAGACGTCTTTTTTTTTATAGTTGTTTATTATTGAGCACAAAGGCCGAGAAAAGGGTACAACAAACTTAATCTAAAATTAAATACTAATCCCAATTTCAGCCAAGAGTGTGCAGTGATAGGAGGCAGCGACATTTAAATTATGTCTTAATCCTTCCCTTTTAAAAGAGTGAAGGGAATGCGGGGAGAATCCGAAGCAGTGATGATTAGGTGCCCCTTCCCTCTAGGGGGCACCAAATGGTGAGTTCAATTTGTGAGTGTTGTACATGGTAGCATAATAATCTATATATATATAAAACAGTTTGTCCTGACTGACTGACTGATTGGTGATCAACGCACAGCCCAAACGGTAAAGGCTAGGAAGCTGAAATTTGGACTCGAGTATCCTTTCAAACTCTAGGTCCCCACTAAGAAGGGATTTTGGAAAAGTCGAGCTCCAAAGGGGGGAAAACAGGCTCCAACTTTTGTATGAAAAATCTACAGTTTTCATCTGATTAACTTTAAACTTAGAACTTAGAACTCAGAACAATTCCAAGAAAAACTGTGTACTTGGTTTTTTGAAATTTTTTTTGGTGCCTTAAATATTGGAGTTTTCCTGTAAAAAAAATGTTGGGGCACAAAAGCAAACCACGTCAACAGCCCACAGCCCACACGGTAAAAGCTAGGATGCTGAAATTTGGGCTCAAGTATCCTATCATGGTGTAGATGAGCACTAAGAAGGGATTTTGGAAAATTCGAGCTGCAAAGGGGGGAAAAGTAGCTCCAAAGTTTGTTTGAAAAATCCGCATTTTTCAACCGATCGACTTAAAACTTAGTTTCTACAATAAATTAAAGAATACAAACAACACTGCTTACACGGTTTTTTAAATTTTTTGTTGGAGCTTGAATATTTGGAGTTTTCTTGGGGCACAAAAGGAAACCGCGTCAACAGCCCACAGCCCACACGGTAAAAGCTAGGATGCTGAAATTTGGGCTCAAGTATCCTATCATGGTGTAGATGAGCACTAAGAAGGGATTTTGGAAAATTCGAGCTCCAAAGGGGGAAAACGAGCTCCAAAGTTTGTTTGAAAAATCCGCATTTTTCAACCGATCGACTTAAAACTTAGTTTCTAAAATCAATTAAAGAATACAAACAAAACTGCATACTCGGATTTTCGAAATTTGTGTTGGAGCTTGAATTATTGGGGTTTTAATATTTATTCACTATTTCAAATGAAAAGTTTGTGTTATAAATTTAGTCCGATCGATTTAAAATTTGGATAATGTAATCTACGTAACTAAATCTACAACTTTGCATTCAAGGATTTTCAAAATATGCATTTTACAAAAGCAGGCAGAACAAACAATACAAAATATCAAACAGTTGGGGACAACTAAGTATACACACACACACACACACATGCAAACAGCTGTTCGTGTAGTTGCGTGCAAACGATTGAAATAGCCAAAGCAACATGTGAGACACTAATGTGTGAATGTCCATACATATGTATGTGCACATCTATGTACATATGTATCTACATGTGTATGTTTGTACATTCGTCTTGCACTGACAGAGCAAGAAATGTTAATTAATTGAAAATTATATAACATTTTTAAAAGTAATTTTGTCTTTGCTTAGTGCATTTGGCATTAGGGTTTTCATTAATAACTTTGTGCAGCAACAACAAATATGAAATAGTTGGGGACATCACATACACACACTCACACACACAACAAGCAACAGTTCGTGTCTATGTGTGCGGTTCTCTACGTACGGTTGAAAAAGTAAAGAGAAACATACATATGTATGCCTGTGTATGAATATAGCATGTATGTACATTCGTATTAATCTATACATTGGGCAATCGAACACAGTTGTTTGATTGTAAAAAAATAATGCTCTAAAAACAACAACAACTGCAAGTCATTATCTCGCTCTTCTTCTTTCGTTTTGACCATTTAATGTTAATTGCAAAGGCAAAACGCCAAAATGTTACAGTTACTGTCGCTAGGCAACGACTGCGTAAGCGATAGTAAAGCAGAAACCGAATAACGGAGCTACGCATATTCTGCTTCGCATTGCGGGCAGATGTATGTATGTATATGATTTGTTCTTATTGATCTCAATAAATAATTAGATTTTATTATTTAAATATTCTGCTTATTGCATTCAAACTTCGATATTTTGATGGTATCGATGGGTTCAACTATCGAAAGTTTTACTCTAGCAAATTGAGATGAGAATTGTCAGTGCTTTTTGTTCACGGCTCATCGCTGCACGGCATTGACACGAGTGCCGTGTTTCATATTCCGAGTTTGTGCGTGACCGTATTGACTCAATATGGCACGAAAAGACTCAAATGTGAATTTAAAATTAGGATATACCCATATAATTATTCCCCTTTTTTGCACATAGTCTATCTTAAAACGTTTCATTATCTCTATATATAAAACAGATTGTCCTGACTAATTGGTGATCAACGCACAGCCCAAACGGTAAAAGATGAAATTTGGACTCAAGTATCCTTTCATAGAATCCATCATAGTGTAGGAGCACACTAAGAAAGACTTTTGGAAAATTCTAGCTCCAAAGGGGGGAAAACGAGCTTTAAAAAATATTAGTTATAGTGGTCATGTTCGTTTAACTAAATAGTTTGGCAAGAATAAAAATGTAACGGACTACTGAACAATTTTTTGTCAAGAACAGAAAATGTTCATTTAAATACCTTAAATGCCTTCCTACTGGTAACTTATAAGGTGAAAATATATGGGTAGGTTATGCACACACAAAATAAATACAATTGGAAACATTATATTGAGCCGGGTTAAGACGGGCAATTCCTGCTAGTATAGTATAAATGTAATTAAATTTATGTGATACAATGTGCAATATATAAATACAATGTGATAAGCAAGTGCGAGTTAAATTTGTGAATTTTGTACAATAGTAGTATAATAATATAGTATAAATGAAATTAGATTTAGGTGATACGATGTGCAATATGTAAGTACAATGTGATAAGCAAGTGCGATATTTTAAAAAATGTAAACAAAATATATAAGGCAACATTTTAGAACTTAAAAATAATATATGTAATGTATAAAGTAAAGAATAAAAGATATTAAATTGAAATGAAAAGGAAATTTAAATTATTTCATTATGGAATTTCATAGAGAAATATTTTGAATGACATGTAGCTCAAACTTTTAAGTATGAGGTATAAAGTTAGCAAAATAATTTGTATATATACGTTGCGAGTAACAATAAATAATTGTGAGTTTAAGATTATGTCATTGGAACAATGTTGATATTAAAATAAATTCTAAATTTGCGCTGCAAGAGTTTCGAGGCTGAGTGGTATCCAAGTTTGAAGAAAGCAGGAACGAATGTTGATGTGCAAGGGTGCAAGATAAGATGCCACCATACAGCAGGCATGAAAATACGCGCTGTTAGCAACTGCATATTGTGCCGGCAGAAACAAACTTGTGGGGAGCCTCCAGTTAGTCCATTATTGAAGTTTGGGAAAGTAAAATGAGAAGTAATTAGTATTTTGTTATACGGAGGATAAAATCCAAAGAGAAACAATGAAGATGTGTGATTTGTGGTAGAGTGTGCTGTCTGATGATGTATATATTAGAAGATGTGAATCGGCATGAGTGTAGCAATGTGTGCAGAGAAGTGTGTGTAGACGGAATGATGTGTGTGTTAGGTAGGAGTCCAGGACCCAATACGACAGTATTGTTCGAGCAGAATTGACAAAATAATGTGCGTACAGATGAATTATTATACTCTGTACATGAAATGTACAAGAGTATATTAGGTTTGCGGGAGGTGAAAAATGTAACAGGCAGAAGGAGGCGTGGCAGACCCCACAAAGTATATATATTCTTGATCAGCATGACGAGACGAGTCGATCTAGCCCTGTCTGTCTGTCTGTCCGTCTGTCCGTCCGTATGAACACCTGGATCTCAGAGACTATAAGAGATAGAGACACCAAATTTTGCACAAAGATGCGTTATGTGTGTATTCTATACGAGTTTGTTTTATTTTTTTGATTTTCCCCCCCCACTTCCCCCCTATGGGGGTTTTCCCGATTTTCCATTCGTATAATCGCCTATATCTCGGAGACTATAAGACCTAGGAACACCAAATTTTAGTTCCAGATGCCTTATGTGAATACGCAGCAAATGTATATTTTGGAATTCCCCTCCCTCCCCCCTCTACCCCACAAATCGTAACTCCCGTAATTCTTGGAATTTCGAACTAAAATTTTGCAAATATTTATTATTTATATTTATTATGTGTCCGTATGCCAAATTTCATTATGATAGACCGATTTAACAAGAAGTTATAGCCATAAATATATTTGCTGATGCAGCGCTGCTCAAGCGCTGCCCGCGGCTGTTGTTGATGTTGCTGTTTGGTTGACTGCGAAAATGCTTACACAAACACGAATAGATGCGCATAGGCATACATACACTCACACAGACGCAATTGCTATGTAAATGTTCAATTATACACCCTTTACGTGAGTTCGAATACCGAGAGAGGTAAAATCTATTACATTTTTTTTTTATTTTCTTAATTTTTTTATTTTTTATAAATATAGTAAACATATGTACAGAGTATTTCAAAGTCGGGACACCCGACTTTAGCTTTTTTACTTGTTTATATTATTGTTGTTTTCCTTATATGGTTTGAAAGAATGTTTGAATTAATGATTGATTATTGAAGTGCGTTATTAAAAAATTTTTATAGTATTTTTATAATATTTATAAGGCTTGTTTTATGGTGTTATGGGCTATTAATATAATGAGTTATGGAACTAGAAATGTTAGTAAGTAATTGTATTGGCTTGACAAGTTTATCGAATGAAATGTGATTATTTTGAGTTAGTTATTGTGGCTTTTAATTTATGAAATGATTAATTGTGTAAATGTGTGATTTCATAAAGTGTATATAATTAATTATAAGGTGGTGGAATTTTATTAAATATGTGTTTTGATTAGTTGTATGTAATTAATTGTGAATTTGTGTGGAAATAATATGGTATTTATTATAGTATGTAGATTAGCGAAAATAATTTATAAGCAAATTTATATTTACTTTGTAGGTTTTAGCGGGAAATGTAATTAAGTGATTAAATTGGTGGCTACTTTGTCAATTACAGTGTTTGTTTTAAGTTAGTTATTGTGGTTTCAAATTTATAAAATGAAGAATTGTGTAAATGTGTGTTTCCGTTAAGTGATGAAATTATGTAAATATGCGTTTTGATTAGATGTATGTATGTATGTATAATATGGTATTTATTATAATATGTGGATTAGTGTAAGTAATTTATAAGCAAATTTATATTTACTTTGTAGGTTTTTAACTGACGAGAAACAAAAACGTAGACGTCTTAGCCAGACCATGGTGCACTAGTAAATTTGGTGAAAAGTGCAACACCGAGCAGGCAAGGAGTGTGGGCGTCCCGTCCGAGATCGCAAGGATGAAAGATCCGGGCTCCAGACAGGTAAAGGATTAGTGCAGGCATCCAATTCATAAGCCACGATGAGAAAAGTAAAGAGCGGTGAGTATGTGAATGTCTTAATAGCTGTACTAAACTTTGACCGGTGAATCAGCTTTGCAGGATTACGTCTCATGCGAGATTCAAGTGAGCGAGAAGAATATATTTCCTGTAAGAATCATGTGCCAGTTTAATGCAAAGATGGAGGATCCGATTTCCGAGTTCCAAAGACTGCGGTGTATAAAATATAGAGCGGTGAGTATGGAAGAATGGTTTGTTAAGTATGCAGAATGATATGGTGATATTAATTGCTGCGGCGCGAAGGCAAAAAACTCCAGCGGTGACAAAACGTAGGCCTCAAGAGGATGAATCAACCTTGATTGATGATGGATGTTGTGTGTGAAATGAATTTATAAAAGGTTCCAGAAAGTGTGAAGTTAAATTAATTGAATTTCATATTATTGTGATAAGATTATAAAATTGTTAGAAATTAGGTGGATTGGTTTATATGCGAATTTAAAAGCCAATATATTTTTATTTATATTTGATTATATGGTGTAAATAAAAAGGTTATATAGCCAGTAGTATACTTGTATGAAAAATGTATTAGTTATTATGTATTGCGGTATGAAAATCCAGTTATAAGTGTTGTGTATGGTTATAAAAGATTGATTTAAAGAGTTTTTAATATTTACTGTATAAATGTTTGTCAATTCGTAATGAGGTTGAGCCTGAATTTCAAGCATCAGGGCGATTGAAGAATATCGTTGGGATAGATATACCCGTAATGAAATCTAGATTTGTCCCGCGTTGCAGCAACATCCGACAGAAAAAGTAGCAGTATAGGTGATGATATAATTGGCGATTTAAGTTGTGGATGTTCCAGAATGTGGATGTGTTACAGCGCCGGCCATTCAAGAAAATAAGTGATTGGGCCAGGGCAGCGACATGATGACAATATAAATTCGATGACGGAAGATTTCCAGATTGCAGATAAAAAGACGGCAGTGTATATAAGGTGAGTCCCACGTTACGACACCGTCCAGAAGCAGGATGAGTAAAGGCCGTTTAACCATCGTTCGAAGTCTGTGACGGTGAAGTTGATAACATTATGAGCGATTCGATGAGATTAAGATATTCCAGGTCAAAATTGGTGTGGGAACACATAGCGGCAGCCAGAACCGAGGTGAGGGTCGGTGCAGCACCACACACGCACAAACCAGGCAGTCCCGCCGACACCAGGCGTGACACCGCTGAAAAGGGACACGTGGACAACCTAAGCGACCAACAGCGTGGACAGACAACTGAGCTAGCTAACACCTCCAGCCGCCGCGACCAAACAGGAGACACGGTCCCACAACAACAGAATGACACCAGGCGCGCAAGGACACTTGGAGAAGGAAACGCGGGACTATAAGATCAATACAACAGAGCAGTTTCTGTGAAGATTTTCTTTAATTGAATTTATAAATTTTTGTAAGCGCAGCGAAAAGCACATTCGTGTCTAATATGAATAACCCGACCGAGGGTTGAGGCAGAAAACATAGGCTATAAAAACTGGATTCTGGGTGTACCAGTGGAAAACTGCCGTTTAAGAATAAAGCTCATTAGCATAAAGCTCTAAAAACTCACTCAAATTGAGCAAAATTAATTTATTAGAGCAGGGCTTGGAACACTTAAGTTACTTTTTGACAAAGAACAGAAAAATATTATAACGAATAGATAAAGAAAAGAGAGTATAAATGTTATTCATAGTGATGAAGAAGAAATTATAGACCCAGGAAATAGAAGAGTTTTGAACGACCATGGCCGAGAAGCGCTCATTTATATCGCTGCTCGAGGCAGCATATCAGAGCGCCAATCGGCACAACCGCCCATAGATGGTAGAGGGGCCAAGAAGGGCCCAGAATCCAGCTGTATAGAGTAAAAAATTACCACCATACACGGGTCTGAGTCCCTCCAAGCACGAAAAATCTCCATAAGATCAAGGAGCAACATGAATCGAGTGACATAGTACAAGGCTATGAAAAGAAATTTTCCGAAGAACAAAAAAGTATAAATATGTGATTTAGTAAATTTGAATGTAAAAAAAAAATTTATGTATGAATAAGAGAATTAAATAATCAAAGATTGCAGGTTAAATTGACTGTTGGAAATTTAACAATGTTATGTTAAACATACTAAAATGTAGGTAGTACAACAAGTTTTTACTCAATACATGCCGCACGGAACCAAACTGGCTAGCAAACATGATCAAGCGACAGAAGCTTAAAATAAGGAAATACATACTAGCAAATCAAAGTTCTGCAATAAATAAAAAATAATTGTTAGACAAGTTCGCGACTGAGACCTGATGTGCACAGTCACCATGCCAGTCGGCGAACCCAATCCACAATAATTTAACGTATAAATATTCGAAATTTATCAGAATTTAATATACTATTGTAGTGTTGCCGTGGTACACACCGGCACTCCACACGAGACCGAATAACGTCGGCAATGCGTAGAAAACATAGGAGAGAGAAAGATGTCAACACGCTGTATTTCAGAGCGGGGAAAAAGGTTGGCGGTAAATTTAAAAAATTTTGAATTTACTTTAGATGCAGTAAAAATCAAGTAGATGAAGGAAATACTACATGAGATGAAAAAGTTAATTAATTAGAGTTAGGTTTGTGTAATTTATTTAATAGCTGCCGAGAGCTGCAGTGAAATATTAAACGATTCGATTTACGAAGACACAGTCGAGATACAGTCTGAAATTCAAACCAGCATTCAACAGGAACCCAATACAATGTCGTTTACACCTAAGAATATCCAAGATTCCTTGGCAGAATTTGATGGTAGCGGTCAAAAAGATGTGAATGAGAGGCTGACAGATTTTGAAAATACTGCTGTAACAGTACAATGGAACGAGTTACAAAAGTTCATTTATGGGCGGCAATTGTTAAAGGGGGCTGCAAAGCTTTTTGTGAATTGTCAGGACGGTTTAACTAATTGGAATATATTGAAGGCAGCATTAAAAGAGGAGTTCACAATAAAGTTAACCGCAAAGCAAATCTACAAGTAACTCGAGAGTAGAAGGAAGAAATCGGATGAATCACTAATGGAATATTTTTATCACATGAAGAATATAGCAAAGAAATCTGGTTTAGATGAAGAGAGTCTGGTGGAATATATAATTGAAGGGATTCCAGACTCCAAACAAAACAAAAGCGTTTTATACCAGGCCAACGACTTAAAAGAGCTCCGCGAGAAAATGATTATTTACGAGAAAACTGCTACTAAATCAGATCTAAAGCAAAAATTCAAGTTTGAGAAAGGATCGCCTAAGAAAGATAAAGAAGACATTCGTTGTTACAAGTGTGGGGGTAAAACCCATTTAGCAAGAAACTGTAAAGAGAAAGACATAAAGTGTTTTAAATGTAATCAGTCAGGACATAGAGCAAATCAATGCGAATCTAAACTTGAGGAAAAGAAGGAGAACGGGAAGATGCAGCAACTAACTCAAAGAATATCTAATCGAGTATTTAAGGACGTTCGCATTGGCAACAAATCAATATCTGCATTATTCGATTCGGGCAGCGACATTTGCAAAATTAGTGAGAGCGCATATAAGGAGTTATACCCAGTGCCATTAAAGCCAGAGATTAAAGAGTTGATAGGCATAGGAAATAAGAAGATATGTACTCTTGGATCTTTCAAAATCAATACAGAGTTAGACGATAATCCGGTAGCAATGTACTTTCATGTTGTTAGAGACAGTGATACTCTTTATAGTGGCGTGATTGGCAGCGACATATTTGATTTCGTAAGCGTGACTATTAGTAGCAATGGGGCAGTTTTCCATAGAAAAGAGGAACCGCTTGAAGAAGGGAAATGTAGACTTACAAACAAGTTTCAATCAACTGTTGACATCAACTCTGTGCGAGGACAATGGAGTAGAAATGAATCTTTCTCACCTGACAGGTAAAATAAAAGCAGACGTTTTAAAATTAATTGAGAATTATAGTCCGGTGAAGCAAGTAAAATATCCAGTTGAAATGAAGATCATAGTTAAAGACAAAATACCTGTTTATCAGAGACCCAGACGTTTATCATATGAAGACCAAGAAAAGGTGAAGGGACAAATACAGGAGTGGTTAAAAGACGGAATCATTCGTTATAGTGTTTCTGAATATGCCTCCCCTGTTGTCTTGGTATCCAAAAAAGATGGAAAGAAGAGACTATGCTGTGACTATCGGCAGTTAAATCAGAAGATCATACGCGACAATTTTCCCACAGCCATAGTTGACGATGTGTTACATAGGCTTCAGAAGGGCAAGGTTTTTACAACCTTAGATTTCTGTAATGGATTTTTTTATGTTCCGGTCGAAGAGAGTTCACGCAAGTTCACAGCGTTCGTAACACAAAACGGACAGTACGAGTTCAATTTCGTTCCATTCGGAATAACTAATTCCCCTGCTGTGTTCATGCGATACATTTCTGCAGTACTGAGACCACTTCTTGATGACGAAACATTAGTTCTCTATATGGATGACATAATTATACCAGCTGTTGATGAACAAGAGGGACTAGAGTTTTGAATTTAGCCGAAAATAATGGACTAAAAATTAAATGGGAAAAGTGTCAGTTTCTAAAGCGTATGGTTACATTTCTGGGATATATCATTGAGAACTCGACAATCAAGATATCGAAAGAGAAAACAAGGGCAGTTGCCGACTTTCCAATCCCACGAGGCTTCAACGCTATTTGGGCTTATCTTCTTATTTTCGAAGATTTGTTACAGACTTTGCCACGATTGCTAGGCCCTTATCTAACATGATGAAGGATAGCGTTTTGTTCAAAATGGGACCAGAAGAGTTAGCATCATTTAATCAATTAAAGGCATGTCTTTCTGACGCACCTGTGCTGAGACTGTTTAATCCAAAGGGTGTAACTGAGGTTCATTGTGATTGTTGCAAAGGGACTCCGAAGATCAGAGATTTCACCCAGTAGAATACATGAGCCGAAAGACCACACCGCCAGAGGCAAAATATCCGTCGTACGAGTTAGAGGTTCTTGCCATAATTCAGGCACTAAAGAAATGGAGGGTGTATTTACTTGGTATGAAAATCACGATTGTTACCGACTGCAATGCATTTGCAATGACTATGCAGAAAAGAGATGTCCCGTTAAGAGTAGCTCGTTGGGCAATCTTCCTTCAAGATTTCGAATATAAAATAGAGCATAGATCAGGGACAAGGATGAAGCATGTCGACGCTTTGAGTAGGGTCCATTGTCTTCTAATGCAGGATTCCTTAAAGGATAAGATCAGGCAGGCACAGCTTCTAGATGAATGGATAAATGCAATTTTTAAAGTGTTGGAACAGGGAACGTACGATTACTTTTATATACATAATGGCGTGTTACATAAAGATCCCATTAAGGAACTTATTGTGATACCGTCTAACATGGAAAGAGAAATAATCACCACGGCACATCGCCAAGGACATTTCGGCGTAAACAAGACAGTTGACTTAATAGAGAGAGAATACTACATTCCAGGTCTTGCCAGAAAAGTTGATGTCATAGTAAAATCTTGCCTAGAATGTATAGTAAGTGAAGCAAAATCAGGGAAGAAAGAAGGATTCTTAAATGCCATAAATAAAGGAGATAGGCCATTAACAACTTTTCATATTGACCATGTTGGCCCTATGGAACAAACCAAGAAACGATATGAGCACATTCTCGTTGTAGTAGACGCCTTCTCCAAATTCGTCTGGTTGTATCCTACCAAAAGCACCGGGTCTTGTGAGGTCATTGATCGATTATACAAACAGTCTGAATTGTTCGGAAATCCCAAATGTGTAGTTACTGATCGAGGATCCGCTTTCATTTCGAGTAGTTTCAAGCAGTATTGCGAATCAAGTAACATCCAGCAGGAGTTCCACGCGGTAACGGACAAGTAGAGCGCATCAACCGTATCGTCAAGACTTTGCTGACGAAGTTATGTGCTGAAGATCCTCATGCTTGGTATAAACACGTAGGAAGGGTGCAAAAGTATATTAACTCCCCCCTCCTAGAAGTACGAATATATCTCCATTTAAAATACTGACCGGTTTAGAAATGAGAACAGAATATGACAAAGAGATCAAGGATATGTTAGAGGAAGAGTGGTTGAAAGATTTACAAGAGGAAAAGGACGAGATTCGGAATATAGCCAAGGAAAACATTGCCAAAATGCAAGAGGAAAACTGTAAGACATACAACAAGAATAGAAAACGGGAAACAGAATATGAGCTCAATGATTTGGTGGCCATAAAGCGTACCCAGTTTGGATCTGGACTAAAGTTAAAAAATAAGTATTTAGGGCCTTATCGAATAGTTCGAAAATTGAGACATGGCAGGTATTTGGTAGAGAAGATCGGGGATGATGAGGGTCCCTACCATACAAGTACGGTCGCTGAATATATGAAGAAGTGGGGTCCATCATTCGAGGGGAATGAGGCTGTAGGATGGCCGAATGTAGGAATGCAGGAATTAGGATAGAGAGAATGAAACACAATTGCGTACTCGAGAGCGACAAGCAATAAAAAAGGCAGTGTCAGCTCGATCATTGAAGAGAAAGGTTGTGTGTGCTCGTGAAAAGAAGAGTCAAATGATCAATGATAAATCAAAATAAGAACAATTGTCAAACTAACTTTAATACATACAAACTATTTCAATAAAGCTTAAACTATTATATATTATTATAATACGAAGGTGTGTTGATTAAAAGAGAAACAGGCGGCAGGAACTTTGTATTCGGTACTACAGTGGCCAATTTGGATAATCAGTACATTATACCCTACATGTATATATAATGCATAGTAAGAGTATCAATATAATAGGTAAAATGTCCAATTTGGATAATCAGTACATTATACCCTACATGTATATATAATGCATAGTAAGAGTATCAATATAGATAGAAGAATTTTTTAAAAAACATTGGGTGGAGAGACTCTGTTTGATAAATTCTTAGGTCGATAACGATTAAGTGGACCATTACCTGGTGCTGAAAAAAGCAATCCCCAAACGAGGACATTTTCATGCGTTTGAATTTTTATAGCCTGTACCCAAAGGGTGAAAGGCTATACAAGTTTTGTGCGCATGTATGTAACACACAGAAGGAGGCGTGGCAGACCCCACAAAGTATATATATTCTTGATCAGGATGAGAAGCTGAGTCGATATAGCCTTGTCCGTCCGTCCGTCTGCCCGTCTGTCTGTCCGTCTGTCCGTATGAACGCAAGGATCTCAGAAAGTATAAGAGCTAGAATAACCAAACTTGGTTTCCATATTCTCCTAAGACCGAGAAAGTTCGAGTTTGAGTTTTTTTCCGATGCACCCCCCACTCCCCCGCAATTCGTGTTTTTTCTTATAACTTCCGTAATTCTCGGAATTTTGAAATCAATTTTGGTAGGTACATCCAGTTAGTACTAATGTGTCCGTGTGCCAAATTTCATCCTCATAGGTCAATTCTGAAGAAAGTTATAGCCATAAGTAAAATCGCTGCTCATGCGCTGCCTGCAGCTCTGTCGGCAGCGCTGCCCGCAGCTGTTGTTGTTGTTCCTGCTTTGGTTAAACTTTGTGCTGCATACATACTCGCAAAAAAACACGCATAGGTACGTGATGTAAATGTATGCTGTTTAAACTAAACATAAACATGTATTCTAATTTAATTAAATTAATTAATTCATTCATTCATTGTTTTATAGCCTGTACCCAAAGGGTGAAAGGCTATACTAGTTTTGTGCGCATGTATGTAACATACAGAAGGAGGCGTGGAAGACCCCACAAAGTATATATATTCTTGATCAGGATGAGAAGCTGAGTCGATATAGCCTTGTCCGTCCGTCCGTCTGCCCGTCTGTCTGTCCGTATGAACGCAAGGATCTCAGAAAGTATAAGAGCTAGAATAACCAAAACTTGGTTTCCATATTCTCCTAAGACCGAGAAAGTTCGAGTTTGAGTTTTTTTTCGATGCACCCCCCACTTCCCCGCAATTTGTGTTTTTTCTTATAACTTCCGTAATTCTCGGAATTTTGAAATCAATTTTGGTAGGTACATCCAGTTAGTACTAATGTGTCCGTAGCCAAATTTCATCATGATAGGTCAATTCTGAAGAAAGTTATAGCCATAAGTAAAATCGCTGCTAATGCGCTGCCTGCAGCTCTGTCGGCAGCGCTGCCCGCAGCTGTTGTTGTTGTTGCTGCTTTGGTTCAACTTTGTGCTACATACATACACGCATATAAACACGCATAGGTACGTGATGTAAATGTATGCTGTTAAAACTGAACATAAACATGTATTCTAATTTAATTTAATTAATTCATTCATTAACTTTTTTTAACAATTTAATTTTTAAAAAAAAAATTTTTTTTTTAATTTTTCTTTTTTGTGGAGAGTACAGGCTATTTTACTGTCGGGCTTGCTCGACTGTAGCGTTCTATCTTGTTATATTGTTATTTGTTGTATTTAAAATACGAACCATCGCATCATTACCAGCTACTATACTGTTAGATATTAATACCTCAGGATGAATTTCCTGGTTTGGTATTAATACAATTTCTTCATTTGTCAGAAGCTTAATATTTCTCATTACCTCTGATCTACCTGGTAACAATATTGAATTTTCAACATCGGTATGCAATAGTGGTACATGTATTTGACAATTAAGCGATTTTGGTTTCATAAGGAATTCATCTTGGTGATAATCTATTATACAATTAAATTTTCTAGTGAAGTCTAGTCCAAGAATTCCATCGCATGGTATGGGAAAATCATCGTACACTATTTGGAAATCATGACTGATTACGAAGTAATCGAAAAGTAGATCATTTGTCGATCGTCCAAGTGACTGTATTGCGCCCTGTCCAATTCCTGTTATATTTGTTTTAAAATGTTGATTGATATTTGAATTTACGTTATTGTTTTTCAAGATCGATACAGTTGCCCCCGTATCTACTAGTAATGTTAATAGAATATAATTTTTTTCATTTTTTACTTTAACGAGACTACTGAGACTTAGATTTATATTCAGAATTTTTACTGTTGGTTGCTCAAGGGGTTTATCTGGTTTTCCGAGTTACTCTGCGTAACTCGGACCCGATACTGTTGTCCGCGTCCTCTATATTGGCCCCCTGTGTAAGAGGTGGATCGAGGATTGCCGCTGTGACTATTGTACTTATTACCACCTTGGTTGCTGTGCCTGAAGCCGCCTCTGTTGTATGGTCGGCCCCTATAATTACCTCTGCCGCGGTTTCCGCCCCGGTGAGAGTAATTCTGGCAATACAAGACAGTGTTGGTTTGCCCTGTTGCTTCTGTGCAACTATCAACAAATTTTGATATGGCATCATTCATGTTATTGAATGTGCCTGTCTGCATGATAAATTTTACCCTATCAATTGCGCAGTTTTTGGTCATTGCCTTAACCGCTTGAGCTGTGCTGTATTTGGTGGCTAGATCATAATTTAGTCCATCATTAATATAAGCAACTTCAAGGGCTTTTGTTAGCTGATCAACCTCTTGTGTATAGAAGTTGGTAGTTTTGCTCTTTTGTTGCAAATTTAGGAGATTGGCTGATAGCACTTCAACCGATTCTCCTTTTACAGTCGCAGACAGTTTGCACACAATTTGTGCAATTGAGTTTTCATCGCTAATCAAATTGCGTGCGTGGCCTTTAAGCTTTGATTTTATCAATTGGACTGCCGTTGCCTCGTGTGTCTCTTTAATAGAGCCCACCAACTGCAACGCGTCCATGAAGCTTCTTAAATTTTCGGCCTTGCCATCAAACTCTTGTATCAGCGATGACGCTGTCTGTATAAACTGAATCTTTGTTTGCGATATATCTGGCAATTGTGAAATAGTTGGGTCTAAATTAACGTTATCAGCCGTTTCGCTTCTTGCGGGGCTGTTGTTGGGAGTAAGTCCACATGTACGCCGTATTTGGCGATTTTGGTGTGGGGCTTATTAATCTATGGTGTGCCTATTCAACGTACCTATCTGTGTTGGCCTATTTTGAGTGAAGCTTTTGTACGATTTTTCGAACTCGGCTCTCAGCTCACCTACTCTCTTGCATATAGCATTCCAGTCCATGTATTATGGAAAATTCAGATGCTCCCTTCTATTTCATTCCTAGCTAATTTTGTAGAACACCCTTTTCAGTTTTTGCATGGGTAATTTTTATTTTTGTTTCCAATTGTTTATTTATTATACTCTGTACATGAAATATTAGAGTATATTAGGTAGAGTAGAGTATATAGAGTATATTAGGTTTGCGGGAGCTGAAAAATGTAACAGGCAGAAGGAGGCGTGGCAGACCCCACAAAGTATATATATTCTTGATCAGCATGACGAGACGAGTCGATCTAGCCCTGTCTGTCTGTCTGTCCGTCTGTCCGTCTGTCCGTCCGTATGAACACCTGGATCTCAGAGACTATAAGAGATAGAGACACCAAATTTTGCACAAAGATGCGTTATGTGTGTATTCTATACGAGTTTGTTTTATTTTTTTAATTTTCCCCCCCACTTCCCCCCTATGGGGGTTTTCCCGATTTTCCATTCGTATAATCGCCTATATCTCGGAGACTATAAGACCTAGGAACACCAAATTTTAGTCCCAGATGCCTTATGTGAATACGCAGAAAATGTATATTTTGGAATTCCCCTCCCTCCCCCCTCTACCACGCAAATCGTAACTCCCGTAATTCTTGGAATTTCGAACCCCCAGTTGGTTATTATGTGTCCGTATGCCAAATTTCATTATGATAGACCGATTTAACAAGAAGTTATAGCCATAAATATATTTGCTGATGCAGCGCTGCTGCAGCGCTGCTCAAGCGCTGCCCGCGGCTGTTGTTGATGTTGCTGTTTGGTTGACTGCGAAAATGCTTACACAGACACGAATAGATGCGCATACACTCACACAGACGCAATTGCTATGTAAATGTGCAATTATACACCCTTTACGTGAGTTCGAATACCGAGAGAGGTAAATTCGATCCAATTTTTTTTTATTTTCTTAATTTTTTTATTTTCTATAATTATTGTAAACATATGTACAGAGTATTTCAAAGTCGGGACACCCGACTTTAGCTTTTTTACTTGTTTTTTTATTATATTTTTATATTAACCAAATCAAATTAAAATGTGTTATCTTTATAAGGCACATATTACATATAACAGTTTAGGTGTACATTATTTTTCGTTTTTTTTTTATAAATGTTTCAAATTTACCTTACAAATTTATTTATGCCTCTTTTTTTTACAATTGTTTATTTTTTTTTTCTAAATTTTCTCTAAATTATTAGCCCTGCTTAAGTACTTTTTTTAGGCATTTGTTATGAAATTTGTACAATTTGAAAAATAAATTCGTGCTCATCAACACAACTATTAATATTAACAGAATTATAATAGTGTCCACATCTACTTTTTGGGACTCTACTTTATTTATTATTCCTGCGGTGGAGTCCACCACTTTTGTATCTATCAAACCCATCATGGGTATACTACTTAATTTTACCTCAACTATGCCACGTATATGTAGCTTATCTATTTCTGCCTGACCTGTCTTACTTATACTATTGTTATTCATTACATTTGTCCCTGCCAAGTTTTATTAGCTTCACAGGCCATTTTCAGGGACAGCCTGTGATTACAATATTTCTTAAACATTTTTTTTTTCTTAAAGTTACTTAAGCTTATTGAAGTCCAATGATGTTCTCTTCGTCCGCATCAGCTGGACGTCACCGGCTCCTGGCACGCTGATGCTCCCTCGAAGGCGCAAGTGACGGTGTGCCCCTCGCGCTTCAGCTCTTAATGTTGAGGTGATTGTTGGTGGTTTCCAACATTGGTGCAAAAGGCGGTCCTATGCCTTTCGCACTTGTTGATCCACTGGCCGTAATCACTGCGTGTGCTTGCACATTCCCTCGCAAGCTGGTGTGAAGAGAGGTCCCTCGCAGTCCATTGGCAAGTTTCTTTGTAGACAGGTATATGTTTCTTTTCTGGAACTTTTATTTTTAATTCAATATTTCCAATTACTGGTATTTTTTTTCGCTTTCGAATGCTAGTGTGGCTTTTTATTTTCAATTTCTTTTTTTAGAAATTCTAATTCGGCCTGGAGTTTACAAGCTAACTCCCAGGCGGGGGGTTGTTGCGTATTCAAAGCCGTTTTTATTTCTTTTAACTATTTTCCGGCGTACGCCCCCTCTTCTATTTTTATACCCTGTACCCGTAGGGTAAAAAGGGTATATTAGGTTTGTGCAAAGTATGTAACATACAGAAGGAAGCATCTCCGACCCCATAAAGAATATATATTCTGAATCAGCATGACGAGAGAAATCGATCTAGACATGTCCGTCCGTCCGTCTGTCCATCTGTCCATCCGTCTGGATGAACGCAAGGATCTCAGAAACTATAAAAGCTAGAATAACCAAAGTTGGCATCCAGATTCTCCTCCTGTACCCAAAGGGTGAAAGGCTATACTAGTTTTGTGCGCATGTATGTAACACACAGAAGGAGGCGTGGCAGACCCCACAAAGTATATATATTCTTGATCAGGATGAGAAGCCGAGTGGATATAGCCATGTCCGTCTATCCGTCTGTCTGTATGAGCGCAAGGATCTCAGTAAGTACAAGAGCTCTGTCGGCAGCGCTGACTGCAGCTCTGTCGGCAGCGCTGCCCGCAGCTGTTGTTGTTGTTGCTGCTTTGGTTCAACTTTGTGCTGCATACATACACGCATATAAACACGCATAGGTACGTGATGTAAATGTATGCTGTTAAAACTGAACATAAACATGTATTCTAATTTAATTTAATTAATTAAATCATTAACTTTTTTAATAATTTAATTTTTTTTTAATTTTTCTTTTTTGTGGAGAGTACAGGCTATTTCACTGTCGGGCTTGCTCGACTGTAGCGTTCTATCTTGTTATATTGTTATTTGTTGTATTTAAAATACGAACCATCGCATCATTACCAGCTACTATACTGTTAGATATTAATACCTCAGGATGAATTTCCTGGTTTGGTATTAATACAATTTCTTCATTTGTCAGAAGCTTAATATTTCTCATTACCTCTGATCTACCTGGTAACAATATTGAATTTTCAACATCGGTATGCAATAGTGGTACATGTATTTGACAATTAAGCGATTTTGGTTTCATAAGGAATTCATCTTGGTGATAATCTATTATACAATTAAATTTTCTAGTGAAGTCTAGTCCAAGAATTCCATCGCATGGTATGGGAAAATCATCGTACACTATTTGGAAATCATGACTGATTACGAAGTAATCGAAAAGTAGATCATTTGTCGATCGTCCAAGTGACTGTAGCGTTCTATCTTGTTATATTGTTATTTGTTGTATTTAAAATACGAACCATCGCATCATTACCAGCTACTATACTGTTAGATATTAATACCTCAGGATGAATTTCCTGGTTTGGTATTAATACAATTTCTTCATTTGTCAGAAGCTTAATATTTCTCATTACCTCTGATCTACCTGGTAACAATATTGAATTTTCAACATCGGTATGCAATAGTGGTACATGTATTTGACAATTAAGCGATTTTGGTTTCATAAGGAATTCATCTTGGTGATAATCTATTATACAATTAAATTTTCTAGTGAAGTCTAGTCCAAGAATTCCATCGCATGGTATGGGAAAATCATCGTACACTATTTGGAAATCATGACTGATTACGAAGTAATCGAAAAGTAGATCATTTGTCGATCGTCCAAGTGACTGTATTGCGCCCTGTCCAATTCCTGTTATATTTGTTTTAAAATGTTGATTGATATTTGAATTTACGTTATTGTTTTTCAAGATCGATACATTTGCCCCCGTATCTACTAGTAATGTTAATAGAATATTATTTTTTTCATTTTTTACTTTAACGAGACTACTGAGACTTAGATTTATATTCAGAATTTTTACTGTTGGTTGCTCAAGGGGTTTATCTGGTTTTCCGAGTTACTCTGCGTAACTCGGACCCGATACTGTTGTCCGCGTCCTCTATATTGGCCCAGTGTGTAAGAGGTGCCTCGAGGATTGCCGCTGTGACTATTGTACTTATTACCACCTTGGTTGCTGTGCCTGAAGCCGCCTCTGTTGTATAATCGGCCCCTATAATTACCTCTGACGCGGTTTCCGCCCCGGTGAGAGTAATTCTGGCAATACAAGACAGTGTTGGTTTGCCCTGTTGCTTCTGTGCAACTATCAACAAATTTTGATATGGCATCATTCATGTTATTGAATGTGCCTGCCTGCATGATAAATTTTACCCTATCAATTGCGCAGTTTTTGGTCATTGATTTAACCGCTTGAGCTGTGCTGTATTTGGTGGCTAGATCATAATTTAGTCCATCATTAATATAAGCAACTTCAAGGGCTTTTGTTAGCTGATCAACCTCTTGTGTATAGAAGTTGGCAGTTTTGCTCTTTTGTTGCAAATTTAGGAGATTGGCTGATAGCACTTCAACCGATTCTCCTTTTACAGTCGCAGACAGTTTGCACACAATTTGTGCAATTGAGTTTTCATCGCTAATCAAATTGCGTGCGTGGCCTTTAAGCTTTGATTTTATCAATTGGACTGCCGTTGCCTCGTGTGTCTCTTTAATAGAGTCCACCAACTGCAACGCGTCCATGAAGCTTCTTAAATTTTCGGCCTTGCCATCAAACTCTGGTATCAGCGATGACGCTGTCTTTATAAACTGAATCTTTGTTTGCGATATATCTGGCAATTGTGAAATAGTTGGGTCTAAATTAACGTTATCAGCCGTTTCGCTTCTTGCGGGGCTGTTGTTGGGAGTAAGTCCACTTGTACGCCTTATTTGGCGATTTTGGTGTGGGGCTTATTAATCTTACTTCCTCCTCATCTACGGCTATATATGTTACTGCACTACTTAATGTATTTGGCAAGTGTATATCCAAGCCATGCCTTTCTTTTACAGCGTTCAGCTGTTCTCTTAGGCGTTTTACAACGTCCGATGCCTGAGTCCAATGGAGATCCGTGAATCTAGATTTGTTCTCTAGAAATATCTCTAGGATCTCATTATATAATTGCACCAATTTAATGGTGTGCCTATTCAACGTACCTATCTGTGTTGGCCTATTTTGAGTGAGGCTTTTGTACGATTTTTCGAACTCTGCTCTCAGCTCACCTACTCTCTTGCATATAGCATTCCAGTCCATGTATTATGGAAAATTCAGATGCTCCCTTCTATTTCATTCCTAGCTAATTTTGTAGAACACCCTTTTCAGTTTTTGCATTTCCAATTGTTTATTTATTTTTTCATTATATTTTTATATTAACCAAATCAAATTCAAATGTGTTATCTTTATAAGGCACATATTACATATAACAGTTTAGGTGTACATTATTTTTCGTTTTTTTTTATAAATGTTTCAAATTTACCTTACAAATTTATTTATGCCTCTTTTTTTTACAATTGTTTATTTTTTTTCTAAATTTTCTCTAAATTATTAGCCCTGCTTAAGTACTTTTTCTAGGCATTTGTTATGAAATTTGTACAATTTGAAAAATAAATTCGTGCTCATCAACACAACTATTAATATTAACAGAATTATAATAGTGTCCACATCTACTTTTTGGGACTCTACTTTATTTATTATTCCTGCGGTGGAGTCCACTACTTTTATATCTATCAAACCCATCGTGGGTATACTACTTAATTTTACCTCAACTATGCCACGTATATGTAGCTTATCTATTTCTGCCTGACCTGTCTTACTTATACTATTGTTATTCATTACATTTGTCCCTGCCAAGTTTTATTAGCTTCACAGGCCATTTTCAGGGACAGCCTGTGATTACAATATTTCTTACAAATTTTTTTTTTCTTAAAGTTACTTATGCTTATTGAAGTCCAATGATGTTCTCTTCGTCCGCATCAGCTGGACGTCACCGGCTCCTGGCACGCTGATGCTCCCTCGAAGGCGCAAGTGACGGTGTGCCCCTCGCGCTTCAGCTCTTAATGTTGAGGTGATTGTTGGTGGTTTCCAACATTGGTGCAAAAGGCGGTCCTATGCCTTTCGCACTTGTTGATCCACTGGCCGTAATCACTGCGTGTGCTTGCACATTCCCTCGCAAGCTGGTGTGAAGAGAGGTCCCTCGCAGTCCATTGGCAAGTTTCTTTGTAGACAGGTATATGTTTCTTTTCTGGAACTTTTATTTTTAATTCAATATTTCCAATTACTGGTATTTTTTTTCGCTTTCGAATGCTAGTGTGGCTTTTTATTTTCAATTTCTTTTTTTAGAAATTCTAATTCGGCCTGGAGTTTACAAGCTAACTCCCAGGCGGGGGGTTGTTGCGTATTCAAAGCCGTTTTTATTTCTTTTAACTATTTTCCGGCGTACGCCCCCTCTTCTATTTTTATACCCTGTACCCGTAGGGTAAAAAGGGTATATTAGGTTTGTGCAAAGTATGTAACATACAGAAGGAAGCATCTCCGACCCCATAAAGAATATATATTCTGAATCAGCATGACGAGAGAAATCGATCTAGACATGTCCGTCCGTCCGTCTGTCCATCTGTCCATCCGTCTGGATGAACGCAAGGATCTCAGAAACTATAAAAGCTAGAATAACCAAAGTTGGCATCCAGATTCTCCTCCTGTACCCAAAGGGTGAAAGGCTATACTAGTTTTGTGCGCATGTATGTAACACACAGAAGGAGGCGTGGCAGACCCCACAAAGTATATATATTCTTGATCAGGATGAGAAGCCGAGTGGATATAGCCATGTCCGTCTATCCGTCTGTCTGTATGAGCGCAAGGATCTCAGTAAGTACAAGAGCTCTGTCGGCAGCGCTGACTGCAGCTCTGTCGGCAGCGCTGCCCGCAGCTGTTGTTGTTGTTGCTGCTTTGGTTCAACTTTGTGCTGCATACATACACGCATATAAACACGCATAGGTACGTGATGTAAATGTATGCTGTTAAAACTGAACATAAACATGTATTCTAATTTAATTTAATTAATTAAATCATTAACTTTTTTTAATAATTTAATTTTTTTTTAATTTTACTTTTTTGTGGAGAGTACAGGCTATTTCACTGTCGGGCTTGCTCGACTGTAGCGTTCTATCTTGTTATATTGTTATTTGTTGTATTTAAAATACGAACCATCGCATCATTACCAGCTACTATACTGTTAGATATTAATACCTCAGGATGAATTTCCTGGTTTGGTATTAATACAATTTCTTCATTTGTCAGAAGCTTAATATTTCTCATTACCTCTGATCTACCTGGTAACAATATTGAATTTTCAACATCGGTATGCAATAGTGGTACATGTATTTGACAATTAAGCGATTTTGGTTTCATAAGGAATTCATCTTGGTGATAATCTATTATACAATTAAATTTTCTAGTGAAGTCTAGTCCAAGAATTCCATCGCATGGTATGGGAAAATCATCGTACACTATTTGGAAATCATGACTGATTACGAAGTAATCGAAAAGTAGATCATTTGTCGATCGTCCAAGTGACTGTAGCGTTCTATCTTGTTATATTGTTATTTGTTGTATTTAAAATACGAACCATCGCATCATTACCAGCTACTATACTGTTAGATATTAATACCTCAGGATGAATTTCCTGGTTTGGTATTAATACAATTTCTTCATTTGTCAGAAGCTTAATATTTCTCATTACCTCTGATCTACCTGGTAACAATATTGAATTTTCAACATCGGTATGCAATAGTGGTACATGTATTTGACAATTAAGCGATTTTGGTTTCATAAGGAATTCATCTTGGTGATAATCTATTATACAATTAAATTTTCTAGTGAAGTCTAGTCCAAGAATTCCATCGCATGGTATGGGAAAATCATCGTACACTATTTGGAAATCATGACTGATTACGAAGTAATCGAAAAGTAGATCATTTGTCGATCGTCCAAGTGACTGTATTGCGCCCTGTCCAATTCCTGTTATATTTGTTTTAAAATGTTGATTGATATTTGAATTTACGTTATTGTTTTTCAAGATCGATACATTTGCCCCCGTATCTACTAGTAATGTTAATAGAATATTATTTTTTTCATTTTTTACTTTAACGAGACTACTGAGACTTAGATTTATATTCAGAATTTTTACTGTTGGTTGCTCAAGGGGTTTATCTGGTTTTCCGAGTTACTCTGCGTAACTCGGACCCGATACTGCTGTCCGCGTCCTCTATATTGGCCCAGTGTGTAAGAGGTGCCTCGAGGATTGCCGCTGTGACTATTGTACTTATTACCACCTTGGTTGCTGTGCCTGAAGCCGCCTCTGTTGTATAATCGGCCCCTATAATTACCTCTGACGCGGTTTCCGCCCCGGTGAGAGTAATTCTGGCAATACAAGACAGTGTTGGTTTGCCCTGTTGCTTCTGTGCAACTATCAACAAATTTTGATATGGCATCATTCATGTTATTGAATGTGCCTGCCTGCATGATAAATTTTACCCTATCAATTGCGCAGTTTTTGGTCATTGATTTAACCGCTTGAGCTGTGCTGTATTTGGTGGCTAGATCATAATTTAGTCCATCATTAATATAAGCAACTTCAAGGGCTTTTGTTAGCTGATCAACCTCTTGTGTATAGAAGTTGGTAGTTTTGCTCTTTTGTTGCAAATTTAGGAGATTGGCTGATAGCACTTCAACCGATTCTCCTTTTACAGTCGCAGACAGTTTGCACACAATTTGTGCAATTGAGTTTTCATCGCTAATCAAATTGCGTGCGTGGCCTTTAAGCTTTGATTTTATCAATTGGACTGCCGTTGCCTCGTGTGTCTCTTTAATAGAGTCCACCAACTGCAACGCGTCCATGAAGCTTCTTAAATTTTCGGCCTTGCCATCAAACTCTGGTATCAGCGATGACGCTGTCTTTATAAACTGAATCTTTGTTTGCGATATATCTGGCAATTGTGAAATAGTTGGGTCTAAATTAACGTTATCAGCCGTTTCGCTTCTTGCGGGGCTGTTGTTGGGAGTAAGTCCACTTGTACGCCTTATTTGGCGATTTTGGTGTGGGGCTTATTAATCTTACTTCCTCCTCATCTACGGCTATATATGTTACTGCACTACTTAATGTATTTGGCAAGTGTATATCCAAGCCATGCCTTTCTTTTACAGCGTTCAGCTGTTCTCTTAGGCGTTTTACAACGTCCGATGCCTGAGTCCAATGGAGATCCGTGAATCTAGATTTGTTCTCTAGAAATATCTCTAGGATCTCATTATATAATTGCACCAATTTAATGGTGTGCCTATTCAACGTACCTATCTGTGTTGGCCTATTTTGAGTGAGGCTTTTGTACGATTTTTCGAACTCTGCTCTCAGCTCACCTACTCTCTTGCATATAGCATTCCAGTCCATGTATTATGGAAAATTCAGATGCTCCCTTCTATTTCATTCCTAGCTAATTTTGTAGAACACCCTTTTCAGTTTTTGCATGGGTAATTTTTATTTTTGTTTCCAATTGTTTATTTATTTTTTCATTATATTTTTATATTAACCAAATCAAATTAAAATGTGTTATCTTTATAAGGCACATATTACATATAACAGTTTAGGTGTACATTATTTTTCGTTTTTTTTTATAAATGTTTCAAATTTACCTTACAAATTTATTTATGCCTCTTTTTTTTACAATTGTTTATTTTTTTTCTAAATTTTCTCTAAATTATTAGCCCTGCTTAAGTACTTTTTCTAGGCATTTGTTATGAAATTTGTACAATTTGAAAAATAAATTCGTGCTCATCAACACAACTATTAATATTAACAGAATTATAATAGTGTCCACATCTACTTTTTGGGACTCTACTTTATTTATTATTCCTGCGGTGGAGTCCACTACTTTTATATCTATCAAACCCATCGTGGGTATACTACTTAATTTTACCTCAACTATGCCACGTATATGTAGCTTATCTATTTCTGCCTGACCTGTCTTACTTATACTATTGTTATTCATTACATTTGTCCCTGCCAAGTTTTATTAGCTTCACAGGCCATTTTCAGGGACAGCCTGTGATTACAATATTTCTTAAACATTTTTTTTTTCTTAAAGTTACTTAAGCTTATTGAAGTCCAATGATGTTCTCTTCGTCCGCATCAGCTGGACGTCACCGGCTCCTGGCACGCTGATGCTCCCTCGAAGGCGCAAGTGACGGTGTGCCCCTCGCGCTTCAGCTCTTAATGTTGAGGTGATTGTTGGTGGTTTCCAACATTGGTGCAAAAGGCGGTCCTATGCCTTTCGCACTTGTTGATCCACTGGCCGTAATCACTGCGTGTGCTTGCACATTCCCTCGCAAGCTGGTGTGAAGAGAGGTCCCTCGCAGTCCATTGGCAAGTTTCTTTGTAGACAGGTATATGTTTCTTTTCTGGAACTTTTATTTTTAATTCAATATTTCCAATTACTGGTATTTTTTTTCGCTTTCGAATGCTAGTGTGGCTTTTTATTTTCAATTTCTTTTTTTAGAAATTCTAATTCGGCCTGGAGTTTACAAGCTAACTCCCAGGCGGGGGGTTGTTGCGTATTCAAAGCCGTTTTTATTTCTTTTAACTATTTTCCGGCGTACGCCCCCTCTTCTATTTTTATACCCTGTACCCGTAGGGTAAAAAGGGTATATTAGGTTTGTGCAAAGTATGTAACATACAGAAGGAAGCATCTCCGACCCCATAAAGAATATATATTCTGAATCAGCATGACGAGAGAAATCGATCTAGACATGTCCGTCCGTCCGTCTGTCCATCTGTCCATCCGTCTGGATGAACGCAAGGATCTCAGAAACTATAAAAGCTAGAATAACCAAAGTTGGCATCCAGATTCTCCTCCTGTACCCAAAGGGTGAAAGGCTATACTAGTTTTGTGCGCATGTATGTAACACACAGAAGGAGGCGTGGCAGACCCCACAAAGTATATATATTCTTGATCAGGATGAGAAGCCGAGTGGATATAGCCATGTCCGTCTATCCGTCTGTCTGTATGAGCGCAAGGATCTCAGTAAGTACAAGAGCTCTGTCGGCAGCGCTGACTGCAGCTCTGTCGGCAGCGCTGCCCGCAGCTGTTGTTGTTGTTGCTGCTTTGGTTCAACTTTGTGCTGCATACATACACGCATATAAACACGCATAGGTACGTGATGTAAATGTATGCTGTTAAAACTGAACATAAACATGTATTCTAATTTAATTTAATTAATTAAATCATTAACTTTTTTTAATAATTTAATTTTTTTTTAATTTTTCTTTTTTGTGGAGAGTACAGGCTATTTCACTGTCGGGCTTGCTCGACTGTAGCGTTCTATCTTGTTATATTGTTATTTGTTGTATTTAAAATACGAACCATCGCATCATTACCAGCTACTATACTGTTAGATATTAATACCTCAGGATGAATTTCCTGGTTTGGTATTAATACAATTTCTTCATTTGTCAGAAGCTTAATATTTCTCATTACCTCTGATCTACCTGGTAACAATATTGAATTTTCAACATCGGTATGCAATAGTGGTACATGTATTTGACAATTAAGCGATTTTGGTTTCATAAGGAATTCATCTTGGTGATAATCTATTATACAATTAAATTTTCTAGTGAAGTCTAGTCCAAGAATTCCATCGCATGGTATGGGAAAATCATCGTACACTATTTGGAAATCATGACTGATTACGAAGTAATCGAAAAGTAGATCATTTGTCGATCGTCCAAGTGACTGTAGCGTTCTATCTTGTTATATTGTTATTTGTTGTATTTAAAATACGAACCATCGCATCATTACCAGCTACTATACTGTTAGATATTAATACCTCAGGATGAATTTCCTGGTTTGGTATTAATACAATTTCTTCATTTGTCAGAAGCTTAATATTTCTCATTACCTCTGATCTACCTGGTAACAATATTGAATTTTCAACATCGGTATGCAATAGTGGTAGATGTATTTGACAATTAAGCGATTTTGGTTTCATAAGGAATTCATCTTGGTGATAATCTATTATACAATTAAATTTTCTAGTGAAGTCTAGTCCAAGAATTCCATCGCATGGTATGGGAAAATCATCGTACACTATTTGGAAATCATGACTGATTACGAAGTAATCGAAAAGTAGATCATTTGTCGATCGTCCAAGTGACTGTATTGCGCCCTGTCCAATTCCTGTTATATTTGTTTTAAAATGTTGATTGATATTTGAATTTACGTTATTGTTTTTCAAGATCGATACATTTGCCCCCGTATCTACTAGTAATGTTAATAGAATATTATTTTTTTCATTTTTTACTTTAACGAGACTACTGAGACTTAGATTTATATTCAGAATTTTTACTGTTGGTTGCTCAAGGGGTTTATCTGGTTTTCCGAGTTACTCTGCGTAACTCGGACCCGATACTGTTGTCCGCGTCCTCTATATTGGCCCAGTGTGTAAGAGGTGCCTCGAGGATTGCCGCTGTGACTATTGTACTTATTACCACCTTGGTTGCTGTGCCTGAAGCCGCCTCTGTTGTATGGTCGGCCCCTATAATTACCTCTGACGCGGTTTCCGCCCCGGTGAGAGTAATTCTGGCAATACAAGACAGTGTTGGTTTGCCCTGTTGCTTCTGTGCAACTATCAACAAATTTTGATATGGCATCATTCATGTTATTGAATGTGCCTGCCTGCATGATAAATTTTACCCTATCAATTGCGCAGTTTTTGGTCATTGATTTAACCGCTTGAGCTGTGCTGTATTTGGTGGCTAGATCATAATTTAGTCCATCATTAATATAAGCAACTTCAAGGGCTTTTGTTAGCTGATCAACCTCTTGTGTATAGAAGTTGGTAGTTTTGCTCTTTTGTTGCAAATTTAGGAGATTGGCTGATAGCACCTCAACCGATTCTCCTTTTACAGTCGCAGACAGTTTGCACACAATTTGTGCAATTGAGTTTTCATCGCTAATCAAATTGCGTGCGTGGCCTTTAAGCTTTGATTTTATCAATTGGACTGCCGTTGCCTCGTGTGTCTCTTTAATAGAGTCCACCAACTGCAACGCGTCCATGAAGCTTCTTAAATTTTCGGCCTTGCCATCAAACTCTGGTATCAGCGATGACGCTGTCTTTATAAACTGAATCTTTGTTTGCGATATATCTGGCAATTGTGAAATAGTTGGGTCTAAATTAACGTTATCAGCCGTTTCGCTTCTTGCGGGGCTGTTGTTGGGAGTAAGTCCACTTGTACGCCTTATTTGGCGATTTTGGTGTGGGGCTTATTAATCTTACTTCCTCCTCATCTACGGCTATATATGTTACTGCACTACTTAATGTATTTGGCAAGTGTATATCCAAGCCATGCCTTTCTTTTACAGCGTTCAGCTGTTCTCTTAGGCGTTTTACAACGTCCGATGCCTGAGTCCAATGGAGATCCGTGAATCTAGATTTGTTCTCTAGAAATATCTCTAGGATCTCATTATATAATTGCACCAATTTAATGGTGTGCCTATTCAACGTACCTATCTGTGTTGGCCTATTTTGAGTGAGGCTTTTGTACGATTTTTCGAACTCTGCTCTCAGCTCACCTACTCTCTTGCATATAGCATTCCAGTCCATGTATTATGGAAAATTCAGATGCTCCCTTCTATTTCATTCCTAGCTAATTTTGTAGAACACCCTTTTCAGTTTTTGCATGGGTAATTTTTATTTTTGTTTCCAATTGTTTATTTATTTTTTCATTATATTTTTATATTAACCAAATCAAATTAAAATGTGTTATCTTTATAAGGCACATATTACATATAACAGTTTAGGTGTACATTATTTTTCGTTTTTTTTTATAAATGTTTCAAATTTACCTTACAAATTTATTTATGCCTCTTTTTTTTACAATTGTTTATTTTTTTTCTAAATTTTCTCTAAATTATTAGCCCTGCTTAAGTACTTTTTCTAGGCATTTGTTATGAAATTTGTACAATTTGAAAAATAAATTCGTGCTCATCAACACAACTATTAATATTAACAGAATTATAATAGTGTCCACATCTACTTTTTGGGACTCTACTTTATTTATTATTCCTGCGGTGGAGTCCACTACTTTTATATCTATCAAACCCATCGTGGGTATACTACTTAATTTTACCTCAACTATGCCACGTATATGTAGCTTATCTATTTCTGCCTGACCTGTCTTACTTATACTATTGTTATTCATTACATTTGTCCCTGCCAAGTTTTATTAGCTTCACAGGCCATTTTCAGGGACAGCCTGTGATTACAATATTTCTTAAACATTTTTTTTTTCTTAAAGTTACTTAAGCTTATTGAAGTCCAATGATGTTCTCTTCGTCCGCATCAGCTGGACGTCACCGGCTCCTGGCACGCTGATGCTCCCTCGAAGGCGCAAGTGACGGTGTGCCCCTCGCGCTTCAGCTCTTAATGTTGAGGTGATTGTTGGTGGTTTCCAACATTGGTGCAAAAGGCGGTCCTATGCCTTTCGCACTTGTTGATCCACTGGCCGTAATCACTGCGTGTGCTTGCACATTCCCTCGCAAGCTGGTGTGAAGAGAGGTCCCTCGCAGTCCATTGGCAAGTTTCTTTGTAGACAGGTATATGTTTCTTTTCTGGAACTTTTATTTTTAATTCAATATTTCCAATTACTGGTATTTTTTTTCGCTTTCGAATGCTAGAGTGGCTTTTTATTTTCAATTTCTTTTTTTAGAAATTCTAATTCGGCCTGGAGTTTACAAGCTAACTCCCAGGCGGGGGGTTGTTGCGTATTCAAAGCCGTTTTTATTTCTTTTAACTATTTTCCGGCGTACGCCCCCTCTTCTATTTTTATACCCTGTACCCGTAGGGTAAAAAGGGTATATTAGGTTTGTGCAAAGTATGTAACATACAGAAGGAAGCATCTCCGACCCCATAAAGAATATATATTCTGAATCAGCATGACGAGAGAAATCGATCTAGACATGTCCGTCCGTCCGTCTGTCCATCTGTCCATCCGTCTGGATGAACGCAAGGATCTCAGAAACTATAAAAGCTAGAATAACCAAAGTTGGCATCCAGATTCTCCTCCTGTACCCAAAGGGTGAAAGGCTATACTAGTTTTGTGCGCATGTATGTAACACACAGAAGGAGGCGTGGCAGACCCCACAAAGTATATATATTCTTGATCAGGATGAGAAGCCGAGTGGATATAGCCATGTCCGTCTATCCGTCTGTCTGTATGAGCGCAAGGATCTCAGTAAGTACAAGAGCTCTGTCGGCAGCGCTGACTGCAGCTCTGTCGGCAGCGCTGCCCGCAGCTGTTGTTGTTGTTGCTGCTTTGGTTCAACTTTGTGCTGCATACATACACGCATATAAACACGCATAGGTACGTGATGTAAATGTATGCTGTTAAAACTGAACATAAACATGTATTCTAATTTAATTTAATTAATTAAATCATTAACTTTTTTTAATAATTTAATTTTTTTTTAATTTTTCTTTTTTGTGGAGAGTACAGGCTATTTCACTGTCGGGCTTGCTCGACTGTAGCGTTCTATCTTGTTATATTGTTATTTGTTGTATTTAAAATACGAACCATCGCATCATTACCAGCTACTATACTGTTAGATATTAATACCTCAGGATGAATTTCCTGGTTTGGTATTAATACAATTTCTTCATTTGTCAGAAGCTTAATATTTCTCATTACCTCTGATCTACCTGGTAACAATATTGAATTTTCAACATCGGTATGCAATAGTGGTAGATGTATTTGACAATTAAGCGATTTTGGTTTCATAAGGAATTCATCTTGGTGATAATCTATTATACAATTAAATTTTCTAGTGAAGTCTAGTCCAAGAATTCCATCGCATGGTATGGGAAAATCATCGTACACTATTTGGAAATCATGACTGATTACGAAGTAATCGAAAAGTAGATCATTTGTCGATCGTCCAAGTGACTGTATTGCGCCCTGTCCAATTCCTGTTATATTTGTTTTAAAATGTTGATTGATATTTGAATTTACGTTATTGTTTTTCAAGATCGATACATTTGCCCCCGTATCTACTAGTAATGTTAATAGAATATTATTTTTTTCATTTTTTACTTTAACGAGACTACTGAGACATAGATTTATATTCAGAATTTTTACTGTTGGTTGCTCAAGGGGTTTATCTGGTTTTCCGAGTTACTCTGCGTAACTCGGACCCGATACTGTTGTCCGCGTCCTCTATATTGGCCCAGTGTGTAAGAGGTGCCTCGAGGATTGCCGCTGTGACTATTGTACTTATTACCACCTTGGTTGCTGTGCCTGAAGCCGCCTCTGTTGTATGGTCGGCCCCTATAATTACCTCTGACGCGGTTTCCGCCCCGGTGAGAGTAATTCTGGCAATACAAGACAGTGTTGGTTTGCCCTGTTGCTTCTGTGCAACTATCAACAAATTTTGATATGGCATCATTCATGTTATTGAATGTGCCTGCCTGCATGATAAATTTTACCCTATCAATTGCGCAGTTTTTGGTCATTGATTTAACCGCTTGAGCTGTGCTGTATTTGGTGGCTAGATCATAATTTAGTCCATCATTAATATAAGCAACTTCAAGGGCTTTTGTTAGCTGATCAACCTCTTGTGTATAGAAGTTGGTAGTTTTGCTCTTTTGTTGCAAATTTAGGAGATTGGCTGATAGCACCTCAACCGATTCTCCTTTTACAGTCGCAGACAGTTTGCACACAATTTGTGCAATTGAGTTTTCATCGCTAATCAAATTGCGTGCGTGGCCTTTAAGCTTTGATTTTATCAATTGGACTGCCGTTGCCTCGTGTGTCTCTTTAATAGAGTCCACCAACTGCAACGCGTCCATGAAGCTTCTTAAATTTTCGGCCTTGCCATCAAACTCTGGTATCAGCGATGACGCTGTCTTTATAAACTGAATCTTTGTTTGCGATATATCTGGCAATTGTGAAATAGTTGGGTCTAAATTAACGTTATCAGCCGTTTCGCTTCTTGCGGGGCTGTTGTTGGGAGTAAGTCCACTTGTACGCCGTATTTGGCGATTTTGGTGTGGGGCTTATTAATCTTACTTCCTCCTCATCTACGGCTATATATGTTACTGCACTACTTAATGTATTTGGCAAGTGTATATCCAAGCCATGCCTTTCTTTGTTCTCTAGAAATATCTCTAGGATCTCATTATATAATTGCACCAATTTAATGGTGTGCCTATTCAACGTACCTATCTGTGTTGGCCTATTTTGAGTGAGGCTTTTGTACGATTTTTCGAACTCTGCTCTCAACTCACCTACTCTCTTGCATATAGCATTCCATTCCATTATGGAAAATTCAGATGCTCCCTTCTATTTTATTCCTAGCTAATTTTGTAGAACACCCTTTTCAGTTTTTGCATGGGTAATTTTTATTTTTGTTTCCAATTGTTTATTTATTTTTTCATTATATTTTTATATTAACCAAATCAAATTAAAATGTGTTATCTTTATAAGGCACATATTACATATAACAGTTTAGGTGTACATTATTTTTCGTTTTTTTTTAATAAATGTTTCAAATTTACCTTACAAATTTATTTATGCCTCTTTTTTTTACAATTGTTTATTTTTTTTCTAAATTTTCTCTAAATTATTAGCCCTGCTTAAGTACTTTTTTTAGGCATTTGTTATGAAATTTGTACAATTTGAAAAATAAATTCGTGCTCATCAACACAACTATTAATATTAACAGAATTATAATAGTGTCCACATCTACTTTTTGGGACTCTACTTTATTTATTATTCCACCACTTTTGTATCTATCAAACCCATCGTGGGTATACTACTTAATTTTACCTCAACTATGCCACGTATATGTAGCTTATCTATTTCTGCCTGACCTGTCTTACTTATACTATTGTTATTCATTACATTTGTCCCTGCCAAGTTTTATTAGCTTCACAGGCCATTTTCAGGGACAGCCTGTGATTACAATATTTCTTAAACATTTTTTTTTTCTTAAAGTTACTTAAGCTTATTGAAGTCCAATGATGTTCTCTTCGTCCGCATCAGCTGGACGTCACCGGCTCCTGGCACGCTGATGCTCCCTCGAAGGCGCAAGTGACGGTGTGCCCCTCGCGCTTCAGCTCTTAATGTTGAGGTGATTGTTGGTGGTTTCCAACATTGGTGCAAAAGGCGGTCCTATGCCTTTCGCACTTGTTGATCCACTGGCCGTAATCACTGCGTGTGCTTGCACATTCCCTCGCAAGCTGGTGTGAAGAGAGGTCCCTCGCAGTCCATTGGCAAGTTTCTTTGTAGACAGGTATATGTTTCTTTTCTGGAACTTTTATTTTTAATTCAATATTTCCAATTACTGGTATTTTTTTTCGCTTTCGAATGCTAGTGTGGCTTTTTATTTTCAATTTCTTTTTTTAGAAATTCTAATTCGGCCTGGAGTTTACAAGCTAACTCCCAGGCGGGGGGTTGTTGCGTATTCAAAGCCGTTTTTATTTCTTTTAACTATTTTCCGGCGTACGCCCCCTCTTCTATTTTTATACCCTGTACCCGTAGGGTAAAAAGGGTATATTAGGTTTGTGCAAAGTATGTAACATACAGAAGGAAGCATCTCCGACCCCATAAAGAATATATATTCTGAATCAGCATGACGAGAGAAATCGATCTAGACATGTCCGTCCGTCCGTCTGTCCATCTGTCCATCCGTCTGGATGAACGCAAGGATCTCAGAAACTATAAAAGCTAGAATAACCAAAGTTGGCATCCAGATTCTCCTCCTGTACCCAAAGGGTGAAAGGCTATACTAGTTTTGTGCGCATGTATGTAACACACAGAAGGAGGCGTGGCAGACCCCACAAAGTATATATTCTTGATCAGGATGAGAAGCCGAGTGGATATAGCCATGTCCGTCTATCCGTCTGTCTGTATGAGCGCAAGGATCTCAGTAAGTACAAGAGCTCTGTCGGCAGCGCTGACTGCAGCTCTGTCGGCAGCGCTGCCCGCAGCTGTTGTTGTTGTTGCTGCTTTGGTTCAACTTTGTGCTGCATACATACACGCATATAAACACGCATAGGTACGTGATCTAAATGTATGCTGTTAAAACTGAACATAAACATGTATTCTAATTTAATTTAATTAATTAAATCATTAACTTTTTTTAATAATTTAATTTTTTTTTTAATTTTTCTTTTTTGTGGAGAGTACAGGCTATTTTACTGTCGGGCTTGCTCGACTGTAGCGTTCTATCTTGTTATATTGTTATTTGTTGTATTTAAAATACGAACCATCGCATCATTACCAGCTACTATACTGTTAGATATTAATACCTCAGGATGAATTTCCTGGTTTGGTATTAATACAATTTCTTCATTTGTCAGAAGCTTAATATTTCTCATCACCTCTGATCTACCTGGTAAGAATATTGAATTTTCAACATCGGTATGCAATAGTGGTACATGTATTTGACAATTAAGCGATTTTGGTTTCATAAGGAATTCATCTTGGTGATAATCTATTATACAATTAAATTTTCTAGTGAAGTCTAGTCCAAGAATTCCATCGCATGGTATGGGAAAATCATCGTACACTATTTGGAAATCATGACTGATTACGAAGTAATCGAAAAGTAGATCATTTGTCGATCGTCCAAGTGACTGTAGCGTTCTATCTTGTTATATTGTTATTTGTTGTATTTAAAATACGAACCATCGCATCATTACCAGCTACTATACTGTTAGATATTAATACCTCAGGATGAATTTCCTGGTTTGGTATTAATACAATTTCTTCATTTGTCAGAAGCTTAATATTTCTCATTACCTCTGATCTACCTGGTAACAATATTGAATTTTCAACATCGGTATGCAATAGTGGTAGATGTATTTGACAATTAAGCGATTTTGGTTTCATAAGGAATTCATCTTGGTGATAATCTATTATACAATTAAATTTTCTAGTGAAGTCTTGTCCAAGAATTCCATCGCATGGTATGGGAAAATCATCGTACACTATTTGGAATCATGACTGATTACGAAGTAATCGAAAAGTAGATCATTTGTCGATCGTCCAAGTGACTGTATTGCGCCCTGTCCAATTCCTGTTATATTTGTTTTAAAATGTTGATTGATATTTGAATTTACGTTATTGTTTTTCAAGATCGATACATTTGCCCCCGTATCTACTAGTAATGTTAATAGAATATTATTTTTTTCATTTTTTACTTTAACGAGACTACTGAGACTTAGATTTATATTCAGAATTTTTACTGTTGGTTGCTCAAGGGGTTTATCTGGTTTTCCGAGTTACTCTGCGTAACTCGGACCCGATACTGTTGTCCGCGTCCTCTATATTGGCCCAGTGTGTAAGAGGTGCCTCGAGGATTGCCGCTGTGACTATTGTACTTATTACCACCTTGGTTGCTGTGCCTGAAGCCGCCTCTGTTGTATGGTCGGCCCCTATAATTACCTCTGACGCGGTTTCCGCCCCGGTGAGAGTAATTCTGGCAATACAAGACAGTGTTGGTTTGCCCTGTTGCTTCTGTGCAACTATCAACAAATTTTGATATGGCATCATTCATGTTATTGAATGTGCCTGCCTGCATGATAAATTTTACCCTATCAATTGCGCAGTTTTTGGTCATTGCCTTAACCGCTTGAGCTGTGCTGTATTTGGTGGCTAGATCATAATTTAGTACATCATTAATATAAGCAACTTCAAGGGCTTTTGTTAGCTGATCAACCTCTTGTGTATAGAAGTTGGCAGTTTTGCTCTTTTGTTGCAAATTTAGGAGATTGGCTGATAGCACCTCAACCGATTCTCCTTTTACAGTCGCAGACAGTTTGCACACAATTTGTGCAATTGAGTTTTCATCGCTAATCAAATTGCGTGCGTGGCCTTTAAGCTTCGATTTTATCAATTGGACTGCCGTTGCCTCGTGTGTCTCTTTAATAGAGTCCACCAACTGCAACGCGTCCATGAAGCTTCTTAAATTTTCGGCCTTGCCATCAAACTCTGGTATCAGCGATGACGCTGTCTTTATAAACTGAATCTTTGTTTGCGATATATCTGGCAATTGTGAAATAGTTGGGTCTAAATTAACGTTATCAGCCGTTTCGCTTCTTGCGGGGCTGTTGTTGGGAGTAAGTCCACTTGTACGCCGTATTTGGCGATTTTGGTGTGGGGCTTATTAATCTTACTTCCTCCTCATCTACGGCTATATATGTTACTGCACTACTTAATGTATTTGGCAAGTGTATATCCAAGCCATGCCTTTCTTTTACAGCGTTCAGCTGTTCTCTTAGGCGTTTTACAACGTCCGATGCCTGAGTCCAATGGAGATCCGTGAATCTAGATTTGTTCTCTAGAAATATCTCTAGGATCTCATTATATAATTGCACCAATTTAATGGTGTGCCTATTCAACGTACCTATCTGTGTTGGCCTATTTTGAGTGAGGCTTTTGTACGATTTTTCGAACTCTGCTCTCAACTCACCTACTCTCTTGCATATAGCATTCCAGTCCATGTATTATGGAAAATTCAGATGCTCCCTTCTATTTCATTCCTAGCTAATTTTGTAGAACACCCTTTTCAGTTTTTGCATGGGTAATTTTAATTTTTGTTTCCAATTGTTTATTTATTTTTTCATTATATTTTTATATTAACCAAATCAAATTAAAATGTGTTATCTTTATAAGGCACATATTACATATAACAGTTTAGGTGTACATTATTTTTCGTTTTTTTTTTTTAAATGTTTCAAATTTACCTTACAAATTTATTTATGCCTCTTTTTTTTACAATTGTTTATTTTTTTTTCTAAATTTTCTCTAAATTATTAGCCCCGCTTAAGTACTTTTTTTAGGCATTTGTTATGAAATTTGTACAATTTGAAAAATAAATTCGTGCTCATCAACACAACTATTAATATTAACAGAATTATAATAGTGTCCACATCTACTTTTTGGGACTCTACTTTATTTATTATTCCTGCGGTGGAGTCCACCACTTTTGTATCTATCAAACCCATCGTGGGTATACTACTTAATTTTACCTCAACTATGCCACGTATATGTAGCTTATCTATTTCTGCCTGACCTGTCTTACTTATACTATTGTTATTCATTACATTTGTCCCTGCCAAGTTTTATTAGCTTCACAGGCCATTTTCAGGGACAGCCTGTGATTACAATATTTCTTACAAATTTTTTTTTTCTTAAAGTTACTTATGCTTATTGAAGTCCAATGATGTTCTCTTCGTCCGCATCAGCTGGACGTCACCGGATCCTGGCACGCTGATGCACCCTCGAAGGCGCAAGTGACGGTGTGCCCCTAGCGCTTCAGCTCTTAATGTTGAGCACTTTCGCACTTGTTGATCCACTGGCCGTAATCACTGCGTGTGCTTGCACATTGCACGCAGTCCATTGGCAAGTTTCTTTGTAGACAGGTATATGTTTCTTTTCTGGAACTTTTATTTTTAATTTAATATTTCCAATTACTGGTATTTTTTTCGCTTTCGAATGCTAGTGTGGCTTTTTATTTTCAATTTCTTTTTTTAGAAATTCTAATTCGGCCTGGAGTTTACAAGCTAACTCCCAGGCGGGGGGTTGTTGCGTATTCAAAGCCGTTTTTATTTCTTTTAACTATTTTCCGGCGTACGCCCCCTCTTCTATTTTTATACCCTGTACCCGTAGGGTAAAAAGGGTATATTAGGTTTGTGCAAAGTATGTAACATACAGAAGGAAGCATCTCCGACCCCATAAAGTATATATATTCTGAATCAGCATGACGAGAGAAATCGATCTAGACATGTCCCTCCGTCCCTCCGTCCGTCCGTCCGTCCGTCCGTCCGTCCGTCCGTCCGTCCGTCTGTCCATCCGTCTGGATGAACGCAAGGATCTCAGAAACTATAAAAGCTAGAATAACCAAAGTTGGCATCCAGATTCTCCTCCTGTACCCAAAGGGTGAAAGGCTATACTAGTTTTGTGCGCATGTATGTAACACACAGAAGGAGGCGTGGCAGACCCCACAAAGTATATATATTCTTGATCAGGATGAGAAGACGAGTGGATATAGCCATGTCCGTCTATCCGTCTGTCTGTATGAGCGCAAGGATCTCAGTAAGTACAAGAGCTAGGATAACCAAAATTGGTATCAAGGTTCCTACAAGCCCTAGGCAGAACGAGTTTGTTTATTTTTTCTGATACACCTCCCCACTCCCCCGCAATTCGTATTTTTATAGCCTGTACCCAAAGGGTGAAAGGCTATACTAGTTTTGTGCGCATGTATGTAACACACAGAAGGAGGCGTGGCAGACCCCACAAAGTATATATATTCTTGATCAGGATGAGAAGCCGAGTCGATATAGCCAAGTCCGTCTATCCGTCTGTCTGTATGAGCGCAAGGATCTCAGTAAGTACAAGAGCTCTGTCGGCAGCGCTGACTGCAGCTCTGTCGGCAGCGCTGCCCGCAGCTGTTGTTGTTGTTGCTGCTTTGGTTCAACTTTGTGCTGCATACATACACGCATATAAACACGCATAGGTACGTGATGTAAATGTATGCTGTTAAAACTGAACATAAACATGTATTCTAATTTAATTTAATTAATTAAATCATTAACTTTTTTTAATAATTTAATTTTTTTTTTAATTTTTCTTTTTTGTGGAGAGTACAGGCTATTTTACTGTCGGGCTTGCTCGACTGTAGCGTTCTATCTTGTTATATTGTTATTTGTTGTATTTAAAATACGAACCATCACATCATTACCAGCTACTATACTGTTAGATATTAATACCTCAGGATGAATTTCCTGGTTTGGTATTAATACAATTTCTTCATTTGTCAGAAGCTTAATATTTCTCATTACCTCTGATCTACCTGGTAACAATATTGAATTTTCAACATCGGTATGCAATAGTGGTAGATGTATTTGACAATTAAGCGATTTTGGTTTCATAAGGAATTCATCTTGGTGATAATCTATTATACAATTAAATTTTCTAGTGAAGTCTAGTCCAAGAATTCCATCGCATGGTATGGGAAAATCATCGTACACTATTTGGAAATCATGACTGATTACGAAGTAATCGAAAAGTAGATCATTTGTCGATCGTCCAAGTGACTGTAGCGTTCTATCTTGTTATATTGTTATTTGTTGTATTTAAAATACGAACCATCGCATCATTACCAGCTACTATACTGTTAGATATTAATACCTCAGGATGAATTTCCTGGTTTGGTATTAATACAATTTCTTCATTTGTCAGAAGCTTAATATTTCTCATTACCTCTGATCTACCTGGTAACAATATTGAATTTTCAACATCGGTATGCAATAGTGGTAGATGTATTTGACAATTAAGCGATTTTGGTTTCATAAGGAATTCATCTTGGTGATAATCTATTATACAATTAAATTTTCTAGTGAAGTCTTGTCCAAGAATTCCATCGCATGGTATGGGAAAATCATCGTACACTATTTGGAAATCATGACTGATTACGAAGTAATCGAAAAGTAGATCATTTGTCGATCGTCCAAGTGACTGTATTGCGCCCTGTCCAATTCCTGTTATATTTGTTTTAAAATGTTGATTGATATTTGAATTTACGTTATTGTTTTTCAAGATCGATACATTTGCCCCCGTATCTACTAGTAATGTTAATAGAATATTATTTTTTTCATTTTTTACTTTAACGAGATTACTGAGACTTAGATTTATATTCAGAATTTTTACTGTTGGTTGCTCAAGGGGTTTATCTGGTTTTCCGAGTTACTCTGCGTAACTCGGACCCGATACTGTTGTCCGCGTCCTCTATATTGGCCCAGTGTGTAAGAGGTGCCTCGAGGATTGCCGCTGTGACTATTGTACTTATTACCACCTTGGTTGCTGTGCCTGAAGCCGCCTCTGTTGTATGGTCGGCCCCTATAATTACCTCTGACGCGGTTTCCGCCCCGGTGAGAGTAATTCTGGCAATACAAGACAGTGTTGGTTTGCCCTGTTGCTTCTGTGCAACTATCAACAAATTTTGATATGGCATCATTCATGTTATTGAATGTGCCTGCCTGCATGATAAATTTTACCCTATCAATTGCGCAGTTTTTGGTCATTGATTTAACCACTTGAGCTGTGCTGTATTTGGTGGCTAGATCATAATTTAGTCCATCATTAATATAAGCAACTTCAAGGGCTTTTGTTAGCTGATCAACCTCTTGTGTATAGAAGTTGGCAGTTTTGCTCATTTGTTGCAAATTTAGGAGATTGGCTGATAGCACCTCAACCGATTCTCCTTTTACAGTCGCAGACAGTTTGCACACAATTTGTGCAATTGAGTTTTCATCGCTAATCAAATTGCGTGCGTGGCCTTTAAGCTTTGATTTTATCAATTGGACTGCCGGTGCCTCGTGTGTCTCTTTAATAGAGTCCACCAACTGCAACGCGTCCATGAAGCTTCTTAAATTTTCGGCCTTGCCATCAAACTCTGGTATCAGCGATGACGCTGTCTTTATAGACTGAATCTTTGTTTGCGATATATCTGGCAATTGTGAAATAGTTGGGTCTAAATTAACGTTATCAGCCGTTTCGCTTCTTGCGGGGCTGTTGTTGGGAGTAAGTCCACTTGTACGCCGTATTTGGCGATTTTGGTGTGGGGCTTATTAATCTTACTTCCTCCTCATCTACGGCTATATATGTTACTGCACTACTTAATGTATTTGGCAAGTGTATATCCAAGCCATGCCTTTCTTTTACAGCGTTCAGCTGTTCTCTTAGGCGTTTTACAACGTCCGATGCCTGAGTCCAATGGAGATCCGTGAATCTAGATTTGTTCTCTAGAAATATCTCTAGGATCTCATTATATAATTGCACCAATTTAATGGTGTGCCTATTCAACGTACCTATCTGTGTTGGCCTATTTTGAGTGAGGCTTTTGTACGATTTTTCGAACTCGGCTCTCAGCTCACCTACTCTCTTGCATATAGCATTCCAGTCCATGTATTATGGAAAATTCAGATGCTCCCTTCTATTTCATTCCTAGCTAATTTTGTAGAACACCCTTTTCAGTTTTTGCATGGGTAATTTTTATTTTTGTTTCCAATTGTTTATTTATTTTTTCATTATATTTTTATATTAACCAAATCAAATTAAAATGTGTTATCTTTATAAGGCACATATTACATATAACAGTTTAGGTGTACATTATTTTTCGTTTTTTTTTTTATAAATGTTTCAAATTTACCTTACAAATTTATTTATGCCTCTTTTTTTTACAATTGTTTATTTTTTTTTCTAAATTTTCTCTAAATTATTAGCCCTGCTTAAGTACTTTTTTTAGGCATTTGTTATGAAATTTGTACAATTTGAAAAATAAATTCGTGCTCATCAACACAACTATTAATATTAACAGAATTATAATAGTGTCCACATCTACTTTTTGGGACTCTACTTTATTTATTATTCCTGCGGTGGAGTCCACCACTTTTGTATCTATCAAACCCATCGTGGGTATACTACTTAATTTTACCTCAACTATGCCACGTATATGTAGCTTATCTATTTCTGCCTGACCTGTCTTACTTATACTATTGTTATTCATTACATTTGTCCCTGCCAAGTTTTATTAGTTTCACAGGCCATTTTCAGGGACAGCCTGTGATTACAATATTTCTTACAAATTTTTTTTTTCTTAAAGTTACTTAAGCTTATTGAAGTCCAATGATGTTCTCTTCGTCCGCATCAGCTGGACGTCACCGGCTCCTGGCACGCTGATGCTCCCTCGAAGGCGCAAGTGACGGTGTGCCCCTCGCGCTTCAGCTCTTAATGTTGAGGTGATTGTTGGTGGTTTCCAACATTGGTGCAAAAGGCGGTCCTATGCCTTTCGCACTTGTTGATCCACTGGCCGTAATCACTGCGTGTGCTTGCACATTCCCTCGCAAGCTGGTGTGAAGAGAGGTCCCTCGCAGTCCATTGGTAAGTTTCTTTGTAGACAGGTATATCTTTCTTTTCTGGAACTTTTATTTTTAATTTAATATTTCCAATTACTGGTATTTTTTTTCGCTTTCGAATGCTAGTGTGGCTTTTTATTTTCAATTTCTTTTTTTAGAAATTATAATTCGGCCTGGAGTTTACAAGCTAACTCCCAGGCGGGGTTGTTGCGTATTCAAAGCCGTTTTTATTTCTTTTAACTATTTTCCGGCGTAGAAGAGGGGGCCTCTTCTATTTTTATACCCTGTACCCGTAGGGTAAAAAGGGTATATTAGGTTTGTGCAAAGTATGTAACATACAGAAGGAAGCATCTCCGACCCCATAAAGAATATATATTCTGAATCAGCATGACGAGAGAAATCGATCTAGACATGTCCGTCCGTCCGTCCGTCCGTCCGTCTGTCCATCCATCTGGATTAACGCAAGGATCTCAGAAACTATAAAAGCTAGAATAACCAAAGTTGGCATCTAGATTCTCCTCCTGTACCCAAAGGGTGAAAGGCTATACTATATTTGTGCGCATGTATGTAACACACAGAAGGAGGCGTGGCAGACCCCACAAAGTATATATATTCTTGATCAGGATGAGAAGCCGAGTGGATATAGCCATGTCCGTCTATCCGTCTGTCTGTATGAGCGCAAGGATCTCAGTAAGTACAAGAGCTCTGCCGGCAGCGCTGACTGCAGCTCTATCGGCAGCGCTGCCCGCAGCTGTTGTTGTTGTTGCTGCTTTGGTTCAACTTTGTGCTGCATACATACACGCATATAAACACGCATAGGTACGTGATGTAAATGTATGCTGTTAAAACTGAACATAAACATGTATTCTAATTTAATTTAATTAATTAAATCATTAACTTTTTTTAATAATTTAATTTTTTTTTAATTTTTCTTTTTTGTGGAGAGTACAGGCTATTTTACTGTCGGGCTTGCTCGACTGTAGCGTTCTATCTTGTTATATTGTTATTTGTTGTATTTAAAATACGAACCATCACATCATTACCAGCTACTATACTGTTAGATATTAATACCTCAGGATGAATTTCCTGGTTTGGTATTAATACAATTTCTTCATTTGTCAGAAGCTTAATATTTCTCATTACCTCTGATCTACCTGGTAAGAATATTGAATTTTCAACATCGGTATGCAATAGTGGTACATGTATTTGACAATTAAGCGATTTTGGTTTCATAAGGAATTCATCTTGGTGATAATCTATTATACAATTAAATTTTCTAGTGAAGTCTAGTCCAAGAATTCCATCGCATGGTATGGGAAAATCATCGTACACTATTTGGAAATCATGACTGATTACGAAGTAATCGAAAAGTAGATCATTTGTCGATCGTCCAAGTGACTGTATTGCGCCCTGTCCAATTCCTGTTATATTTGTTTTAAAATGTTGATTGATATTTGAATTTACGTTATTGTTTTTCAAGATCGATACATTTGCCCCCGTATCTACTAGTAATGTTAATAGAATATTATTTTTTTCATTTTTTACTTTACGAGACTACTGAGACTTAGATTTATATTCAGAATTTTTACTGTTGGTTGCTCAAGGGGTTTATCTGGTTTTCCGAGTTACTCTGCGTAACTCGGACCCGATACTGTTGTCCGCGTCCTCTATATTGGCCCAGTGTGTAAGAGGTGCCTCGAGGATTGCCGCTGTGACTATTGTACTTATTACCACCTTGGTTGCTGTGCCTGAAGCCGCCTCTGTTGTATGGTCGGCAGTTGGTCGAAGTTGGCAGTTTTGCTCTTTTGTTGCAAATTTAGGAGATTGGCTGATAGCACCTCAACCGATTCTCCTTTTACAGTCGCAGACAGTTTGCACACAATTTGTGCAATTGAGTTTTCATCGCTAATCAAATTGCGTGCGTGGCCTTTAAGCTTTGATTTTATCAATTGGACTGCCGTTGCCTCGTGTGTCTCTTTAATAGAGTCCACCAACTGCAACGCGTCCATGAAGCTTCTTAAATTTTCGGCCTTGCCATCAAACTCTGGTATCAGCGATGACGCTGTCTTTATAAACTGAATCTTTGTTTGCGATATATCTGGCAATTGTGAAATAGTTGGGTCTAAATTAACGTTATCAGCCGTTTCGCTTCTTGCGGGGCTGTTGTTGGGAGTAAGTCCACTTGTACGCCTTATTTGGCGATTTTGGTGTGGGGCTTATTAATCTTACTTCCTCCTCATCTACGGCTACATATGTTACTGCACTACTTAATGTATTTGGCAAGTGTATATCCAAGCCATGCCTTTCTTTTACAGCGTTCAGCTGTTCTCTTAGGCGTTTTACAACGTCCGATGCCTGAGTCCAATGGAGATCCGTGAATCTAGATTTGTTCTCTAGAAATATCTCTAGGATCTCATTATATAATTGCACCAATTTAATGGTGTGCCTATTCAACGTACCTATCTGTGTTGGCCTATTTTGAGTGAGGCTACTCTCTTGCTTATAGCATTCCATTCCATTATGGAAAATTCAGATGCTCCCTTCTATTTCATTCCTAGCTAATTTTGTAGAACACCCTTTTCAGTTTTTGCATGGGTAATTTTTATTTTTGTTTCCAATTGTTTATTTATTTTTTTTTTATATTTTTATATTAACCAAATCAAATTAAAATGTGTTATCTTTATAAGGCACATATTACATATAACAGTTTAGGTGTACATTATTTTTCGTTTTTTTTTTTATAAATGTTTCAAATTTACCTTACAAATTTATTTATGCCTCTTTTTTTTACAATTGTTTATTTTTTTTCTAAATTTTCTCTAAATTATTAGCCCTGCTTAAGTACTTTTTTTAGGCATTTGTTATGAAATTTGTACAATTTGAAAAATAAATTCGTGCTCATCAACACAACTATTAATATTAACAGAATTATAATAGTGTCCACATCTACTTTTTGGGACTCTACTTTATTTATTATTCCTGCGGTGGAGTCCACCACTTTTGTATCTATCAAACCCATCGTGGGTATACTACTTAATTTTACCTCAACTATGCCACGTATATGTAGCTTATCTATTTCTGCCTGACCTGTCTTACTTATACTATTGTTATTCATTACATTTGTCCCTGCCAAGTTTTATTAGCTTCACAGGCCATTTTCAGGGACAGCCTGTGATTACAATATTTCTTAAAAATTTTTTTTTTCTTAAAGTTACTTAAGCTTATTGAAGTCCAATGATGTTCTCTTCGTCCGCATCAGCTGGACGTCACCGGCTCCTGGCACGCTGATGCTCCCTCGAAGGCGCAAGTGACGGTGTGCCCCTCGCGCTTCAGCTCTTAATGTTGAGGTGATTGTTGGTGGTTTCCAACATTGGTGCAAAAGTCGGTCCTATGCCTTTCGCACTTGTTGATCCACTGGCCGTAATCACTGCGTGTGCTTGCACATTCCCTCGCAAGCTGGTGTGAAGAGAGGTCCCTCGCAGTCCATTGGCAAGTTTCTTTGTAGACAGGTATATGTTTCTTTTCTGGAACTTTTATTTTTAATTTAATATTTCCAATTACTGGTATTTTTTTTCGCTTTCGAATGCTAGTGTGGCTTTTTATTTTCAATTTCTTTTTTTAGAAATTATAATTCGGCCTGGAGTTTACAAGCTAACTCCCAGGCGGGGTTGTTGCGTATTCAAAGCCGTTTTTATTTCTTTTAACTATTTTCCGGCGTAGAAGAGGGGGCCTCTTCTATTTTTATACCCTGTACCCGTAGGGTAAAAAGGGTATATTAGGTTTGTGCAAAGTATGTAACATACAGAAGGAAGCATCTCCGACCCCATAAAGAATATATATTCTGAATCAGCATGACGAGAGAAATCGATCTAGACATGTCCGTCCGTCCGTCCGTCCGTCTGTCCATCCATCTGGATTAACGCAAGGATCTCAGAAACTATAAAAGCTAGAATAACCAAAGTTGGCATCTAGATTCTCCTCCTGTACCCAAAGGGTGAAAGGCTATACTAGATTTGTGCGCATGTATGTAACACACAGAAGGAGGCGTGGCAGACCCCACAAAGTATATATATTCTTGATCAGGATGAGAAGCCGAGTGGATATAGCCATGTCCGTCTATCCGTCTGTCTGTATGAGTGCAAGGATCTCAGTAAGTACAAGAGCTCTGTCGGCAGCGCTGACTGCAGCTCTGTCGGCAGCGCTGCCCGCAGCTGTTGTTGTTGTTGCTGCTTTGGTTCAACTTTGTGCTGCATACATACACGCATATAAACACGCATAGGTACGTGATGTAAATGTATGCTGTTAAAACTGAACATAAACATGTATTCTAATTTAATTTAATTAATTAAATCATTAACTTTTTTTAATAATTTAATTTTTTTTTAATTTTTCTTTTTTGTGGAGAGTACAGGCTATTTTACTGTCGGGCTTGCTCGACTGTAGCGTTCTATCTTGTTATATTGTTATTTGTTGTATTTAAAATACGAACCATCACATCATTACCAGCTACTATACTGTTAGATATTAATACCTCAGGATGAATTTCCTGGTTTGGTATTAATACAATTTCTTCATTTGTCAGAAGCTTAATATTTCTCATTACCTCTGATCTACCTGGTAAGAATATTGAATTTTCAACATCGGTATGCAATAGTGGTACATGTATTTGACAATTAAGCGATTTTGGTTTCATAAGGAATTCATCTTGGTGATAATCTATTATACAATTAAATTTTCTAGTGAAGTCTAGTCCAAGAATTCCATCGCATGGTATGGGAAAATCATCGTACACTATTTGGAAATCATGACTGATTACGAAGTAATCGAAAAGTAGATCATTTGTCGATCGTCCAAGTGACTGTATTGCGCCCTGTCCAATTCCTGTTATATTTGTTTTAAAATGTTGATTGATATTTGAATTTACGTTATTGTTTTTCAAGATCGATACATTTGCCCCCGTATCTACTAGTAATGTTAATAGAATATTATTTTTTTCATTTTTTACTTTACGAGACTACTGAGACTTAGATTTATATTCAGAATTTTTACTGTTGGTTGCTCAAGGGGTTTATCTGGTTTTCCGAGTTACTCTGCGTAACTCGGACCCGATACTGTTGTCCGCGTCCTCTATATTGGCCCAGTGTGTAAGAGGTGCCTCGAGGATTGCCGCTGTGACTATTGTACTTATTACCACCTTGGTTGCTGTGCCTGAAGCCGCCTCTGTTGTATGGTCGGCCCCTATAATTACCTCTGACGCGGTTTCCGCCCCGGTGAGAGTAATTTTGGCAATACAAGACAGTGTTGGTTTGCCCTGTTGCTTCTGTGCAACTATCAACAAATTTTGATATGGCATCATTCATGTTATTGAATGTGCCTGCCTGCATGATAAATTTTACCCTATCAATTGCGCAGTTTTTGGTCATTGATTTAACCGCTTGAGCTGTGCTGTATTTGGTGGCTAGATCATAATTTAGTACATCATTAATATAAGCAACTTCAAGGGATTTTGTTAGCTGATCAACCTCTTGTGTATAGAAGTTGGCAGTTTTGCTCTTTTGTTGCAAATTTAGGAGATTGGCTGATAGCACCTCAACCGATTCTCCTTTTACAGTCGCAGACAGTTTGCACACAATTTGTGCAATTGAGTTTTCATCGCTAATCAAATTGCGTGCGTGGCCTTTAAGCTTTGATTTTATCAATTGGACTGCCGTTGCCTCGTGTGTCTCTTTAATAGAGTCCACCAACTGCAACGCGTCCATGAAGCTTCTTAAATTTTCGGCCTTGCCATCAAACTCTGGTATCAGCGATGACGCTGTCTTTATAAACTGAATCTTTGTTTGCGATATATCTGGCAATTGTGAAATAGTTGGGTCTAAATTAACGTTATCAGCCGTTTCGCTTCTTGCGGGGCTGTTGTTGGGAGTAAGTCCACTTGTACGCCGTATTTGGCGATTTTGGTGTGGGGCTTATTAATATTACTTCCTCCTCATCTACGGCTACATATGTTACTGCACTACTTAATGTATTTGGCAAGTGTATATCCAAGCCATGCCTTTCTTTTACAGCGTTCAGCTGTTCTCTTAGGCGTTTTACAACGTCCGATGCCTGAGTCCAATGGAGATCCGTGAATCTAGATTTGTTCTCTAGAAATATCTCTAGGATCTCATTATATAATTGCACCAATTTAATGGTGTGCCTATTCAACGTACCTATCTGTGTTGGCCTATTTTGAGTGAGGCTACTCTCTTGCTTATAGCATTCCATTCCATTATGGAAAATTCAGATGCTCCCTTCTATTTCATTCCTAGCTAATTTTGTAGAACACCCTTTTCAGTTTTTGCATGGGTAATTTTTATTTTTGTTTCCAATTGTTTATTTATTTTTTCATTATATTTTTATATTAACCAAATCAAATTAAAATGTGTTATCTTTATAAGGCACATATTACATATAACAGTTTAGGTGTACATTATTTTTCGTTTTTTTTATAAATGTTTCAAATTTACCTTACAAATTTATTTATGCCTCTTTTTTTTACAATTGTTTATTTTTTTTCTAAATTTTCTCTAAATTATTAGCCCTGCTTAAGTACTTTTTTTAGGCATTTGTTATGAAATTTGTACAATTTGAAAAATAAATTCGTGCTCATCAACACAACTATTAATATTAACAGAATTATAATAGTGTCCACATCTACTTTTTGGGACTCTACTTTATTTATTATTCCTGCGGTGGAGTCCACCACTTTTGTATCTATCAAACCCATCGTGGGTATACTACTTAATTTTACCTCAACTATGCCACGTATATGTAGCTTATCTATTTCTGCCTGACCTGTCTTACTTATACTATTGTTATTCATTACATTTGTCCCTGCCAAGTTTTATTAGTTTCACAGGCCATTTTCAGGGACAGCCTGTGATTACAATATTTCTTAAAAAATTTTTTTTTCTTAAAGTTACTTAAGCTTATTGAAGTCCAATGATGTTCTCTTCGTCCGCATCAGCTGGACGTCACCGGCTCCTGGCACGCTGATGCTCCCTCGAAGGCGCAAGTGACGGTGTGCCCCTCGCGCTTCAGCTCTTAATGTTGAGGTGATTGTTGGTGGTTTCCAACATTGGTGCAAAAGGCGGTCCTATGCCTTTCGCACTTGTTGATCCACTGGCCGTAATCACTGCGTGTGCTTGCACATTCCCTCGCAAGCTGGTGTGAAGAGAGGTCCCTCGCAGTCCATTGGTAAGTTTCTTTGTAGACAGGTATATCTTTCTTTTCTGGAACTTTTATTTTTAATTTAATATTTCCAATTACTGGTATTTTTTTTCGCTTTCGAATGCTAGTGTGGCTTTTTATTTTCAATTTCTTTTTTTAGAAATTATAATTCGGCCTGGAGTTTACAAGCTAACTCCCAGGCGGGGTTGTTGCGTATTCAAAGCCGTTTTTATTTCTTTTAACTATTTTCCGGCGTACGCCCCCTCTTCTATTTTTATACCCTGTACCCGTAGGGTAAAAAGGGTATATTAGGTTTGTGCAAAGTATGTAACATACAGAAGGAAGCATCTCCGACCCCATAAAGAATATATATTCTGAATCAGCATGACGAGAGAAATCGATCTAGACATGTCCGTCCGTCCGTCCGTCCGTCTGTCCATCCATCTGGATTAACGCAAGGATCTCAGAAACTATAAAAGCTAGAATAACCAAAGTTGGCATCTAGATTCTCCTCCTGTACCCAAAGGGTGAAAGGCTATACTAGATTTGTGCGCATGTATGTAACACACAGAAGGAGGCGTGGCAGACCCCACAAAGTATATATATTCTTGATCAGGATGAGAAGCCGAGTGGATATAGCCATGTCCGTCTATCCGTCTGTCTGTATGAGTGCAAGGATCTCAGTAAGTACAAGAGCTCTGTCGGCAGCGCTGACTGCAGCTCTGTCGGCAGCGCTGCCCGCAGCTGTTGTTGTTGTTGCTGCTTTGGTTCAACTTTGTGCTGCATACATACACGCATATAAACACGCATAGGTACGTGATGTAAATGTATGCTGTTAAAACTGAACATAAACATGTATTCTAATTTAATTTAATTAATTAAATCATTAACTTTTTTTAATAATTTAATTTTTTTTTAATTTTTCTTTTTTGTGGAGAGTACAGGCTATTTTACTGTCGGGCTTGCTCGACTGTAGCGTTCTATCTTGTTATATTGTTATTTGTTGTATTTAAAATACGAACCATCACATCATTACCAGCTACTATACTGTTAGATATTAATACCTCAGGATGAATTTCCTGGTTTGGTATTAATACAATTTCTTCATTTGTCAGAAGCTTAATATTTCTCATTACCTCTGATCTACCTGGTAAGAATATTGAATTTTCAACATCGGTATGCAATAGTGGTACATGTATTTGACAATTAAGCGATTTTGGTTTCATAAGGAATTCATCTTGGTGATAATCTATTATACAATTAAATTTTCTAGTGAAGTCTAGTCCAAGAATTCCATCGCATGGTATGGGAAAATCATCGTACACTATTTGGAAATCATGACTGATTACGAAGTAATCGAAAAGTAGATCATTTGTCGATCGTCCAAGTGACTGTATTGCGCCCTGTCCAATTCCTGTTATATTTGTTTTAAAATGTTGATTGATATTTGAATTTACGTTATTGTTTTTCAAGATCGATACATTTGCCCCCGTATCTACTAGTAATGTTAATAGAATATTATTTTTTTCATTTTTTACTTTACGAGACTACTGAGACTTAGATTTATATTCAGAATTTTTACTGTTGGTTGCTCAAGGGGTTTATCTGGTTTTCCGAGTTACTCTGCGTAACTCGGACCCGATACTGTTGTCCGCGTCCTCTATATTGGCCCAGTGTGTAAGAGGTGCCTCGAGGATTGCCGCTGTGACTATTGTACTTATTACCACCTTGGTTGCTGTGCCTGAAGCCGCCTCTGTTGTATGGTCGGCCCCTATAATTACCTCTGACGCGGTTTCCGCCCCGGTGAGAGTAATTTTGGCAATACAAGACAGTGTTGGTTTGCCCTGTTGCTTCTGTGCAACTATCAACAAATTTTGATATGGCATCATTCATGTTATTGAATGTGCCTGCCTGCATGATAAATTTTACCCTATCAATTGCGCAGTTTTTGGTCATTGATTTAACCGCTTGAGCTGTGCTGTATTTGGTGGCTAGATCATAATTTAGTACATCATTAATATAAGCAACTTCAAGGGCTTTTGTTAGCTGATCAACCTCTTGTGTATAGAAGTTGGCAGTTTTGCTCTTTTGTTGCAAATTTAGGAGATTGGCTGATAGCACCTCAACCGATTCTCCTTTTACAGTCGCAGACAGTTTGCACACAATTTGTGCAATTGAGTTTTCATCGCTAATCAAATTGCGTGCGTGGCCTTTAAGCTTTGATTTTATCAATTGGACTGCCGTTGCCTCGTGTGTCTCTTTAATAGAGTCCACCAACTGCAACGCGTCCATGAAGCTTCTTAAATTTTCGGCCTTGCCATCAAACTCTGGTATCAGCGATGACGCTGTCTTTATAAACTGAATCTTTGTTTGCGATATATCTGGCAATTGTGAAATAGTTGGGTCTAAATTAACGTTATCAGCCGTTTCGCTTCTTGCGGGGCTGTTGTTGGGAGTAAGTCCACTTGTACGCCGTATTTGGCGATTTTGGTGTGGGGCTTATTAATCTTACTTCCTCCTCATCTACGGCTACATATGTTACTGCACTACTTAATGTATTTGGCAAGTGTATATCCAAGCCATGCCTTTCTTTTACAGCGTTCAGCTGTTCTCTTAGGCGTTTTACAACGTCCGATGCCTGAGTCCAATGGAGATCCGTGAATCTAGATTTGTTCTCTAGAAATATCTCTAGGATCTCATTATATAATTGCACCAATTTAATGGTGTGCCTATTCAACGTACCTATCTGTGTTGGCCTATTTTGAGTGAGGCTACTCTCTTGCTTATAGCATTCCATTCCATTATGGAAAATTCAGATGCTCCCTTCTATTTCATTCCTAGCTAATTTTGTAGAACACCCTTTTCAGTTTTTGCATGGGTAATTTTTATTTTTGTTTCCAATTGTTTATTTATTTTTTCATTATATTTTTATATTAACCAAATCAAATTAAAATGTGTTATCTTTATAAGGCACATATTACATATAACAGTTTAGGTGTACATTATTTTTCGTTTTTTTTATAAATGTTTCAAATTTACCTTACAAATTTATTTATGCCTCTTTTTTTTACAATTGTTTATTTTTTTTCTAAATTTTCTCTAAATTATTAGCCCTGCTTAAGTACTTTTTTTAGGCATTTGTTATGAAATTTGTACAATTTGAAAAATAAATTCGTGCTCATCAACACAACTATTAATATTAACAGAATTATAATAGTGTCCACATCTACTTTTTGGGACTCTACTTTATTTATTATTCCTGCGGTGGAGTCCACCACTTTTGTATCTATCAAACCCATCGTGGGTATACTACTTAATTTTACCTCAACTATGCCACGTATATGTAGCTTATCTATTTCTGCCTGACCTGTCTTACTTATACTATTGTTGTTCATTACATTTGTCCCTGCCAAGTTTTATTAGCTTCACAGGCCATTTTCAGGGACAGCCTGTGATTACAATATTTCTTACACATTTTTTTTTTTCTTAAAGTTACTTATGCTTATTGAAGTCCAATGATGTTCTCTTCGTCCGCATCAGCTGGACGTCACCGGCTCCTGGCACGCTGATGCTCCCTCGAAGGCGCAAGTGACGGTGTGCCCCTCGCGCTTCAGCTCTTAATGTTGAGGTGATTGTTGGTGGTTTCCAACATTGGTGCAAAAGGCGGTCCTATGCCTTTCGCACTTGTTGATCCACTGGCCGTAATCACTGCGTGTGCTTGCACATTCCCTCGCAAGCTGGTGTGAAGAGAGGTCCCTCGCAGTCCATTGGTAAGTTTCTTTGTAGACAGGTATATGTTTCTTTTCTGGAACTTTTATTTTTAATTTAATATTTCCAATTACTGGTATTTTTTTCGCTTTCGAATGCTAGTGTGGCTTTTTATTTTCAATTTCTTTTTTTAGAAATTCTAATTCGGCCTGGAGTTTACAAGCTAACTCCCAGGCGGGGGGTTGTTGCGTATTCAAAGCCGTTTTTATTTCTTTTAACTATTTTCCGGCGTACGCCCCCTCTTCTATTTTTATACCCTGTACCCGTAGGGTAAAAAGGGTATATTAGGTTTGTGCAAAGTATGTAACATACAGAAGGAAGCATCTCCGACCCCATAAAGTATATATATTCTGAATCAGCATGACGAGAGAAATCGATCTAGACATGTCCGTCCGTCCGTCCGTCCGTCCGTCCGTCCGTCCGTCCGTCTGTCCATCCGTCTGGATGAACGCAAGGATCTCAGAAACTATAAAAGCTAGAATAACCAAAGTTGGCATCCAGATTCTCCTCCTGTACCCAAAGGGTGAAAGGCTATACTAGTTTTGTGCGCATGTATGTAACACACAGAAGGAGGCGTGGCAGACCCCACAAAGTATATATATTTTTGATCAGGATGAGAAGCCGAGTCGATATAGCCTTGTCCGTCCGTCCGTCTGTCTGTCCGTCTGTCCGTATGAACGTAAGGATCTCAGAAAGTATAAGAGCTAGAATAACCAAACTTGGTTTCCATATTCTCCTATGAATTCTCCATGATAGGTCAATTCTGTAGAAAGTTATAGCCATAAGTAAAATCGCTGCTAATGCGCTGCCTGCAGCTCTGTCGGCAGCGCTGACTGCAGCTCTGTCGGCAGCGCTGCCCGCAGCTGTTGTTGTTGTTGCTGCTTTGGTTCAACTTTGTGCTGCATACATACACGCATATAAACACGCATAGGTACGTGATGTAAATGTATGCTGTTAAAACTGAACATAAACATGTATTCTAATTTAATTTAATCAATTAAATCATTAACTTTTTTCACTTTTTTGTGGAGAGTACAGGCTATTTTACTGTCGGGCTTGCTCGACTGTAGCGTTCTATCTTGTTATATTGTTATTTGTTGTATTTAAAATACGAACCATCACATCATTACCAGCTACTATACTGTTAGATATTAATACCTCAGGATGAATTTCCTGGTTTGGTATTAATACAATTTCTTCATTTGTCAGAAGCTTAATATTTCTCATTACCTCTGATCTACCTGGTAAGAATATTGAATTTTCAACATCGGTATGCAATAGTGGTACATGTATTTGACAATTAAGCGATTTTGGTTTCATAAGGAATTCATCTTGGTGATAATCTATTATACAATTAAATTTTCTAGTGAAGTCTAGTCCAAGAATTCCATCGCATGGTATGGGAAAATCATCGTACACTATTTGGAAATCATGACTGATTACGAAGTAATCGAAAAGTAGATCATTTGTCGATCGTCCAAGTGACTGTATTGCGCCCTGTCCAATTCCTGTTATATTTGTTTTAAAATGTTGATTGATATTTGAATTTACGTTATTGTTTTTCAAGATCGATACATTTGCCCCCGTATCTACTAGTAATGTTAATAGAATATTATTTTTTTCATTTTTTACTTTAACGAGACTACTGAGACTTAGATTTATATTCAGAATTTTTACTGTTGGTTGCTCAAGGGGTTTATCTGGTTTTCCGAGTTACTCTGCGTAACTCGGACCCGATACTGTTGTCCGCGTCCTCTATATTGGCCCAGTGTGTAAGAGGTGCCTCGAGGATTGCCGCTGTGACTATTGTACTTATTACCACCTTGGTTGCTGTGCCTGAAGCCGCCTCTGTTGTATGGTCGGCCCCTATAATTACCTCTGACGCGGTTTCCGCCCCGGTGAGAGTAATTCTGGCAATACAAGACAGTGTTGGTTTGCCCTGTTGCTTCTGTGCAACTATCAACAAATTTTGATATGGCATCATTCATGTTATTGAATGTGCCTGCCTGCATGATAAATTTTACCCTATCAATTGCGCAGTTTTTGGTCATTGCCTTAACCGCTTGAGCTGTGCTGTATTTGGTGGCTAGATCATAATTTAGTACATCATTAATATAAGCAACTTCAAGGGCTTTTGTTAGCTGATCAACCTCTTGTGTATAGAAGTTGGCAGTTTTGCTCTTTTGTTGCAAATTTAGGAGATTGGCTGATAGCACCTCAACCGATTCTCCTTTTGCAGTCGCAGACAGTTTGCACACAATTTGTGCAATTGAGTTTTCATCGCTAATCAAATTGCGTGCGTGGCCTTTAAGCTTCGATTTTATCAATTGGACTGCCGTTGCCTCGTGTGTCTCTTTAATAGAGTCCACCAACTGCAACGCGTCCATGAAGCTTCTTAAATTTTCGGCCTTGCCATCAAACTCTGGTATCAGCGATGACGCTGTCTTTATAAACTGAATCTTTGTTTGCGATATATCTGGCAATTGTGAAATAGTTGGGTCTAAATTAACGTTATCAGCCGTTTCGCTTCTTGCGGGGCTGTTGTTGGGAGTAAGTCCACTTGTACGCCGTATTTGGCGATTTTGGTGTGGGGCTTATTAATCTTACTTCCTCCTCATCTACGGCTATATATGTTACTGCACTACTTCATGTATTTGGCAAGTGTATATCTAAGCCATGCCTTTCTTTTACAGCGTTCAGCTGTTCTCTTAGGCGTTTTACAACGTCCGATGCCTGAGTCCAATGGAGATCCGTGAATCTAGATTTGTTCTCTAGAAATATCTCTAGGATCTCATTATATAATTGCACCAATTTAATGGTGTGCCTATTCAACGTACCTATCTGTGTTGGCCTATTTTGAGTGAGGCTTTTGTACGATTTTTCGAACTCTGCTCTCAACTCACCTACTCTCTTGCATATAGCATTCCAGTCCATGTATTATGGAAAATTCAGATGCTCCCTTCTATTTCATTCCTAGCTAATGTTGTAGAACACCCTTTTCAGTTTTTGCATGGGTAATTTTTATTTTTGTTTCCAATTGTTTATTTATTTTTTCATTATATTTTTATATTAACCAAATCAAATTAAAATGTGTTATCTTTATAAGGCACATATTACATATAACAGTTTAGGTGTACATTATTTTTCGTTTTTTTTTATAAATGTTTCAAATTTACCTTACAAATTTATTTATGCCTCTTTTTTTTACAATTGTTTATTTTTTTTCTAAATTTTCTCTAAATTATTAGCCCTGCTTAAGTACTTTTTTTAGGCATTTGTTATGAAATTTGTACAATTTGAAAAATAAATTCGTGCTCATCAACACAACTATTAATATTAACAGAATTATAATAGTGTCCACATCTACTTTTTGGGACTCTACATTATTTATTATTCCTGCGGTGGAGTCCACCACTTTTGTAACTATCAAACCCATCGTGGGTATACTACTTAATTTTACCTCAACTATGCCACGTATATGTAGCTTATCTATTTCTGCCTGACCTGTCTTACTTATACTATTGTTATTCATTACATTTGTCCCTGCCAAGTTTTATTAGCTTCACAGGCCATTTTCAGGGACAGCCTGTGATTACAATATTTCTTACAAATTTTTTTTTTCTTAAAGTTACTTATGCTTATTGAAGTCCAATGATGTTCTCTTCGTCCGCATCAGCTGGACGTCACCGGCTCCTGGCACGCTGATGCTCCCTCGAAGGCGCAAGTGACGGTGTGCCCCTCGCGCTTCAGCTCTTAATGTTGAGGTGATTGTTGGTGGTTTCCAACATTGGTGCAAAAGGCGGTCCTATGCCTTTCACACTTGTTGATCCACTGGCCGTAATCACTGCGTGTGCTTGCACATTCCCTCGCAAGCTGGTGTGAAGAGAGGTCCCTCGCAGTCCATTGGCAAGTTTCTTTGTAGACAGGTATATCTTTCTTTTCTGGAACTTTTATTTTTAATTTAATATTTCCAATTACTGGTATTTTTTTCGCTTTCGAATGCTAGTGTGGCTTTTTATTTTCAATTTCTTTTTTTAGAAATTCTAATTCGGCCTGGAGTTTACAAGCTAACTCCCAGGCGGGGGGTTGTTGCGTATTCAAAGCCGTTTATATTTCTTTTAACTATTTTCCGGCGTACGCCCCCTCTTCTATTTTTATACCCTGTACCCGTAGGGTAAAAAGGGTATATTAGGTTTGTGCAAAGTATGTAACATACAGAAGGAAGCATCTCCGACCCCATAAAGAATATATATTCTGAATCAGCATGACGAGAGAAATCGATCTAGACATGTCCGTCCGTCCGTCCGTCTGTCCATCCGTCTGGATGAACGCAAGGATCTCAGAAACTATAAAAGCTAGAATAACCAAAGTTGGCATCCAGATTCTCCTCCTGTACCCAAAGGGTGAAAGGCTATACTAGTTTTGTGCGCATGTATGTAACACACAGAAGGAGGCGTGGCAGACCCCACAAAGTATATATATTCTTGATCAGGATGAGAAGCCGAGTCGATATAGCCTTGTCCGTCCGTCCGTCTGTCTGTCCGTATGAACGCAAGGATCTCAGAAAGTATAAGAGCTAGAATAACCAAACTTGGTTTCCATATTCTCTTATGAATTCTCCATGATAGGTCAATTCTGAAGAAAGTTATAGCCATAAGTAAAATCGCTGCTAATGCGCTGCCTGCAGCTCTGTCGGCAGCGCTGTCCGCAGCTGTTGTTGTTGTTGCTGCTTTGGTTCAACTTTGTGCTGCATACATACACGCATATAAACACGCATAGGTACGTGATGTAAATGTATGCTGTTAAAACTGAACATAAACATGTATTCTAATTTAATTTAATTAATTAAATCATTAACTTTTTTTAAAAATTTAATTTTTTTTTAATTTTTCTTTTTTGTGGAGAGTACAGGCTATTTTACTGTCGGGCTTGCTCGACTGTAGCGTTCTATCTTGTTATATTGTTATTTGTTGTATCTAAAATACGAACCATCGCATCATTACCAGCTACTATACTGTTAGATATTAATACCTCAGGATGAATTTCCTGGTTTGGTATTAATACAATTTCTTCATTTGTCAGAAGCTTAATATTTCTCATTACCTCTGATCTACCTGGTAACAATATTGAATTTTCAACATCGGTATGCAATAGTGGTACATGTATTTGACAATTAAGCGATTTTGGTTTCATAAGGAATTCATCTTGGTGATAATCTATTATACAATTAAATTTTCTAGTGAAGTCTAGTCCAAGAATTCCATCGCATGGTATGGGAAAATCATCGTACACTATTTGGAAATCATGACTGATTACGAAGTAATCGAAAAGTAAATCATTTGTCGATCGTCCAAGTGACTGTATTGCGCCCTGTCCAATTCCTGTTATATTTGTTTTAAAATGTTGATTGATATTTGAATTTACGTTATTGTTTTTCAAGATCGATACAGTTGCCCCCGTATCTACTAGTAATGTTAATAGAATATTATTTTTTTCATTTTTTACTTTAACGATACTACTGAGACTTAGATTTATATTCAGAATTTTTACTGTTGGTTGCTCAAGGGGTTTATCTGGTTTTCCGAGTTACTCTGCGTAACTCGGACCCGATACTGTTGTCCGCGTCCTCTATATTGGCCCAGTGTGTAAGAGGTGCCTCGAGGATTGCCGCTGTGACTATTGTACTTATTACCACCTTGGTTGCTGTGCCTGAAGCCGCCTCTGTTGTATGGTCGGCCCCTATAATTACCTCTGACGCGGTTTCCGCACCGGTGAGAGTAATTCTGGCAATACAAGACAGTGTTGGTTTGCCCTGTTGCTTCTGTGCAACTATCAACAAATTTTGATCATTCATGTTATTGAATGTGCCTGCCTGCATGATAAATTTTACCCTATCAATTGCCCAGTTTTTGGTCATTGCCTTAACCGCTTGAGCTGTGCTGTATTTGGTGGCTAGATCATAATTTAGTCCATCATTAATATAAGCAACTTCAAGGGCTTTTGTTAGCTGATCAACCTCTTGTGTATAGAAGTTGGCAGTTTTGCTCTTTTGTTGCAAATTTAGGAGATTGGCTGATATCACTTCAACCGATTCTCCTTTTACAGTCGCAAACAGTTTGCACACAATTTGTGCAATTGAGTTTTCATCGCTAATCAAATTGCGTGCGTGGCCTTTAAGCTTTGATTTTATCAATTGGACTGCCGTTGCCTCGTGTGTCTCTTTAATAGAGTCCACCAAATGCAACGCGTCCATGAAGCTTCTTAAATTTTCGGCCTTGCCATCAAACTCTTGTATCAGCGATGACGCTGTCTTTATAAACTGAATCTTTGTTTGCGATATATCTGGCAATTGTGAAATAGTTGGGTCTAAATTAACGTTATCAGCCGTTTCGCTTCTTGCGGGGCTGTTGTTGGGAGTAAGTCCACTTGTACGCCGTATTTGGCGATTTTGGTGTGGGGCTTATTAATCTTACTTCCTCCTCATCTACGGCTATATATGTTACTGCACTACTTAATGTATTTGGCAAGTGTATATCCAAGCCATGCCTTTCTTTTACAGCGTTCAGCTGTTCTCTTAGGCGTTTTACAACGTCCGATGCCTGAGTCCAATGGAGATCCGTGAATCTAGATTTGTTCTCTAGAAATATCTCTAGGATCTCATTATATAATTGCACCAATTTAATGGTGTGCCTATTCAACGTACCTATCTGTGTTGGCCTATTTTGAGTGAGGCTTTTGTACGATTTTTCGAACTCTGCTCTCAGCTCACCTACTCTCTTGCATATAGCATTCCAGTCCATGTATTATGGAAAATTCAGATGCTCCCTTATATTTCATTCCTAGCTAATTTTGTAGAACACCCTTTTCAGTTTTTGCATGGGTAATTTTTATTTTTGTTTCCAATTGTTTATTTATTTTTTCATTATATTTTTATATTAACCAAATCAAATTAAAATGTGTTATCTTTATAAGGCACATATTACATATAACAGTTTAGGTGTACATTATTTTTCGTTTTTTTTTTTTAAATGTTTCAAATTTACCTTACAAATTTATTTATGCCTCTTTTTTTTACAATTGTTTATTTTTTTTCTAAATTTTCTCTAAATTATTAGCCCCGCTTAAGTACTTTTTTTAGGCATTTGTTATGAAATTTGTACAATTTGAAAAATAAATTCGTGCTCATCAACACAACTATTAATATTAACAGAATTATAATAGTGTCCACATCTACTTTTTGGGACTCTACTTTATTTATTATTCCTGCGGTGGAGTCCACCACTTTTGTATCTATCAAACCCATCGTGGGTATACTACTTAATTTTACCTCAACTATGCCACGTATATGTAGCTTATCTATTTCTGCCTGACCTGTCTTACTTATACTATTGTTATTCATTACATTTGTCCCTGCCAAGTTTTATTAGCTTCACAGGCCATTTTCAGGGACAGCCTGTGATTACAATATTTCTTACAAATTTTTTTTTTCTTAAAGTTACTTATGCTTATTGAAGTCCAATGATGTTTTCTTCGTCCGCATCAGCTGGACGTCACCGGATCCTGGCACGCTGATGCTCCCTCGAAGGCGCAAGTGACGGTGTGCCCCTAGCGCTTCAGCTCTTAATGTTGAGGTGATTGTTGGTGGTTTCCAACATTAGTGCAAAAGGCGGTCCTATGCCTTTCGCACTTGTTGATCCACTGGCCGTAATCACTGCGTGTGCTTGCACATTGCACGCAGTCCATTGGCAAGTTTCTTTGTAGACAGGTATATGTTTCTTTTCTGGAACTTTTATTTTTAATTTAATATTTCCAATTACTGGTATTTTTTTCGCTTTCGAATGCTAGTGTGGCTTTTTATTTTCAATTTCTTTTTTTAGAAATTCTAATTCGGCCTGGAGTTTACAAGCTAACTCCCAGGCGGGGGGTTGTTGCGTATTCAAAGCCGTTTTTATTTCTTTTAACTATTTTCCGGCGTACGCCCCCTCTTCTATTTTTATACCCTGTACCCGTAGGGTAAAAAGGGTATATTAGGTTTGTGCAAAGTATGTAACATACAGAAGGAAGCATCTCCGACCCCATAAAGTATATATATTCTGAATCAGCATGACGAGAGAAATCGATCTAGACATGTCCCTCCGTCCCTCCGTCCGTCCGTCCGTCCGTCCGTCCGTCCGTCTGTCCATCCGTCTGGATGAACGCAAGGATCTCAGAAACTATAAAAGCTAGAATAACCAAAGTTGGCATCCAGATTCTCCTCCTGTACCCAAAGGGTGAAAGGCTATACTAGTTTTGTGCGCATGTATGTAACACACAGAAGGAGGCGTGGCAGACCCCACAAAGTATATATATTCTTGATCAGGATGAGAAGCCGAGTCGATATAGCCTTGTCCGTCCGTCCGTCTGTCTGTCCGTCTGTCCGTATGAACGCAAGGATCTCAGAAAGTATAAGAGCTAGAATAACCAAACTTGGTTTCCATATTCTCTTATGAATTCTCCATGATAGAGAGTACAGGCTATTTTACTGTCGGGCTTGCTCGACTGTAGCGTTCTATCTTGTTATATTGTTATTTGTTGTATTTAAAATATGAACCATCGCATCATTACCAGCTACTATACTGTTAGATATTAATACCTCAGGATGAATTTCCTGGTTTGTTATTAATACAATTTCTTCATTTGTCAGAAGCTTAATATTTCTCATTACCTCTGATCTACCTGGTAACAATATTGAATTTTCAACATCGGTATGCAATAGTGGTACATGTATTTGACAATTAAGCGATTTTGGTTTCATAAGGAATTCATCTTGGTGATAATCTATTATACAATTAAATTTTCTAGTGAAGTCTAGTCCAAGAATTCCATCGCATGGTATGGGAAAATCATCGTACACTATTTGGAAATCATGACTGATTACGAAGTAATCGAAAAGTAAATCATTTGTCGATCGTCCAAGTGACTGTATTGCGCCCTGTCCAATTCCTGTTATATTTGTTTTAAAATGTTGATTGATATTTGAATTTACGTTATTGTTTTTCAAGATCGATACAGTTGCCCCCGTATCTACTAGTAATGTTAATAGAATATTATTTTTTTCATTTTTTACTTTAACGATACTACTGAGACTTAGATTTATATTCAGAATTTTTACTGTTGGTTGCTCAAGGGGTTTATCTGGTTTTCCGAGTTACTCTGCGTAACTCGGACCCGATACTGTTGTCCGCGTCCTCTATATTGGCCCAGTGTGTAAGAGGTGCCTCGAGGATTGCCGCTGTGACTATTGTACTTATTACCACCTTGGTTGCTGTGCCTGAAGCCGCCTCTGTTGTATGGTCGGCCCCTATAATTACCTCTGACGCGGTTTCCGCACCGGTGAGAGTAATTCTGGCAATACAAGACAGTGTTGGTTTGCCCTGTTGCTTCTGTGCAACTATCAACAAATTTTGATATGGCATCATTCATGTTATTGAATGTGCCTGCCTGCATGATAAATTTTACCCTATCAATTGCGCAGTTTTTGGTCATTGCCTTAACCGCTTGAGCTGTGCTGTATTTGGTGGCTAGATCATAATTTAGTCAATCATTAATATAAGCAACTTCAAGGGCTTTTGTTAGCTGATCAACCTCTTGTGTATAGAAGTTGGCAGTTTTGCTCTTTTGTTGCAAATTTAGGAGATTGGCTGATATCACTTCAACCGATTCTCCTTTTACAGTCGCAGACAGTTTGCACACAATTTGTGCAATTGAGTTTTCATCGCTAATCAAATTGCGTGCGTGGCCTTTAAGCTTTGATTTTATCAATTGGACTGCCGTTGCCTCGTGTGTCTCTTTAATAGAGTCCACCAACTGCAACGCGTCCATGAAGCTTCTTAAATTTTCGGCCTTGCCATCAAACTCTTGTATCAGCGATGACGCTGTCTTTATAAACTGAATCTTTGTTTGCGATATATCTGGCAATTGTGAAATAGTTGGGTCTAAATTAACGTTATCAGCCGTTTCGCTTCTTGCGGGGCTGTTGTTGGGAGTAAGTCCACTTGTACGCCGTATTTGGCGATTTTGGTGTGGGGCTTATTAATCTTACTTCCTCCTCATCTACGGCTATATATGTTACTGCACTACTTAATGTATTTGGCAAGTGTATATCCAAGCCATGCCTTTCTTTTACAGCGTTCAGCTGTTCTCTTAGGCGTTTTACAACGTCCGATGCCTGAGTCCAATGGAGATCCGTGAATCTAGATTTGTTCTCTAGAAATATCTCTAGGATCTCATTATATAATTGCACCAATTTAATGGTGTGCCTATTCAACGTACCTATCTGTGTTGGCCTATTTTGAGTGAGGCTTTTGTACGATTTTTCGAACTCTGCTCTCAGCTCACCTACTCTCTTGCATATAGCATTCCAGTCCATGTATTATGGAAAATTCAGATGCTCCCTTATATTTCATTCCTAGCTAATTTTGTAGAACACCCTTTTCAGTTTTTGCATGGGTAATTTTTATTTTTGTTTCCAATTGTTTATTTATTTTTTCATTATATTTTTATATTAACCAAATCAAATTAAAATGTGTTATCTTTATAAGGCACATATTACATATAACAGTTTAGGTGTACATTATTTTTCGTTTTTTTTTTTAAATGTTTCAAATTTACCTTACAAATTTATTTATGCCTCTTTTTTTTACAATTGTTTATTTTTTTTTCTAAATTTTCTCTAAATTATTAGCCCCGCTTAAGTACTTTTTTTAGGCATTTGTTATGAAATTTGTACAATTTGAAAAATAAATTCGTGCTCATCAACACAACTATTAATATTAACAGAATTATAATAGTGTCCACATCTACTTTTTGGGACTCTACTTTATTTATTATTCCTGCGGTGGAGTCCACCACTTTTGTATCTATCAAACCCATCGTGGGTATACTACTTAATTTTACCTCAACTATGCCACGTATATGTAGCTTATCTATTTCTGCCTGACCTGTCTTACTTATACTATTGTTATTCATTACATTTGTCCCTGCCAAGTTTTATTAGCTTCACAGGCCATTTTCAGGGACAGCCTGTGATTACAATATTTCTTACAAATTTTTTTTTTCTTAAAGTTACTTATGCTTATTGAAGTCCAATGATGTTTTCTTCGTCCGCATCAGCTGGACGTCACCGGATCCTGGCACGCTGATGCTCCCTCGAAGGCGCAAGTGACGGTGTGCCCCTAGCGCTTCAGCTCTTAATGTTGAGGTGATTGTTGGTGGTTTCCAACATTAGTGCAAAAGGCGGTCCTATGCCTTTCGCACTTGTTGATCCACTGGCCGTAATCACTGCGTGTGCTTGCACATTGCACGCAGTCCATTGGCAAGTTTCTTTGTAGACAGGTATATGTTTCTTTTCTGGAACTTTTATTTTTAATTTAATATTTCCAATTACTGGTATTTTTTTCGCTTTCGAATGCTAGTGTGGCTTTTTATTTTCAATTTCTTTTTTTAGAAATTCTAATTCGGCCTGGAGTTTACAAGCTAACTCCCAGGCGGGGGGTTGTTGCGTATTCAAAGCCGTTTTTATTTCTTTTAACTATTTTCCGGCGTACGCCCCCTCTTCTATTTTTATACCCTGTACCCGTAGGGTAAAAAGGGTATATTAGGTTTGTGCAAAGTATGTAACATACAGAAGGAAGCATCTCCGACCCCATAAAGTATATATATTCTGAATCAGCATGACGAGAGAAATCGATCTAGACATGTCCCTCCGTCCCTCCGTCCGTCCGTCCGTCCGTCCGTCTGTCCATCCGTCTGGATGAACGCAAGGATCTCAGAAACTATAAAAGCTAGAATAACCAAAGTTGGCATCCAGATTCTCCTCCTGTACCCAAAGGGTGAAAGGCTATACTAGTTTTGTGCGCATGTATGTAACACACAGAAGGAGGCGTGGCAGACCCCACAAAGTATATATATTCTTGATCAGGATGAGAAGACGAGTGGATATAGCCATGTCCGTCTATCCGTCTGTCTGTATGAGCGCAAGGATCTCAGTAAGTACAAGAGCTAGGATAACCAAAATTGGTATCAAGGTTCCTACAAGCCCTAGGCAGAACGAGTTTGTTTATTTTTTCTGATACACCTCCCCACTCCCCCGCAATTCGTATTTTTATAGCCTGTACCCAAAGGGTGAAAGGCTATACTAGTTTTGTGCGCATGTATGTAACACACAGAAGGAGGCGTGGCAGACCCCACAAAGTATATATATTCTTGATCAGGATGAGAAGCCGAGTCGATATAGCCTTGTCCGTCCGTCCGTCTGTCTGTCCGTCTGTCCGTATGAACGCAAGGATCTCAGAAAGTATAAGAGCTAGAATAACCAAACTTGGTTTCCATATTCTCTTATGAATTCTCCATGATAGAGAGTACAGGCTATTTTACTGTCGGGCTTGCTCGACTGTAGCGTTCTATCTTGTTATATTGTTATTTGTTGTATTTAAAATACGAACCATCGCATCATTACCAGCTACTATACTGTTAGATATTAATACCTCAGGATGAATTTCCTGGTTTGTTATTAATACAATTTCTTCATTTGTCAGAAGCTTAATATTTCTCATTACCTCTGATCTACCTGGTAACAATATTGAATTTTCAACATCGGTATGCAATAGTGGTACATGTATTTGACAATTAAGCGATTTTGGTTTCATAAGGAATTCATCTTGGTGATAATCTATTATACAATTAAATTTTCTAGTGAAGTCTAGTCCAAGAATTCCATCGCATGGTATGGGAAAATCATCGTACACTATTTGGAAATCATGACTGATTACGAAGTAATCGAAAAGTAGATCATTTGTCGATCGTCCAAGTGACTGTATTGCGCCCTGTCCAATTCCTGTTATATTTGTTTTAAAATGTTGATTGATATTTGAATTTACGTTATTGTTTTTCAAGATCGATACAGTTGCCCCCGTATCTACTAGTAATGTTAATAGAATATTATTTTTTTCATTTTTTACTTTAACGAGACTACTGAGACTTAGATTTATATTCAGAATTTTTACTGTTGGTTGCTCAAGGGGTTTATCTGGTTTTCCGAGTTACTCTGCGTAACTCGGACCCGATACTGTTGTCCGCGTCCTCTATATTGGCCCAGTGTGTAAGAGGTGCCTCGAGGATTGCCGCTGTGACTATTGTACTTATTACCACCTTGGTTGCTGTGCCTGAAGCCGCCTCTGTTGTATAATCGGCCCCTATAATTACCTCTGACGCGGTTTCCGCCCCGGTGAGAGTAATTCTGGCAATACAGGACAGTGTTGGTTTGCCCTGTTGCTTCTGTGCAACTATCAACAAATTTTGATATGGCATCATTCATGTTATTAAATGTGCCTGCCTGCATGATAAATTTTACCCTATCAATTGCGCAGTTTTTGGTCATTGCCTTAACCACTTGAGCTGTGCTGTATTTGGTGGCTAGATCATAATTTAGTCCATCATTAATATAAGCAACTTCAAGGGCTTTTGTTAGCTGATCAACCTCTTGTGTATAGAAGTTGGCAGTTTTGCTCTTTTGTTGCAAATTTAGGAGATTGGCTGATAGCACTTCAACCGATTCTCCTTTTACAGTCGCAGACAGTTTGCACACAATTTGTGCAATTGAGTTTTCATCGCTAATCAAATTGCGTGCGTGGCCTTTAAGCTTTGATTTTATCAATTGGACTGCCGTTGCCTCGTGTGTCTCTTTAATAGAGTCCACCAAATGCAACGCGTCCATGAAGCTTCTTAAATTTTCGGCCTTGCCATCAAACTCTTGTATCAGCGAAGACGCTGTCTTTATAAACTGAATCTTTGTTTGCGATATATCTGGCAATTGTGAAATAGTTGGGTCTAAATTAACGTTATCAGCCGTTTCGCTTCTTGCGGGGCTGTTGTTGGGAGTAAGTCCACTTGTACGCCGTATTTGGCGATTTTGGTGTGGGGCTTATTAATCTTACTTCCTCCTCATCTACGGCTATATATGTTACTGCACTACTTAATGTATTTGGCAAGTGTATATCCAAGCCATGCCTTTCTTTTACAGCGTTCAGCTGTTCTCTTAGGCGTTTTACAACGTCCGATGCCTGAGTCCAATGGAGATCCGTGAATCTAGATTTGTTCTATAGAAATATCTCTAGGATCTCATTATATAATTGCACCAATTTAATGGTGTGCCTATTCAACGTACCTATCTGTGTTGGCCTATTTTGAGTGAGGCTTTTGTACGATTTTTCGAACTCGGCTCTCAGCTCACCTACTCTCTTGCATATAGCATTCCAGTCCATGTATTATGGAAAATTCAGATGCTCCCTTCTATTTCATTATATATCATTATATTTTTATATTAACCAAATCAAATTAAAATGTGTTATCTTTATAAGGCACATATTACATATAACAGTTTAGGTGTACATTATTTTTCGTTTTTTTTTTTATAAATGTTTCAAATTTACCTTTCAAATTTATTTATGCCTCTTTTTTTTACAATTGTTTATTTTTTTCTAAATTTTCTCTAAATTATTAGCCCTGCTTAAGTACTTTTTTTAGGCATTTGTTATGAAATTTGTACAATTTGAAAAATAAATTCGTGCTCATCAACACAACTATTAATATTAACAGAATTATAATAGTGTCCACATCTACTTTTTGGGACTCTACTTTATTTATTATTCCTGCGGTGGAGTCCACCACTTTTGTATCTATCAAACCCATCGTGGGTATACTACTTAATTTTACCTCAACTATGCCACGTATATGTAGCTTATCTATTTCTGCCTGACCTGTCTTACTTATACTATTGTTATTCATTACATTTGTCCCTGCCAAGTTTTATTAGCTTCACAGGCCATTTTCAGGGACAGCCTGTGATTACAATATTTCTTACAAATTTTTTTTTCTTAAAGTTACTTATGCTTATTGAAGTCCAATGATGTTCTCTTCGTCCGCATCAGCTAGACGTCACCGGCTCCTGGCACGCTGATGCTCCCTCGAAGGCGCAAGTGACGGTGTGCCCCTCGCGCTTCAGCTCTTAATGTTGAGGTGATTGTTGGTGGTTTCCAACATTGGTGCAAAAGGCGGTCCTATGCCTTTCGCACTTGTTGATCCACTGGCCGTAATCACTGCGTGTGCTTGCACATTCCCTCGCAAGCTGGTGTGAAGAGAGATCCCTCGCAGTCCATTGGGCAAGTTTCTTTGTAGACAGGTATATGTTTCTTTTCTGGAACTTTTATTTTTAATTTAATATTTCCAATTACTGGTATTTTTTTTCGCTTTCGAATGCTAGTGTGGCTTTTTATTTTCAATTTCTTTTTTTTAGAAATTCTAATTCGGCCTGGAGTTTACAAGCTAACTCCCAGGCGGGGGGTTGTTGCGTATTCAAAGCCGTTTTTATTTCTTTTAACTATTTTCCGGCGTACGCCCCCTCTTCTATTTTTATACCCTGTACCCGTAGGGTAAAAAGGGTATATTAGGTTTGTGCAAAGTATGTAACATACAGAAGGAAGCATCTCCGACCCCATAAAGTATATATATTCTGAATCAGCATGACGAGAGAAATCGATCTAGACATGTCCGTCCGTCCGTCCGTCCGTCCGTCCGTCCGTCTGTCCATCCGTCTGGATGAACGCAAGGATCTCAGAAACTATAAAAGCTAGAATAACCAAAGTTGGCATCCAGATTCTCCTCCTGTACCCAAAGGGTGAAAGGCTATACTAGTTTTGTGCGCATGTATGTAACACACAGAAGGAGGCGTGGCAGACCCCACAAAGTATATATATTCTTGATCAGGATGAGAAGCCGAGTCGATATAGCCTTGTCCGTCCGTCCGTCTGTCTGTCCGTCTGTCCGTATGAACGCAAGGATCTCAGAAAGTATAAGAGCTAGAATAACCAAACTTGGTTTCCATATTCTCCTATGAATTCTCCATGATAGGTCAATTCTGAAGAAAGTTATAGCCATAAGTAAAATCGCTGCTAATGCGCTGCCTGCAGCTCTGTCGGCAGCGCTGACTGCAGCTCTGTCGGCAGCGCTGCCCGCAGCTGTTGTTGTTGTTGCTGCTTTGGTTCAACTTTGTGCTGCATACATACACGCATATAAACACACATAGGTACGTGATGTAAATGTATGCTGTTAAAACTGAACATAAACATGTATTCTAATTTAATTTAATTAATTAATTCATTAACTTTTTTTAATAATTTAATTTTTTTTTAATTTTTCTTTTTTGTGGAGAGTACAGGCTATTTTACTGTCGGGCTTGCTCGACTGTAGCGTTCTATCTTGTTATATTGTTATTTGTTGTATTTAAAATACGAACCATCGCATCATTACCAGCTACTATACTGTTAGATATTAATACCTCAGGATGAATTTCCTGGTTTGTTATTAATACAATTTCTTCATTTGTCAGAAGCTTAATATTTCTCATTACCTCTGATCTACCTGGTAACAATATTGAATTTTCAACATCGGTATGCAATAGTGGTACATGTATTTGACAATTAAGCGATTTTGGTTTCATAAGGAATTCATCTTGGTGATAATCTATTATACAATTAAATTTTCTAGTGAAGTCTAGTCCAAGAATTCCATCGCATGGTATGGGAAAATCATCGTACACTATTTGGAAATCATGACTGATTACGAAGTAATCGAAAAGTAGATCATTTGTCGATCGTCCAAGTGACTGTATTGCGCCCTGTCCAATTCCTGTTATATTTGTTTTAAAATGTTGATTGATATTTGAATTTACGTTATTGTTTTTCAAGATCGATACAGTTGCCCCCATATCTACTAGTAATGTTAATAGAATATTATTTTTTTCATTTTTTACTTTAACGAGACTACTGAGACTTAGATTTATATTCAGAATTTTTACTGTTGGTTGCTCAAGGGGTTTATCTGGTTTTCCAAGTTACTCTGCGTAACTCGGACCCGATACTGTTGTCCGCGTCCTCTATATTGGCCCAGTGTGTAAGAGGTGCCTCGAGGATTGCCGCTGTGACTATTGTACTTATTACCACCTTGGTTGCTGTGCCTGAAGCCGCCTCTGTTGTATGGTCGGCCCCTATAATTACCTCTGACGCGGTTTCCGCCCCGGTGAGAGTAATTCTGGCAATACAAGACAGTGTTGGTTTGCCCTGTTGCTTCTGTGCAACTATCAACAAATTTTGATATGGCATCATTCATGTTATTAAATGTGCCTGCCTGCATGATAAATTTTACCCTATCAATTGCGCAGTTTTTGGTCATTGCCTTAACCGCTTGAGCTGTGCTGTATTTGGTGGCTAGATCATAATTTAGTCCATCATTAATATAAGCAACTTCAAGGGCTTTTGTTAGCTGATCAACCTCTTGTGTATAGAAGTTGGCAGTTTTGCTCTTTTGTTGCAAATTTAGGAGATTGGCTGATAGCACTTCAACCGATTCTCCTTTTACAGTCGCAGACAGTTTGCACACAATTTGTGCAATTGAGTTTTCATCGCTAATCAAATTGCGTGCGTGGCCTTTAAGCTTTGATTTTATCAATTGGACTGCCGTTGCCTCGTGTGTCTCTTTAATAGAGTCCACCAAATGCAACGCGTCCATGAAGCTTCTTAAATTTTCGGCCTTGCCATCAAACTCTTGTATCAGCGAAGACGCTGTCTTTATAAACTGAATCTTTGTTTGCGATATATCTGGCAATTGTGAAATAGTTGGGTCTAAATTAACGTTATCAGCCGTTTCGCTTCTTGCGGGGCTGTTGTTGGGAGTAAGTCCACTTGTACGCCGTATTTGGCGATTTTGGTGTGGGGCTTATTAATCTTACTTCCTCCTCATCTACGGCTATATATGTACTGCACTACTTAATGTATTTGGCAAGTGTATATCCAAGCCATGCCTTTCTTTTACAGCGTTCAGCTGTTCTCTTAGGCGTTTTACAACGTCCGATGCCTGAGTCCAATGGAGATCCGTGAATCTAGATTTGTTCTCTAGAAATATCTCTAGGATCTCATTATATAATTGCACCAATTTAATGGTGTGCCTATTCAACGCACCTATCTGTGTTGGCCTATTTTGAGTGAGGCTTTTGTACGATTTTTCGAACTCGACTCTCAGCTCACCTACTCTCTTGCATATAGCATTCCAGTCCATGTATTATGGAAAATTCAGATGCTCCCTTCTATTTCATTATATATCATTATATTTTTATATTAACCAAATCAAATTAAAATGTGTTATCTTTATAAGGCACATATTACATATAACAGTTTAGGTGTACATTATTTTTCGTTTTTTTTTTATAAATGTTTCAAATTTACCTTTCAAATTTATTTATGCCTCTTTTTTTTACAATTGTTTATTTTTTTTTTTTTTTAATTTTCTCTAAATTATTAGCCCTGCTTAAGTACTTTTTTTAGGCATTTGTTATGAAATTTGTACAATTTGAAAAATAAATTCGTGCTCATCAACACAACTATTAATATTAACAGAATTATAATAGTGTCCACATCTACTTTTTGGGACTCTACTTTATTTATTATTCCTGCGGTGGAGTCCACCACTTTTGTATCTATCAAACCCATCGTGGGTATACTACTTAATTTTACCTCAACTATGCCACGTATATGTAGCTTATCTATTTCTGCCTGACCTGTCTTACTTATACTATTGTTGTTCATTACATTTGTCCCTGCCAAGTTTTATTAGCTTCACAGGCCATTTTCAGGGACAGCCTGTGATTACAATATTTCTTACACATTTTTTTTTTTCTTAAAGTTACTTATGCTTATTGAAGTCCAATGATGTTCTCTTCGTCCGCATCAGCTGGACGTCACCGGCTCCTGGCACGCTGATGCTCCCTCGAAGGCGCATCATTTTCCGGCGTACGCCCCCTCTTCTATTTTTATACCCTGTACCCGTAGGGTAAAAAGGGTATATTAGGTTTGTGCAAAGTATGTAACATACAGAAGGAAGCATCTCCGACCCCATAAAGTATATATATTCTGAATCAGCATGACGAGAGAAATCGATCTAGACATGTCCGTCCGTCCGTCCGTCCGTCTGTCCATCCGTCTGGATGAACGCAAGGATCTCAGAAACTATAAAAGCTAGAATAACCAAAGTTGGCATCCAGATTCTCCTCCTGTACCCAAAGGGTGAAAGGCTATACTAGTTTTGTGCGCATGTATGTAACACACAGAAGACGGCGTGGCAGACCCCGCAAAGTATATATATTCTTGATCAGGATGAGAAGCCGAGTGGATATAGCCATGTCCGTCTATCCGTCTGTCTGTATGAGCGCAAGGATCTCAGTAAGTACAAGAGCTAGGATAACCAAAATTGGTATCAAGGTTCCTACAAGCCCTAGGCAGAACGAGTTTGTTTATTTTTTCTGATACACCTCCCCACTCCCCCGCAATTCGTACTTTTATAGCCTGTACCCAAAGGGTGAAAGGCTATACTAGTTTTGTGCGCATGTATGTAACACACAGAAGGAGGCGTGGCAGACCCCACAAAGTATATATATTCTTGATCAGGATGAGAAGCCGAGTCGATATAGCCTTGCCCGTCCGTCCGTCTGTCTGTCCGTCTGTCCGTATGAACGCAAGGATCTCAGAAAGTATAAGAGCTAGAATAACCAAACTTGGTTTCCATATTCTCCTATGAATTCTCCATGATAGGTCAATTCTGAAGAAAGTTATAGCCATAAGTAAAATCGCTGCTAATGCGCTGCCTGCAGCTCTGTCGGCAGCGCTGACTGCAGCTCTGTCGGCAGCGCTGCCCGCAGCTGTTGTTGTTGTTGCTGCTTTGGTTCAACTTTGTGCTGCATACATACACGCATATAAACACGCATAGGTACGTGATGTAAATGTATGCTGTTAAAACTGAACATAAACATGTATTCTAATTTAATTAAATTAATTAAATCATTAACTTTTTTTTCTTTTTTGTGGAGAGTACAGGCTATTTTACTGTCGGGCTTGCTCGACTGTAGCGTTCTATCTTGTTATATTGTTATTTGTTGTATTTAAAATACGAACCATCGCATCATTACCAGCTACTATACTGTTAGATATTAATACCTCAGGATGAATTTCCTGGCTTGGTATTAATACAATTTCTTCATTTGTCAGAAGCTTAATATTTCTCATTACCTCTGATCTACCTGGTAACAATATTGAATTTTCAACATCGGTATGCAATAGTGGTACAGGTATTTGACAATTAAGCGATTTTGGTTTCATAAGGAATTCATCTTGGTGATAATCTATTATACAATTAAATTTTCTAGTGAAGTCTAGTCCAAGAATTCCATCGCATGGTATGGGAAAATCATCGTACACTATTTGGAAGTAATCGAAAAGTAGATCATTTGTCGATCGTCCAAGTGACTGTATTGCGCCCTGTCCAATTCCTGTTATATTTGTTTTAAAATGTTGATTGATATTTGAATTTACGTTATTGTTTTTCAAGATCGATACATTTGCCCCCGTATCTACTAGTAATGTTAATAGAATATTAATTTTTTTCATTTTTTACTTTAACGAGACTACTGAGACTTAGATTTATATTCAGAATTTTTACTGTTGGTTGCTCAAGGGGTTTATCTGGTTTTCCGAGTTACTCTGCGTAACTCGGACCCGATACTGTTGTCCGCGTCCTCTATATTGGCCCAGTGTGTAAGAGGTGCCTCGAGGATTGCCGCTGTGACTATTGTACTTATTACCACCTTGGTTGCTGTGCCTGAAGCCGCCTCTGTTGTATGGTCGGCCCCTATAATTACCTCTGACGCGGTTTCCGCCCCGGTGAGAGTAATTCTGGCAATACAAGACAGTGTTGGTTTGCCCTGTTGCTTCTGTGCAACTATCAACAAATTTTGATATGGCATCATTCATGTTATTGAATGTGCCTGCCTGCATGATAAATTTTACCCTATCAATTGCGCAGTTTTTGGTCATTGCCTTAACCGCTTGAGCTGTGCTGTATTTGGTGGCTAGATCATAATTTAGTCAATCATTAATATAAGCAACTTCAAGGGCTTTTGTTAGCTGATCAACCTCTTGTGTATAGAAGTTGGCAGTTTTGCTCTTTTGTTGCAAATTTAGGAGATTGGCTGATATCACTTCAACCGATTCTCCTTTTACAGTCGCAGACAGTTTGCACACAATTTGTGCAATTGAGTTTTCATCGCTAATCAAATTGCGTGCGTGGCCTTTAAGCTTTGATTTTATCAATTGGACTGCCGTTGCCTCGTGTGTCTCTTTAATAGAGTCCACCAACTGCAACGCGTCCATGAAGCTTCTTAAATTTTCGGCCTTGCCATCAAACTCTGGTATCAGCGATGACGCTGTCTTTATAAACTGAATCTTTGTTTGCGATATATCTGGCAATTGTGAAATAGTTGGGTCTAAATTAACGTTTCGCTTCTTGCGGGGCTGTTGTTGGGAGTAAGTCCACTTGTACGCCGTATTTGGCGATTTTGGTGTGGGGCTTATTAATCTTACTTCCTCCTCATCTACGGCTATATATGTACTGCACTACTTAATGTATTTGGCAAGTGTATATCCAAGCCATGCCTTTCTTTTACAGCGTTCAGCTGTTCTCTTAGGCGTTTTACAACGTCCGATGCCTGAGTCCAATGGAGATCCGTGAATCTAGATTTGTTCTCTAGAAATATCTCTAGGATCTCATTATATAATTGCACCAATTTAATGGTGTGCCTATTCAACGCACCTATCTGTGTTGGCCTATTTTGAGTGAGGCTTTTGTACGATTTTTCGAACTCGACTCTCAGCTCACCTACTCTCTTGCATATAGCATTCCAGTCCATGTATTATGGAAAATTCAGATGCTCCCTTCTATTTCATTATATATCATTATATTTTTATATTAACCAAATCAAATTAAAATGTGTTATCTTTATAAGGCACATATTACATATAACAGTTTAGGTGTACATTATTTTTCGTTTTTTTTATAAATGTTTCAAATTTACCTTACAAATTTATGTATGCCTCTTTTTTTTACAATTGTTTATTTTTTTCTAAATTTTCTCTAAATTATTAGCCCTGCTTAAGTACTTTTTTTAGGCATTTGTTATGAAATTTGTACAATTTGAAAAATAAATTCGTGCTCATCAACACAACTATTAATATTAACAGAATTATAATAGTGTCCACATCTACTTTTTGGGACTCTACTTTATTTATTATTCCTGCGGTGGAGTCCACCACTTTTGTATCTATCAAACCCATCGTGGGTATACTACTTAATTTTACCTCAACTATGCCACGTATATGTAGCTTATCTATTTCTGCCTGACCTGTCTTACTTATACTATTGTTATTCATTACATTTGTCCCTGCCAAGTTTTATTAGCTTCACAGGCCATTTTCAGGGACAGCCTGTGATTACAATATTTCTTACAAATTTTTTTTTTCTTAAAGTTACTTATGCTTATTGAAGTCCAATGATGTTCTCTTCGTCCGCATCAGCTGGACGTCACCGGCTCCTGGCACGCTGATGCTCCCTCGAAGGCGCAAGTGACGGTGTGCCCCTCGCGCTTCAGCTCTTAATGTTGAGGTGATTGTTGGTGGTTTCCAACATTGGTGCAAAAGGCGGTCCTATGCCTTTCGCACTTGTTGATCCACTGGCCGTAATCACTGCGTGTGCTTGCACATTCCCTCGCAAGCTGGTGTGAAGAGAGATCCCTCGCAGTCCATTGGGCAAGTTTCTTTGTAGACAGGTATATGTTTCTTTTCTGGAACTTTTATTTTTAATTTAATATTTCCAATTACTGGTATTTTTTTTCGCTTTCGAATGCTAGTGTGGCTTTTTATTTTCAATTTCTTTTTTTAAAAATTCTAATTCGGCCTGGAGTTTACAAGCTAACTCCCAGGCGGGGGGTTGTTGCGTATTCAAAGCCCTTTTTTGTTTTCTTTTAACTATTTTCCGGCGTACGCCCCCTCTTTTATTTTTATACCCTGTACCCGTAGGGTAAAAAGGGTATATTAGGTTTGTGCAAAGTATGTAACATACAGAAGGAAGCATCTCCGACCCCATAAAGTATATATATTCTGAATCAGCATGACGAGAAAAATCGATCTAGACATGTCCGTCCGTCCGTCCGTCTGTCCATCCGTCTGGATGAACGCAAGGATCTCAGAAACTATAAAAGCTAGAATAACCAAAGTTGGCATCCAGATTCTCCTCCTGTACCCAAAGGGTGAAAGGCTATACTAGTTTTGTGCGCATGTATGTAACACACAGAAGGAGGCGTGGCAGACCCCGCAAAGTATATATATTCTTGATCAGGATGAGAAGCCGAGTGGATATATCCATGTCCGTCCGTCCGTCTGTCTGTCCGTCTGTCCGTCTGTCCGTATGAACGCAAGGATCTCAGAAAGTATAAGAGCTAGAATAACCAAACTTGGTTTCCATATTCTCCTATGAATTCTCCATGATAGGTCAATTCTGAAGAAAGTTATAGCCATAAGTAAAATCGCTGCTAATGCGCTGCCTGCAGCTCTGTCGGCAGCGCTGACTGCAGCTCTGTCGGCAGCGCTGCCCGCAGCTGTTGTTGTTGTTGCTGCTTTGGTTCAACTTTGTGCTGCATACATACACGCATATAAACACGCATAGGTACGTGATGTAAATGTATGCTGTTAAAACTGAACATAAACATGTATTCTAATTTAATTAAATTAATTAAATCATTAACTTTTTTTTCTTTTTTGTGGAGAGTACAGGCTATTTTACTGTCGGGCTTGCTCGACTGTAGCGTTCTATCTTGTTATATTGTTATTTGTTGTATTTAAAATACGAACCATCGCATCATTACCAGCTACTATACTGTTAGATATTAATACCTCAGGATGAATTTCCTGGCTTGGTATTAATACAATTTCTTCATTTGTCAGAAGCTTAATATTTCTCATTACCTCTGATCTACCTGGTAACAATATTGAATTTTCAACATCGGTATGCAATAGTGGTACAGGTATTTGACAATTAAGCGATTTTGGTTTCATAAGGAATTCATCTTGGTGATAATCTATTATACAATTAAATTTTCTAGTGAAGTCTAGTCCAAGAATTCCATCGCATGGTATGGGAAAATCATCGTACACTATTTGGAAGTAATCGAAAAGTAGATCATTTGTCGATCGTCCAAGTGACTGTATTGCGCCCTGTCCAATTCCTGTTATATTTGTTTTAAAATATTGATTGATATTTGAATTTACGTTATTGTTTTTCAAGATCGATACATTTGCCCCCGTATCTACTAGTAATGTTAATAGAATATTATTTTTTTCATTTTTTACTTTAACGAGACTACTGAGACTTAGATTTATATTCAGAATTTTTACTGTTGGTTGCTCAAGGGGTTTATCTGGTTTTCCGAGTTACTCTGCGTAACTCGGACCCGATACTGTTGTCCGCGTCCTCTATATTGGCCCCCTGTGTAAGAGGTGCCTCGAGGATTGCCGCTGTGACTATTGTACTTATTACCACCTTGGTTGCTGTGCCTGAAGCCGCCTCTGTTGTATGGTCGGCCCCTATAATTACCTCTGCCGCGGTTTCCGCCCCGGTGAGAGTAATTCTGGCAATACAGGACAGTGTTGGTTTGCCCTGTTGCTTCTGTGCAACTATCAACAAATTTTGATATGGCATCATTCATGTTATTGAATGTGCCTGCCTGCATGATAAATTTTACCCTATCAATTGCCCAGTTTTTGGTCATTGCCTTAACCGCTTGAGCTGTGCTGTATTTGGTGGCTAGATCATAATTTAGTCCATCATTAATATAAGCAACTTCAAGGGCTTTTGTTAGCTGATCAACCTCTTGTGTATAGAAGTTGGCAGTTTTGCTCTTTTGTTGCAAATTTAGGAGATTGGCTGATATCACTTCAACCGATTCTCCTTTTACAGTCGCAGACAGTTTGCACACAATTTGTGCAATTGAGTTTTCATCGCTAATCAAATTGCGTGCGTGGCCTTTAAGCTTTGATTTTATCAATTGGACTGCCGTTGCCTCGTGTGTCTCTTTAATAGAGTCCACCAACTGCAACGCGTCCATGAAGCTTCTTAAATTTTCGGCCTTGCCATCAAACTCTGGTATCAGCGATGACAATGTCTTTATAAACTGAATCTTTGTTTGCGATATATCTGGCAATTGTGAAATAGTTGGGTCTAAATTAACATTATCAGCCGTTTCGCTTCTTGCGGGGCTGTTGTTGGGAGTAAGTCCACTTGTACGCCGTATTTGGCGATTTTGGTGTGGGGCTTATTAATCTTACTTCCTCCTCATCTACGGCTATATATGTTACTGCACTACTTAATGTATTTGGCAAGTGTATATCCAAGCCATGCCTTTCTTTTACAGCGTTCAGCTGTTCTCTTAGGCGTTTTACAACGTCCGATGCCTGAGTCCAATGGAGTTCCGTGAATCTAGATTTGTTCTCTAGAAATATCTCTAGGTTGCACCAATTTAATGGTGTGCCTATTCAACGTACCTATCTGTGTTGGCCTATTTTGAGTGAGGCTTTTGTACGATTTTTCGAACTCGGCTCTCAGCTCACCTACTCTCTTGCATATAGCATTCCAGTCCATGTATTATGGAAAATTCAGATGCTCCCTTCTATTTCATTATATATCATTATATTTTTATATTAACCAAATCAAATTAAAATGTGTTATCTTTATAAGGCACATGAAAAATCGCTAGCTTTTTAGCGAAACGACAACAAGAATACTTAACTATTTATCAAATGAGACGCGGTGTTCTTTGATTATTAATATGGCTTTTAATGGCTTGGATAATTGTACAAACGACGTTAAATGTGCGAGTATTACTTTGCAAGTGATTTGCCTGCTGCCGCTACAAGTCAGCGGGCCGGCATAAGAAAAAGAATGCACAAAGAGAGCGCCACAGAGAGCGCAGTAAAGGGCGCGATAGAGAGCGCAAAGAAAAGGCTTAGAGGCTCAGTAGGGTGCTCCAACATTCCGGCCCCTTTGAAGGACTCCCGGTCTTTCAAATCCACCCGGAGCACCGCCAACATCGTGGACTGGTCGCCTAGCAGCGACGCTGCCTCCAACAATCCTCCTATGTGAGGAGGTCGGGGAAGAATGAACCACCAATCGATTCGTCGCTCTGCCGCATAGTCCGTCAGGGCGTCCTTTCTCCGCTCGAAAGCCGGCGGCATGTCCCTCAGCAAGCCGCTTGTTCCCGCGAAGTTCGTCACGTTGTCGCTGAAGACCATTTCCGGCAGGCCGCGCTTCCCGATGAACCTTGTAAAGACGTTAAGGACAGTATCAGTGGATAAATTAGCTACCAGTTCGAGGTGAACGGCCTTCGAGGCAAAACAAACGAATACCGCTACGTAATTTGTAACGGGCGGTCTTCCGCGTGTGCGATAGCTACCATGAAATGGGCCACAAAGTTCGGGTCCACAAACCCTGAAAGGTCGACCTTCTCGAAGGCGATCACCTGGCAAATTTCTCATTATTTGCTCAACTAACTTGGGCTTGCATCGAAGGCAGTGATGTAAAACTGCTGAGCAAAACCTACGAGTATTTATCACCCAAATCTGTTGCTTTAGCAGCCCAACTAACCTCTTAAATCGCCACAGCTCTTGCCACAGAGTTTTGGCCGCTATGACGATGGGGCACAAAGGTCCAAGTTGCTCAGACAAACGAGATAATATATCCCGCTTTGTCGGCTTCAACGAAGTAAAGCTATCCTCATGCAGATGATAACGAAATACATCATTATGAGGAGCCAGCATGTCGTCAACATAAAAACAATTTTTAATGACATTTAACGCGACATGGTGACATCGAGCAGAAATATTTGCCAATTCAAACAACAAGCGCACAGCAAAAAATGGCGCTGATGCAGTCCCGTATGTTACAGTGTTCAACTTAAAGGACTGCAGCTCATGAGAGGCGCTTTCTCGCCAGAGAATGAGCTGGTACTTTTTGTCTTTTTCAGACACGTTTATTTGCCTGTACATCTTGGAGATGTCGGCAGTAATTGCGTATTTATTCAACCGAAAATTTACAAGTGTTGAATAAAGCTCCCTCTGAATAGTCGGCCCAACCATTAAAGTGTCATTTAATGACACGGCCGTTGACGTTTTACTAGAAGCGTCAAACACCACACGCAATTTGGTTGTGGTGCTTTCAGGTCTCAGGACACACTGATGAGGAATATAGTAGTGCTGTCCTGGAGGAGGGGATTCAAGAGCAGACATATGCCCAAGATCACGATACTCTCTCATGAAGTCATGGTACATGTCATGGAGAGTTTTGTCTCTTGCGAGTTTGCGCTCAAGTTGCAGAAATCGTCTTTCAGCAGTTTGAAAGGAAAGCCCTAGTACAGTGGGATCGGATTTTAACGGAAGTTCGACTTGAAAACGTCCTGTAGACAGGCGCTGTACTGATTTGGTGAAGTTAGCTTCACAGGCCTTTTGTTCAGCTGTCTGGCGCACAGCCTTCGACTCATTTGGGCTCCGATCGAGTTCCCAAAAGCGTTGAACTAAGGTGTCGAGAGAACAATCATTAACTTGAGCGACAACGTTAACGCTGAATTGTTGAGGAGGTATTTGCCCTGTATATCTTCCAGCAACAACCCATCCCAGCAATGTCTTCTGCAACAATGGAAGACAAGAATTGAGCTCGATTTGCCCAACGCATAATAACTTGTAAAAAAGTTCAGCGCCTAGGAGAATATCAACCTTGGCTGGCTTATAGAATTCTGGGTCAGCCAACTCAAGGTTTGCGGGTATTTTCCAATTCGATGTGGGCACGAAGTTACCAGGCTGACAAGTTGATATGGATTTAAGAACCCAAAAATCAGTGCCAAAGCTGTGAGAATTCAAACGAGATTGAATATCAGCGCACACCTTGTGCCTACTACCAGTAGTGGTTCCACCTGCCATTACAATACTCACAGCTGTGTCTTTACGCTTTAATCGAAGGCGCTTCGCAAGATTCTCAGTCATGAGGTTCAACTGTGAGCCGCCATCAAGTAACACACGAGCAGGATGGTAATGACCGAATCTATCTTTAATTTTTACGACTGCTGTGGCAAGAATTACTTGATCGGCACTTAAAACGTGACCTAAGTACGCTTCTGGAGGTGCGACTGCGTGTGGAGCGGGTGAATTTGGCACAGCTACAGAGTATCTGTGCAACAACGAATGGTGTGGTTTTGAACACACCCGACACTTGGAAGCCTCGCAGCTGGAAACTATATGGCCCACATTCAAACAATTGAGGCACATTCTTTGAGTCTTAGCAAACTCAAATCGCTGCATAACAGATATAGAACCGAAGGAAGGGCAAGAATAAATATTGTGATCCGCAGAACCACAATATGTGCACTTCGAAACCGGTTTTGAAGGCTTTGAAGGACCCTTTGTGCAAGAAAACGAAGCTTTACTATTTCTTGCAGGTTCTACTCGCGGTTTATTTGGAACCCGAGTTGTCTCTTCAGCCGCTAAATATTGGTAACGCCTGTTTAACTGCTTAGCGCAATCATCCCAAGAAGGCAACTTGTCATAATCGAGCTGTTCCTCAAAACGAGATTTGGTTGCATGATCAACTTTGGCCATAACCATATGTATGATCATTGCATTCGAAATGTCCTTTTCACTTCCCAACGAAGTTAAAGACGCATAAATGGCAGAAACAGTGTCAATAATGGACCGCAAACTAGACGCATTAGGTTTGGTCATACTTGGGATGTCAAACAATTGCGAGATAGTGTCGAAAAATATCAAACATTTGTTGTCGTACACAGACTTGAGGCTAGCAATGGCTTTTGAGTAATTGCAGTCCGTTAACTGAAACGGTTTCACAACTCCTAGAGCCTCACCTGACAAGCACGACACCAAATGATTAAACTTCTCGACGTTGGTCAACGAAGGATCGTCATGAACTAGACTTTCAAATAAGCACATAAAATTCTTAAATTCGGCATGCTTTCCACTGAATGTAGGCAGCCGCATTTTGGGTAACTGGGACCGTTGACTGGCCATCATAGAACAGTCATGAGAAGTCTGACTTTCAACTTTTTGTTTCGTTGCCTTCACATACAACGCCTTAGTTGAAATGCACAAATCCTCAAGTGGCCCTCTACTATCGTTACTTGGATTGAGACTATCCAAATCTGCCTGAAGCCCCATAGCTTTCTTTATGTAATCTTCTAACAGCTCGAGACGACACTCGAGTTCTGTTTGCTCAAACGAAATTGTCTTTAACTGAAATGCTGTTCTCATACGAGCAATATCAGCGCTAACCTTATCAAATTTCTGCAAGCATTGTACTAGTTTAGAACTAGATTTAGCTACTACTTAGTGCTTCTCAGATTCCGACATGGTAGAGTATAACCAAATAAACTCTAACAAGTTGCAAATCAAACAAAACTGAAAACCGAACTTTCCTAACAGCCCTCGCAAATAACAACGCGCTAACAGCAAGAGACCAACTGAGATGCACACAGATTACGTACACACGCACTCAATACAGTATGCACGCAAGCAAAGTAGCAGTCCAAGCGACCGCACAAACAACAACGAAATCTGCAAGCAGTCTCAGCTGTACTCAGAAAATAGGCGTCGATTACCGCAAGCACGCTTGTAGGCAACGCTAATCCGAACGGGTAGCGGGGGGAAGTTCGTTGGCCCAGCGACAAGTGTAGCCGAAAAAAGGCGCGCACAAAGGAGAGAGCGACAAAATTCTTTTGCTACGCTAGCGGCGCAAGCAACAACAAAGCTATGGTTGTATGTGTGCAGCTGATGCAACAAATCTTCACCAAAAAACCAACACAATAGAAACAAAATAACTTTAAAATATTTGTTTATGTTAAAAATCAGCTTAGTAGCCCTTTTTTAATTATTGTTGTTTGTTTTGCCTCGAGGTTTTGTTAATAATTATGTTTATGAGGGTGTATAATGTGTTAAATTGTGCAAGGTATGACGTATGTATGTATATAATATGAGGTTATTGGCGAGTATGTATGTACATGCATATGCATGTATGATTATGTATTTGTGCATGTAAAGTGGTTGCACAAAATAATTTATATGCCAAAAATTGAGTCGGCATAAGCACACACGTACTATATGTACATACGTATGTATGTATGTATGTAAATAGATTTTTATCCACTTTACACTTGCACGAATTTGCAGCAATTAAACTTATTAATGCTTTATGCTCAATTGTTGGCACAGAATACCTGCAAGCTCTCAAAAGAGTCCACTGAAACTTTCCTGGATTGCGACCGACGATCACCCATTAGGCAGGCCAAACAACAATAGTACCACAAGTAGGGCAGACAGCAGCTCCACAGTCCAAACGAGCAGTTGTAGTTGGTGATATCCAGAAAGGCACCAAGCTCCAAATCCAAATCAATGTGTGTATATGGTATCCAAACGACACCAGATCCAAATCAAACGAGGTACTAAGCACACGACCGCGCACAAAAACCAAGCCACAAAGACCGCAAACAAACGAGGAAATAATCTCCTGAAAACCGATGTCCCTGCTCGGGCGCCAATGAAAAATCGCTAGCTTTTTAGCGAAACGACAACAAGAATATTTAACTATTTATCAAATGAGACGCGGTGTTCTTTGATTATTAATATGGCTTTTAATGGCTTGGATAATTGTACAAACGACGTTAAATGTGCGAGTATTACTTTGCAAGTGATTTGCCTGCTGCCGCTACAAGTCAGCGGGCCGGCATAAGAAAAAGAATGCACAAAGAGAGCGCCACAGAGAGCGCAGTAAAGGGCGCGATAGAGAGCGCAAAGAAAAGGCTTAGAGGCTCAGTAGGGTGCTCCAACATTCCGGCCCCTTTGAAGGACTCCCGGTCTTTCAAATCCACCCGGAGCACCGCCAACATCGTGGACTGGTCGCCTAGCAGCGACGCTGCCTCCAACAATCCTCCTATGTGAGGAGGTCGGGGAAGAATGAACCACCAATCGATTCGTCGCTCTGCCGCATAGTCCGTCAGGGCGTCCTTTCTCCGCTCGAAAGCCGGCGGCATGTCCCTCAGCAAGCCGCTTGTTCCCGCGAAGTTCGTCACGTTGTCGCTGAAGACCATTTCCGGCAGGCCGCGCTTCCCGATGAACCTTGTAAAGACGTTAAGGACAGTATCAGTGGATAAATTAGCTACCAGTTCGAGGTGAACGGCCTTCGAGGCAAAACAAACGAATACCGCTACGTAATTTGTAACGGGCGGTCTTCCGCGTGTGCGATAGCTACCATGAAATGGGCCACAAAGTTCGGGTCCACAAACCCTGAAAGGTCGACCTTCTCGAAGGCGATCACCTGGCAAATTTCTCATTATTTGCTCAACTAACTTGGGCTTGCATCGAAGGCAGTGATGTAAAACTGCTGAGCAAAACCTACGAGTATTTATCACCCAAATCTGTTGCTTTAGCAGCCCAACTAACCTCTTAAATCGCCACAGCTCTTGCCACAGAGTTTTGGCCGCTATGACGATGGGGCACAAAGGTCCAAGTTGCTCAGACAAACGAGATAATATATCCCGCTTTGTCGGCTTCAACGAAGTAAAGCTATCCTCATGCAGATGATAACGAAATACATCATTATGAGGAGCCAGCATGTCGTCAACATAAAAACAATTTTTAATGACATTTAACGCGACATGGTGACATCGAGCAGAAATATTTGCCAATTCAAACAACAAGCGCACAGCAAAAAATGGCGCTGATGCAGTCCCGTATGTTACAGTGTTCAACTTAAAGGACTGCAGCTCATGAGAGGCGCTTTCTCGCCAGAGAATGAGCTGGTACTTTTTGTCTTTTTCAGACACGTTTATTTGCCTGTACATCTTGGAGATGTCGGCAGTAATTGCGTATTTATTCAACCGAAAATTTACAAGTGTTGAATAAAGCTCCCTCTGAATAGTCGGCCCAACCATTAAAGTGTCATTTAATGACACGGCCGTTGACGTTTTACTAGAAGCGTCAAACACCACACGCAATTTGGTTGTGGTGCTTTCAGGTCTCAGGACACACTGATGAGGAATATAGTAGTGCTGTCCTGGAGGAGGGGATTCAAGAGCAGACATATGCCCAAGATCACGATACTCTCTCATGAAGTCATGGTACATGTCATGGAGAGTTTTGTCTCTTGCGAGTTTGCGCTCAAGTTGCAGAAATCGTCTTTCAGCAGTTTGAAAGGAAAGCCCTAGTACAGTGGGATCGGATTTTAACGGAAGTTCGACTTGAAAACGTCCTGTAGACAGGCGCTGTACTGATTTGGTGAAGTTAGCTTCACAGGCCTTTTGTTCAGCTGTCTGGCGCACAGCCTTCGACTCATTTGGGCTCCGATCGAGTTCCCAAAAGCGTTGAACTAAGGTGTCGAGAGAACAATCATTAACTTGAGCGACAACGTTAACGCTGAATTGTTGAGGAGGTATTTGCCCTGTATATCTTCCAGCAACAACCCATCCCAGCAATGTCTTCTGCAACAATGGAAGACAAGAATTGAGCTCGATTTGCCCAACGCATAATAACTTGTAAAAAAGTTCAGCGCCTAGGAGAATATCAACCTTGGCTGGCTTATAGAATTCTGGGTCAGCCAACTCAAGGTTTGCGGGTATTTTCCAATTCGATGTGGGCACGAAGTTACCAGGCTGACAAGTTGATATGGATTTAAGAACCCAAAAATCAGTGCCAAAGCTGTGAGAATTCAAACGAGATTGAATATCAGCGCACACCTTGTGCCTACTACCAGTAGTGGTTCCACCTGCCATTACAATACTCACAGCTGTGTCTTTACGCTTTAATCGAAGGCGCTTCGCAAGATTCTCAGTCATGAGGTTCAACTGTGAGCCGCCATCAAGTAACACACGAGCAGGATGGTAATGACCGAATCTATCTTTAATTTTTACGACTGCTGTGGCAAGAATTACTTGATCGGCACTTAAAACGTGACCTAAGTACGCTTCTGGAGGTGCGACTGCGTGTGGAGCGGGTGAATTTGGCACAGCTACAGAGTATCTGTGCAACAACGAATGGTGTGGTTTTGAACACACCCGACACTTGGAAGCCTCGCAGCTGGAAACTATATGGCCCACATTCAAACAATTGAGGCACATTCTTTGAGTCTTAGCAAACTCAAATCGCTGCATAACAGATATAGAACCGAAGGAAGGGCAAGAATAAATATTGTGATCCGCAGAACCACAATATGTGCACTTCGAAACCGGTTTTGAAGGCTTTGAAGGACCCTTTGTGCAAGAAAACGAAGCTTTACTATTTCTTGCAGGTTCTACTCGCGGTTTATTTGGAACCCGAGTTGTCTCTTCAGCCGCTAAATATTGGTAACGCCTGTTTAACTGCTTAGCGCAATCATCCCAAGAAGGCAACTTGTCATAATCGAGCTGTTCCTCAAAACGAGATTTGGTTGCATGATCAACTTTGGCCATAACCATATGTATGATCATTGCATTCGAAATGTCCTTTTCACTTCCCAACGAAGTTAAAGACGCATAAATGGCAGAAACAGTGTCAATAATGGACCGCAAACTAGACGCATTAGGTTTGGTCATACTTGGGATGTCAAACAATTGCGAGATAGTGTCGAAAAATATCAAACATTTGTTGTCGTACACAGACTTGAGGCTAGCAATGGCTTTTGAGTAATTGCAGTCCGTTAACTGAAACGGTTTCACAACTCCTAGAGCCTCACCTGACAAGCACGACACCAAATGATTAAACTTCTCGACGTTGGTCAACGAAGGATCGTCATGAACTAGACTTTCAAATAAGCACATAAAATTCTTAAATTCGGCATGCTTTCCACTGAATGTAGGCAGCCGCATTTTGGGTAACTGGGACCGTTGACTGGCCATCATAGAACAGTCATGAGAAGTCTGACTTTCAACTTTTTGTTTCGTTGCCTTCACATACAACGCCTTAGTTGAAATGCACAAATCCTCAAGTGGCCCTCTACTATCGTTACTTGGATTGAGACTATCCAAATCTGCCTGAAGCCCCATAGCTTTCTTTATGTAATCTTCTAACAGCTCGAGACGACACTCGAGTTCTGTTTGCTCAAACGAAATTGTCTTTAACTGAAATGCTGTTCTCATACGAGCAATATCAGCGCTAACCTTATCAAATTTCTGCAAGCATTGTACTAGTTTAGAACTAGATTTAGCTACTACTTAGTGCTTCTCAGATTCCGACATGGTAGAGTATAACCAAATAAACTCTAACAAGTTGCAAATCAAACAAAACTGAAAACCGAACTTTCCTAACAGCCCTCGCAAATAACAACGCGCTAACAGCAAGAGACCAACTGAGATGCACACAGATTACGTACACACGCACTCAATACAGTATGCACGCAAGCAAAGTAGCAGTCCAAGCGACCGCACAAACAACAACGAAATCTGCAAGCAGTCTCAGCTGTACTCAGAAAATAGGCGTCGATTACCGCAAGCACGCTTGTAGGCAACGCTAATCCGAACGGGTAGCGGGGGGAAGTTCGTTGGCCCAGCGACAAGTGTAGCCGAAAAAAGGCGCGCACAAAGGAGAGAGCGACAAAATTCTTTTGCTACGCTAGCGGCGCAAGCAACAACAAAGCTATGGTTGTATGTGTGCAGCTGATGCAACAAATCTTCACCAAAAAACCAACACAATAGAAACAAAATAACTTTAAAATATTTGTTTATGTTAAAAATCAGCTTAGTAGCCCTTTTTTAATTATTGTTGTTTGTTTTGCCTCGAGGTTTTGTTAATAATTATGTTTATGAGGGTGTATAATGTGTTAAATTGTGCAAGGTATGACGTATGTATGTATATAATATGAGGTTATTGGCGAGTATGTATGTACATGCATATGCATGTATGATTATGTATTTGTGCATGTAAAGTGGTTGCACAAAATAATTTATATGCCAAAAATTGAGTCGGCATAAGCACACACGTACTATATGTACATACGTATGTATGTATGTATGTAAATAGATTTTTATCCACTTTACACTTGCACGAATTTGCAGCAATTAAACTTATTAATGCTTTATGCTCAATTGTTGGCACAGAATACCTGCAAGCTCTCAAAAGAGTCCACTGAAACTTTCCTGGATTGCGACCGACGATCACCCATTAGGCAGGCCAAACAACAATAGTACCACAAGTAGGGCAGACAGCAGCTCCACAGTCCAAACGAGCAGTTGTAGTTGGTGATATCCAGAAAGGCACCAAGCTCCAAATCCAAATCAATGTGTGTATATGGTATCCAAACGACACCAGATCCAAATCAAACGAGGTACTAAGCACACGACCGCGCACAAAAACCAAGCCACAAAGACCGCAAACAAACGAGGAAATAATCTCCTGAAAACCGATGTCCCTGCTCGGGCGCCAATGAAAAATCGCTAGCTTTTTAGCGAAACGACAACAAGAATATTTAACTATTTATCAAATGAGACGCGGTGTTCTTTGATTATTAATATGGCTTTTAATGGCTTGGATAATTGTACAAACGACGTTAAATGTGCGAGTATTACTTTGCAAGTGATTTGCCTGCTGCCGCTACAAGTCAGCGGGCCGGCATAAGAAAAAGAATGCACAAAGAGAGCGCCACAGAGAGCGCAGTAAAGGGCGCGATAGAGAGCGCAAAGAAAAGGCTTAGAGGCTCAGTAGGGTGCTCCAACATTCCGGCCCCTTTGAAGGACTCCCGGTCTTTCAAATCCACCCGGAGCACCGCCAACATCGTGGACTGGTCGCCTAGCAGCGACGCTGCCTCCAACAATCCTCCTATGTGAGGAGGTCGGGGAAGAATGAACCACCAATCGATTCGTCGCTCTGCCGCATAGTCCGTCAGGGCGTCCTTTCTCCGCTCGAAAGCCGGCGGCATGTCCCTCAGCAAGCCGCTTGTTCCCGCGAAGTTCGTCACGTTGTCGCTGAAGACCATTTCCGGCAGGCCGCGCTTCCCGATGAACCTTGTAAAGACGTTAAGGACAGTATCAGTGGATAAATTAGCTACCAGTTCGAGGTGAACGGCCTTCGAGGCAAAACAAACGAATACCGCTACGTAATTTGTAACGGGCGGTCTTCCGCGTGTGCGATAGCTACCATGAAATGGGCCACAAAGTTCGGGTCCACAAACCCTGAAAGGTCGACCTTCTCGAAGGCGATCACCTGGCAAATTTCTCATTATTTGCTCAACTAACTTGGGCTTGCATCGAAGGCAGTGATGTAAAACTGCTGAGCAAAACCTACGAGTATTTATCACCCAAATCTGTTGCTTTAGCAGCCCAACTAACCTCTTAAATCGCCACAGCTCTTGCCACAGAGTTTTGGCCGCTATGACGATGGGGCACAAAGGTCCAAGTTGCTCAGACAAACGAGATAATATATCCCGCTTTGTCGGCTTCAACGAAGTAAAGCTATCCTCATGCAGATGATAACGAAATACATCATTATGAGGAGCCAGCATGTCGTCAACATAAAAACAATTTTTAATGACATTTAACGCGACATGGTGACATCGAGCAGAAATATTTGCCAATTCAAACAACAAGCGCACAGCAAAAAATGGCGCTGATGCAGTCCCGTATGTTACAGTGTTCAACTTAAAGGACTGCAGCTCATGAGAGGCGCTTTCTCGCCAGAGAATGAGCTGGTACTTTTTGTCTTTTTCAGACACGTTTATTTGCCTGTACATCTTGGAGATGTCGGCAGTAATTGCGTATTTATTCAACCGAAAATTTACAAGTGTTGAATAAAGCTCCCTCTGAATAGTCGGCCCAACCATTAAAGTGTCATTTAATGACACGGCCGTTGACGTTTTACTAGAAGCGTCAAACACCACACGCAATTTGGTTGTGGTGCTTTCAGGTCTCAGGACACACTGATGAGGAATATAGTAGTGCTGTCCTGGAGGAGGGGATTCAAGAGCAGACATATGCCCAAGATCACGATACTCTCTCATGAAGTCATGGTACATGTCATGGAGAGTTTTGTCTCTTGCGAGTTTGCGCTCAAGTTGCAGAAATCGTCTTTCAGCAGTTTGAAAGGAAAGCCCTAGTACAGTGGGATCGGATTTTAACGGAAGTTCGACTTGAAAACGTCCTGTAGACAGGCGCTGTACTGATTTGGTGAAGTTAGCTTCACAGGCCTTTTGTTCAGCTGTCTGGCGCACAGCCTTCGACTCATTTGGGCTCCGATCGAGTTCCCAAAAGCGTTGAACTAAGGTGTCGAGAGAACAATCATTAACTTGAGCGACAACGTTAACGCTGAATTGTTGAGGAGGTATTTGCCCTGTATATCTTCCAGCAACAACCCATCCCAGCAATGTCTTCTGCAACAATGGAAGACAAGAATTGAGCTCGATTTGCCCAACGCATAATAACTTGTAAAAAAGTTCAGCGCCTAGGAGAATATCAACCTTGGCTGGCTTATAGAATTCTGGGTCAGCCAACTCAAGGTTTGCGGGTATTTTCCAATTCGATGTGGGCACGAAGTTACCAGGCTGACAAGTTGATATGGATTTAAGAACCCAAAAATCAGTGCCAAAGCTGTGAGAATTCAAACGAGATTGAATATCAGCGCACACCTTGTGCCTACTACCAGTAGTGGTTCCACCTGCCATTACAATACTCACAGCTGTGTCTTTACGCTTTAATCGAAGGCGCTTCGCAAGATTCTCAGTCATGAGGTTCAACTGTGAGCCGCCATCAAGTAACACACGAGCAGGATGGTAATGACCGAATCTATCTTTAATTTTTACGACTGCTGTGGCAAGAATTACTTGATCGGCACTTAAAACGTGACCTAAGTACGCTTCTGGAGGTGCGACTGCGTGTGGAGCGGGTGAATTTGGCACAGCTACAGAGTATCTGTGCAACAACGAATGGTGTGGTTTTGAACACACCCGACACTTGGAAGCCTCGCAGCTGGAAACTATATGGCCCACATTCAAACAATTGAGGCACATTCTTTGAGTCTTAGCAAACTCAAATCGCTGCATAACAGATATAGAACCGAAGGAAGGGCAAGAATAAATATTGTGATCCGCAGAACCACAATATGTGCACTTCGAAACCGGTTTTGAAGGCTTTGAAGGACCCTTTGTGCAAGAAAACGAAGCTTTACTATTTCTTGCAGGTTCTACTCGCGGTTTATTTGGAACCCGAGTTGTCTCTTCAGCCGCTAAATATTGGTAACGCCTGTTTAACTGCTTAGCGCAATCATCCCAAGAAGGCAACTTGTCATAATCGAGCTGTTCCTCAAAACGAGATTTGGTTGCATGATCAACTTTGGCCATAACCATATGTATGATCATTGCATTCGAAATGTCCTTTTCACTTCCCAACGAAGTTAAAGACGCATAAATGGCAGAAACAGTGTCAATAATGGACCGCAAACTAGACGCATTAGGTTTGGTCATACTTGGGATGTCAAACAATTGCGAGATAGTGTCGAAAAATATCAAACATTTGTTGTCGTACACAGACTTGAGGCTAGCAATGGCTTTTGAGTAATTGCAGTCCGTTAACTGAAACGGTTTCACAACTCCTAGAGCCTCACCTGACAAGCACGACACCAAATGATTAAACTTCTCGACGTTGGTCAACGAAGGATCGTCATGAACTAGACTTTCAAATAAGCACATAAAATTCTTAAATTCGGCATGCTTTCCACTGAATGTAGGCAGCCGCATTTTGGGTAACTGGGACCGTTGACTGGCCATCATAGAACAGTCATGAGAAGTCTGACTTTCAACTTTTTGTTTCGTTGCCTTCACATACAACGCCTTAGTTGAAATGCACAAATCCTCAAGTGGCCCTCTACTATCGTTACTTGGATTGAGACTATCCAAATCTGCCTGAAGCCCCATAGCTTTCTTTATGTAATCTTCTAACAGCTCGAGACGACACTCGAGTTCTGTTTGCTCAAACGAAATTGTCTTTAACTGAAATGCTGTTCTCATACGAGCAATATCAGCGCTAACCTTATCAAATTTCTGCAAGCATTGTACTAGTTTAGAACTAGATTTAGCTACTACTTAGTGCTTCTCAGATTCCGACATGGTAGAGTATAACCAAATAAACTCTAACAAGTTGCAAATCAAACAAAACTGAAAACCGAACTTTCCTAACAGCCCTCGCAAATAACAACGCGCTAACAGCAAGAGACCAACTGAGATGCACACAGATTACGTACACACGCACTCAATACAGTATGCACGCAAGCAAAGTAGCAGTCCAAGCGACCGCACAAACAACAACGAAATCTGCAAGCAGTCTCAGCTGTACTCAGAAAATAGGCGTCGATTACCGCAAGCACGCTTGTAGGCAACGCTAATCCGAACGGGTAGCGGGGGGAAGTTCGTTGGCCCAGCGACAAGTGTAGCCGAAAAAAGGCGCGCACAAAGGAGAGAGCGACAAAATTCTTTTGCTACGCTAGCGGCGCAAGCAACAACAAAGCTATGGTTGTATGTGTGCAGCTGATGCAACAAATCTTCACCAAAAAACCAACACAATAGAAACAAAATAACTTTAAAATATTTGTTTATGTTAAAAATCAGCTTAGTAGCCCTTTTTTAATTATTGTTGTTTGTTTTGCCTCGAGGTTTTGTTAATAATTATGTTTATGAGGGTGTATAATGTGTTAAATTGTGCAAGGTATGACGTATGTATATATATAATAAGAGGTTATTGGCGAGTATGTATGTACATGCATATGCATGTATGATTATGTATTTGTGCATGTAAAGTGGTTGCACAAAATAATTTATATGCCAAAAATTGAGTCGGCATAAGCACACACGTACTATATGTACATACGTATGTATGTATGTATGTAAATAGATTTTTATCCACTTTACACTTGCACGAATTTGCAGCAATTAAACTTATTAATGCTTTATGCTCAATTGTTGGCACAGAATACCTGCAAGCTCTCAAAAGAGTCCACTGAAACTTTCCTGGATTGCGACCGACGATCACCCATTAGGCAGGCCAAACAACAATAGTACCACAAGTAGGGCAGACAGCAGCTCCACAGTCCAAACGAGCAGTTGTAGTTGGTGATATCCAGAAAGGCACCAAGCTCCAAATCCAAATCAATGTGTGTATATGGTATCCAAACGACACCAGATCCAAATCAAACGAGGTACTAAGCACACGACCGCGCACAAAAACCAAGCCACAAAGACCGCAAACAAACGAGGAAATAATCTCCTGAAAACCGATGTCCCTGCTCGGGCGCCAATGAAAAATCGCTAGCTTTTTAGCGAAACGACAACAAGAATATTTAACTATTTATCAAATGAGACGCGGTGTTCTTTGATTATTAATATGGCTTTTAATGGCTTGGATAATTGTACAAACGACGTTAAATGTGCGAGTATTACTTTGCAAGTGATTTGCCTGCTGCCGCTACAAGTCAGCGGGCCGGCATAAGAAAAAGAATGCACAAAGAGAGCGCCACAGAGAGCGCAGTAAAGGGCGCGATAGAGAGCGCAAAGAAAAGGCTTAGAGGCTCAGTAGGGTGCTCCAACATTCCGGCCCCTTTGAAGGACTCCCGGTCTTTCAAATCCACCCGGAGCACCGCCAACATCGTGGACTGGTCGCCTAGCAGCGACGCTGCCTCCAACAATCCTCCTATGTGAGGAGGTCGGGGAAGAATGAACCACCAATCGATTCGTCGCTCTGCCGCATAGTCCGTCAGGGCGTCCTTTCTCCGCTCGAAAGCCGGCGGCATGTCCCTCAGCAAGCCGCTTGTTCCCGCGAAGTTCGTCACGTTGTCGCTGAAGACCATTTCCGGCAGGCCGCGCTTCCCGATGAACCTTGTAAAGACGTTAAGGACAGTATCAGTGGATAAATTAGCTACCAGTTCGAGGTGAACGGCCTTCGAGGCAAAACAAACGAATACCGCTACGTAATTTGTAACGGGCGGTCTTCCGCGTGTGCGATAGCTACCATGAAATGGGCCACAAAGTTCGGGTCCACAAACCCTGAAAGGTCGACCTTCTCGAAGGCGATCACCTGGCAAATTTCTCATTATTTGCTCAACTAACTTGGGCTTGCATCGAAGGCAGTGATGTAAAACTGCTGAGCAAAACCTACGAGTATTTATCACCCAAATCTGTTGCTTTAGCAGCCCAACTAACCTCTTAAATCGCCACAGCTCTTGCCACAGAGTTTTGGCCGCTATGACGATGGGGCACAAAGGTCCAAGTTGCTCAGACAAACGAGATAATATATCCCGCTTTGTCGGCTTCAACGAAGTAAAGCTATCCTCATGCAGATGATAACGAAATACATCATTATGAGGAGCCAGCATGTCGTCAACATAAAAACAATTTTTAATGACATTTAACGCGACATGGTGACATCGAGCAGAAATATTTGCCAATTCAAACAACAAGCGCACAGCAAAAAATGGCGCTGATGCAGTCCCGTATGTTACAGTGTTCAACTTAAAGGACTGCAGCTCATGAGAGGCGCTTTCTCGCCAGAGAATGAGCTGGTACTTTTTGTCTTTTTCAGACACGTTTATTTGCCTGTACATCTTGGAGATGTCGGCAGTAATTGCGTATTTATTCAACCGAAAATTTACAAGTGTTGAATAAAGCTCCCTCTGAATAGTCGGCCCAACCATTAAAGTATCATTTAATGACACGGCCGTTGACGTTTTACTAGAAGCGTCAAACACCACACGCAATTTGGTTGTGGTGCTTTCAGGTCTCAGGACACACTGATGAGGAATATAGTAGTGCTGTCCTGGAGGAGGGGATTCAAGAGCAGACATATGCCCAAGATCACGATACTCTCTCATGAAGTCATGGTACATGTCATGGAGAGTTTTGTCTCTTGCGAGTTTGCGCTCAAGTTGCAGAAATCGTCTTTCAGCAGTTTGAAAGGAAAGCCCTAGTACAGTGGGATCGGATTTTAACGGAAGTTCGACTTGAAAACGTCCTGTAGACAGGCGCTGTACTGATTTGGTGAAGTTAGCTTCACAGGCCTTTTGTTCAGCTGTCTGGCGCACAGCCTTCGACTCATTTGGGCTCCGATCGAGTTCCCAAAAGCGTTGAACTAAGGTGTCGAGAGAACAATCATTAACTTGAGCGACAACGTTAACGCTGAATTGTTGAGGAGGTATTTGCCCTGTATATCTTCCAGCAACAACCCATCCCAGCAATGTCTTCTGCAACAATGGAAGACAAGAATTGAGCTCGATTTGCCCAACGCATAATAACTTGTAAAAAAGTTCAGCGCCTAGGAGAATATCAACCTTGGCTGGCTTATAGAATTCTGGGTCAGCCAACTCAAGGTTTGCGGGTATTTTCCAATTCGATGTGGGCACGAAGTTACCAGGCTGACAAGTTGATATGGATTTAAGAACCCAAAAATCAGTGCCAAAGCTGTGAGAATTCAAACGAGATTGAATATCAGCGCACACCTTGTGCCTACTACCAGTAGTGGTTCCACCTGCCATTACAATACTCACAGCTGTGTCTTTACGCTTTAATCGAAGGCGCTTCGCAAGATTCTCAGTCATGAGGTTCAACTGTGAGCCGCCATCAAGTAACACACGAGCAGGATGGTAATGACCGAATCTATCTTTAATTTTTACGACTGCTGTGGCAAGAATTACTTGATCGGCACTTAAAACGTGACCTAAGTACGCTTCTGGAGGTGCGACTGCGTGTGGAGCGGGTGAATTTGGCACAGCTACAGAGTATCTGTGCAACAACGAATGGTGTGGTTTTGAACACACCCGACACTTGGAAGCCTCGCAGCTGGAAACTATATGGCCCACATTCAAACAATTGAGGCACATTCTTTGAGTCTTAGCAAACTCAAATCGCTGCATAACAGATATAGAACCGAAGGAAGGGCAAGAATAAATATTGTGATCCGCAGAACCACAATATGTGCACTTCGAAACCGGTTTTGAAGGCTTTGAAGGACCCTTTGTGCAAGAAAACGAAGCTTTACTATTTCTTGCAGGTTCTACTCGCGGTTTATTTGGAACCCGAGTTGTCTCTTCAGCCGCTAAATATTGGTAACGCCTGTTTAACTGCTTAGCGCAATCATCCCAAGAAGGCAACTTGTCATAATCGAGCTGTTCCTCAAAACGAGATTTGGTTGCATGATCAACTTTGGCCATAACCATATGTATGATCATTGCATTCGAAATGTCCTTTTCACTTCCCAACGAAGTTAAAGACGCATAAATGGCAGAAACAGTGTCAATAATGGACCGCAAACTAGACGCATTAGGTTTGGTCATACTTGGGATGTCAAACAATTGCGAGATAGTGTCGAAAAATATCAAACATTTGTTGTCGTACACAGACTTGAGGCTAGCAATGGCTTTTGAGTAATTGCAGTCCGTTAACTGAAACGGTTTCACAACTCCTAGAGCCTCACCTGACAAGCACGACACCAAATGATTAAACTTCTCGACGTTGGTCAACGAAGGATCGTCATGAACTAGACTTTCAAATAAGCACATAAAATTCTTAAATTCGGCATGCTTTCCACTGAATGTAGGCAGCCGCATTTTGGGTAACTGGGACCGTTGACTGGCCATCATAGAACAGTCATGAGAAGTCTGACTTTCAACTTTTTGTTTCGTTGCCTTCACATACAACGCCTTAGTTGAAATGCACAAATCCTCAAGTGGCCCTCTACTATCGTTACTTGGATTGAGACTATCCAAATCTGCCTGAAGCCCCATAGCTTTCTTTATGTAATCTTCTAACAGCTCGAGACGACACTCGAGTTCTGTTTGCTCAAACGAAATTGTCTTTAACTGAAATGCTGTTCTCATACGAGCAATATCAGCGCTAACCTTATCAAATTTCTGCAAGCATTGTACTAGTTTAGAACTAGATTTAGCTACTACTTAGTGCTTCTCAGATTCCGACATGGTAGAGTATAACCAAATAAACTCTAACAAGTTGCAAATCAAACAAAACTGAAAACCGAACTTTCCTAACAGCCCTCGCAAATAACAACGCGCTAACAGCAAGAGACCAACTGAGATGCACACAGATTACGTACACACGCACTCAATACAGTATGCACGCAAGCAAAGTAGCAGTCCAAGCGACCGCACAAACAACAACGAAATCTGCAAGCAGTCTCAGCTGTACTCAGAAAATAGGCGTCGATTACCGCAAGCACGCTTGTAGGCAACGCTAATCCGAACGGGTAGCGGGGGGAAGTTCGTTGGCCCAGCGACAAGTGTAGCCGAAAAAAGGCGCGCACAAAGGAGAGAGCGACAAAATTCTTTTGCTACGCTAGCGGCGCAAGCAACAACAAAGCTATGGTTGTATGTGTGCAGCTGATGCAACAAATCTTCACCAAACAAGTAAAAAAGCTAAAGTCGGGTGTCCCGACTTTGAAATACTCTGTACATATGTTTACAATAATTATAGAAAATAAAAAAAATTAAGAAAATAAAAAAAAAATATGATCGATTTTACCTCTCTCGGTATTCGAACTCACGTAAAGGGTGTATAATTGCACATTTACATAGCAATTGCGTCTGTGTGAGTGTATGTATGCCTATGCGCATCAATTCGTGTCTGTGTAAGCATTTTCGCAGTCAACCAAACAGCAACATCAACAACAGCCGCGGGCAGCGCTTGAGCAGCGCTGCAGCAGCGCTGCATCAGCAAATATATTTATGGCTATAACTTCTTGGTAAATCGGTCTATCATAATGAAATTTGTCATACGGACACATAATAACTAACTGGGGGTATTTCCAAAATTTTAGTTCGAAATTCCAAGAATTACGGGAGTTACGATTTGCGGGGTAGAGGGGGGAGGGAGGGGAATTCCAAAATATACATTTTCTGCGTATTCACATAAGGCATCTGGGACTAAAATTTGGTGTTCCTAGGTCTTATAGTCTCCGAGATATAGGCGATTATACGAATGGAAAATCGGGAAAACCCCCATAGGGGGGAAGTGGGGGGGAAAATCAAAAAAATAAAACAAACTCGTATAGAATACACACATAACGCATCTTCGTGCAAAATTTGGTGTCTCTATCTCTTATAGTCTCTGAGATCCAGGTGTTCATACGGACGGACAGACGGACAGACGGACAGACGGACAGACAGACAGACAGGGCTAGATCGACTCGTCTCGTCATGCTGATCAAGAATATATATACTTTGTGGGGTCTGCCACGCCTCCTTCTGCCTGTTACATTTTTCAGCTCCCGCAAACCTAATATACTCTTGTACATTTCATGTACAGAGTATAAAAACCAACACAATAGAAACAAAATAAATTTAAAATATTTGTTTATGTTAAAAATCAGCTTAGTAGCCCTTTTTTAATTATTGTTGTTTGTTTTGCCTCGAGGTTTTGTTAATAATTATGTTTATGAGGGTGTATAATGTATAATGTGTTAAATTGTGCAAGGTATGACGTATGTATGTATATAATATGAGGTTATTGGCGAGTATGTATGTACATGCATATGCATGTATGATTATGTATTTGTGCATGTAAAGTGGTTGCACAAAATAATTTATATGCCAAAAATTGAGTCGGCATAAGCACACACGTACTATATGTACATACGTATGTATGTATGTATGTAAATAGATTTTTATCCACTTTACACTTGCACGAATTTGCAGCAATTAAACTTATTAATGCTTTATGCTCAATTGTTGGCACAGAATACCTGCAAGCTCTCAAAAGAGTCCACTGAAACTTTCCTGGATTGCGACCGACGATCACCCATTAGGCAGGCCAAACAACAATAGTACCACAAGTAGGGCAGACAGCAGCTCCACAGTCCAAACGAGCAGTTGTAGTTGGTGATATCCAGAAAGGCACCAAGCTCCAAATCCAAATCAATGTGTGTATATGGTATCCAAACGACACCAGATCCAAATCAAACGAGGTACTAAGCACACGACCGCGCACAAAAACCAAGCCACAAAGACCGCAAACAAACGAGGAAATAATCTCCTGAAAACCGATGTCCCTGCTCGGGCGCCAATGAAAAATCGCTAGCTTTTTAGCGAAACGACAACAAGAATATTTAACTATTTATCAAATGAGACGCGGTGTTCTTTGATTATTAATATGGCTTTTAATGGCTTGGATAATTGTACAAACGACGTTAAATGTGCGAGTATTACTTTGCAAGTGATTTGCCTGCTGCCGCTACAAGTCAGCGGGCCGGCATAAGAAAAAGAATGCACAAAGAGAGCGCCACAGAGAGCGCAGTAAAGGGCGCGATAGAGAGCGCAAAGAAAAGGCTTAGAGGCTCAGTAGGGTGCTCCAACAGCACATATTACATATAACAGTTTAGGTGTACATTATTTTTCGTTTTTTTTTATAAATGTTTCAAATTTACCTTACAAATTTATTTATGCCTCTTTTTTTACAATTGTTTATTTTTTTTTAAAATTTTCTCTAAATTACTAGCCCTGCTTAAGTACTTTTTTTAGGCATTTGTTATGAAATTAGTACAATTTGAAAAATAAATTCATGCTCATCAACACAACTATTAATATTAACAGAATTATAATAGTGTCCACATCTACTTTTTGGGACTCTACTTTATTTATTATTCCTGCGGTGGAGTCCACCACTTTTGTATCTATCAAACCCATCGTGGGTATACTACTTAATTTTACCTCAACTATGCCACGTATATGTAGCTTATCTATTTCTGCCTGACCTGTCTTACTTATACTATTGTTATTCATTACATTTGTCCCTGCCAAGTTTTATTAGCTTCACAGGCCATTTTCAGGGACAGCCTGTGATTACAATATTTCTTACAAATTTTTTTTTCTTAAAGTTACTTATGCTTATTGAAATCCAATGATGTTCTCTTCGTCCGCATCAGCTGGACGTCACCGGCTCCTGGCACGCTGATGCTCCCTCAAAGGCGCAAGTGACGGTGTGCCCCTCGCGCTTCAGCTCTTAATGTTGAGGTGATTGTTGGTGGTTTCCAACATTGGTGCAAAAGGCGGTCTTATGCCTTTCGCACTTGTTGATCCACTGGCCGTAATCACTGCGTGTGCTTGCACATTCCCTCGCAAGCTGGTGTGAAGAGAGGTCCCTCGCAGTCCATTGGGCAAGTTTCTTTGTAGACAGGTATATCTTTCTTTTCTGGAACTTTTATTTTTAATTTAATATTTCCAATTACTGGTATTTTTTTTCGCTTTCGAATGCTAGTGTGGCTTTTTATTTTCAATTTCTTTTTTTAAAAATTCTAATTCGGCCTGGAGTTTACAAGCTAACTCCCAGGCGGGGGGTTGTTGCGTATTCAAAGCCGTTTTTATTTCTTTTAACTATTTTCCGGCGTACGCCCCCTCTTTTATTTTTATACCCTGTACCCGTAGGGTAAAAAGGGTATATTAGGTTTGTGCAAAGTATGTAACATACAGAAGGAAGCATCTCCGACCCCATAAAGTATATATATTCTGAATCAGCATGACGAGAGAAATCGATCTAGACATGTCCGTCCGTCCGTCTGTCCATCCGTCTGGATGAACGCAAGGATCTCAGAAACTATAAAAGCTAGAATAACCAAAGTTGGCATCCAGATTCTCCTCCTGTACCCAAAGGGTGAAAGGCTATACTAGTTTTGTGCGCATGTATGTAACACACAGAAGGAGGCGTGGCAGACCCCACAAAGTATATATATTCTTGATCAGGATGAGAAGCCGAGTCGATATAGCCTTGTCCGTCCGTCCGTCTGTCTGTCCGTCTGTCCGTATGAACGCAAGGATCTCAGAAAGTATAAGAGCTAGAATAATCAAACTTGGTTTCCATATTCTCCTATGAATTCTCCATGATAGGTCAATTCTGAAGAAAGTTATAGCCATAAGTAAAATCGCTGCTAATGCGCTGCCTGCAGCTCTGTCGGCAGCGCTGACTGCAGCTCTGTCGGCAGCGCTGCCCGCAGCTGTTGTTGTTGTTGCTGCTTTGGTTCAACTTTGTGCTGCATACATACACGCATATAAACACGCATAGGTACGTGATGTAAATGTATGCTGTTAAAACTGAACATAAACATGTATTCTAATTTAATTAAATTAATTAAATCATTAACTTTTTTTTCTTTTTTGTGGAGAGTACAGGCTATTTTACTGTCGGGCTTGCTCGACTGTAGCGTTCTATCTTGTTATATTGTTATTTGTTGTATTTAAAATACGAACCATCGCATCATTACCAGCTACTATACTGTTAGATATTAATACCTCAGGATGAATTTCCTGGCTTGGTATTAATACAATTTCTTCATTTGTCAGAAGCTTAATATTTCTCATTACCTCTGATCTACCTGGTAACAATATTGAATTTTCAACATCGGTATGCAATAGTGGTACAGGTATTTGACAATTAAGCGATTTTGGTTTCATAAGGAATTCATCTTGGTGATAATCTATTATACAATTAAATTTTCTAGTGAAGTCTAGTCCAAGAATTCCATCGCATGGTATGGGAAAATCATCGTACACTATTTGGAAGTAATCGAAAAGTAGATCATTTGTCGATCGTCCAAGTGACTGTATTGCGCCCTGTCCAATTCCTGTTATATTTGTTTTAAAATATTGATTGATATTTGAATTTACGTTATTGTTTTTCAAGATCGATACATTTGCCCCCGTATCTACTAGTAATGTTAATAGAATATTATTTTTTTCATTTTTTACTTTAACGAGACTACTGAGACTTAGATTTATATTCAGAATTTTTACTGTTGGTTGCTCAAGGGGTTTATCTGGTTTTCCGAGTTACTCTGCGTAACTTGGACCCGATACTGTTGTCCGCGTCCTCTATATTGGCCCAGTGTGTAAGAGGTGCCTCGAGGATTGCCGGTTTGACTATTGTACTTATTACCACCTTGGTTGCTGTGCCTGAAGCCGCCTCTGTTGTATGGTCGGCCCCTATAATTACCTCTGACGCGGTTTCCGCCCCGGTGAGAGTAATTTTGGCAATACAAGACAGTGTTGGTTTGCCCTGTTGCTTCTGTGCAACTATCAACAAATTTTGATATGGCATCATTCATGTTATTGAATGTGCCTGCCTGCATGATAAATTTTACCCCATCAATTGCGCAGTTTTTGGTCATTGCCTTAACCGCTTGAGCTGTGCTGTATTTGGTGGCTAGATCATAATTTAGTCCATCATTAATATAAGCAACTTCAAGGGCTTTTGTTAGCTGATCAACCTCTTGTGTATAGAAGTTGGCAGTTTTGCTCTTTTGTTGCAAATTTAGGAGATTGGCTGATATCACTTCAACCGATTCTCCTTTTACAGTCGCAGACAGTTTGCACACAATTTGTGCAATTGAGTTTTCATCGCTAATCAAATTGCGTGCGTGGCCTTTAAGCTTTGATTTTATCAATTGGACTGCCGTTGCCTCGTGTGTCTCTTTAATAGAGTCCACCAACTGCAACGCGTCCATGAAGCTTCTTAAATTTTCGGCCTTGCCATCAAACTCTGGTATCAGCGATGACGCTGTCTTTATAAACTGAATCTTTGTTTGCGATATATCTGGCAATTGTGAAATAGTTGGGTCTAAATTAACGTTTCGCTTCTTGCGGGGCTGTTGTTGGGAGTAAGTCCACTTGTACGCCGTATTTGGCGATTTTGGTGTGGGGCTTATTAATCTTACTTCCTCCTCATCTACGGCTATATATGTTACTGCACTACTTAATGTATTTGGCGAGTGTATATCCAAGCCATGCCTTTCTTTTACAGCGTTCAGCTGTTCTCTTAGGCGTTTTACAACGTCCGATGCCTGAGTCCAATGGAGATCCGTGAATCTAGATTTGTTCTCAGTTTAGGTGTACATTATTTTTCGTTTTTTTTTATAAATGTTTCAAATTTACCTTACAAATTTATTTATGCCTTTTTTTTACAATTGTTTTTTTTTTTTAAATTTTCTCTAAATTACTATCCCTGCTTAAGTACTTTTTTTTAGGCATTTGTTATGAAATTAGTACAATTTGAAAAATAAATTCATGCTCATCAACACAACTATTAATATTAACAGAATTATAATAGTGTCCACATCTACTTTTTGGGACTCTACTTTATTTATTATTCCTGCGGTGGAGTCCACCACTTTTGTATCTATCAAACCCATCGTGGGTATACTACTTAATTTTACCTCAACTATGCCACGTATATGTAGCTTATCTATTTCTGCCTGACCTGTCTTACTTATACTATTGTTATTCATTACATTTGTCCCTGCCAAGTTTTATTAGCTTCACAGGCCATTTTCAGGGACAGCCTGTGATTACAATATTTCTTACAAATTTTTTTTTCTTAAAGTTACTTATGCTTATTGAAATCCAATGATGTTCTCTTCGTCCGCATCAGCTGGACGTCACCGGCTCCTGGCAAGCTGATGCTCCCTCGAAGGCGCAAGTGACGGTGTGCCCCTCGCGCTTCAGCTCTTAATGTTGAGGTGATTGTTGGTGGTTTCCAACATTGGTGCAAAAGGCGGTCTTATGCCTTTCGCACTTGTTGATCCACTGGCCGTAATCACTGCGTGTGCTTGCACATTCCCTCGCAAGCTGGTGTGAAGAGAGGTCCCTCGCAGTCCATTGGGCAAGTTTCTTTGTAGACAGGTATATCTTTCTTTTCTGGAACTTTTATTTTTAATTTAATATTTCCAATTACTGGTATTTTTTTTCGCTTTCGAATGCTAGTGCGGCTTTTTATTTTCAATTTCTTTTTTTAAAAATTCTAATTCGGCCTGGAGTTTACAAGCTAACTCCCAGGCGGGGGGTTGTTGCGTATTCAAAGCCGTTTTTATTTCTTTTAACTATTTTCCGGCGTACGCCCCCTCTTTTATTTTTATACCCTGTACCCGTAGGGTAAAAAGGGTATATTAGGTTTGTGCAAAGTATGTAACATACAGAAGCAAGCAGCTCCGACCCCATAAAGTATATATATTCTGAATCAGCATGACGAGAGAAATCGATCTAGACATGTCCGTCCGTCCGTCCGTCCGTCTGTCCATCCGTCTGGATGAACGCAAGGATCTCAGAAACTATAAAAGCTAGAATAACCAAAGTTGGCATCCAGATTCTCCTCCTGTACCCAAAGGGTGAAAGGCTATACTAGTTTTGTGCGCATGTATGTAACACACAGAAGGAGGCGTGGCAGACCCCACAAAGTATATATATTCTTGATCAGGATGAGAAGCCGAGTCGATATAGCCTTGTCCGTCTGTCTGTCCGTCTGTCCGTATGAACGCAAGGATCTCAGAAAGTATAAGAGCTAGAATAACCAAACTTGGTTTCCATATTCTCTTATGAATTCTCCATGATAGGTCAATTCTGAAGAAAGTTATAGCCATAAGTAAAATCGCTGCTAATGCGCTGCCTGTTGCTCTGTCGGCAGCGCTGTCCGCAGCTGTTGTTGTTGTTGCTGCTTTGGTTCAACTTTGTGCTGCATACATACACGCATATAAACACGCATAGGTACGTGATGTAAATGTATGCTGTTAAAACTGAACATAAACATGTATTCTAATTTAATTAAATTAATTAAATCATTAACTTTTTTTTCTTTTTTGTGGAGAGTACAGGCTATTTTACTGTCGGGCTTGCTCGACTGTAGCGTTCTATCTTGTTATATTGTTATTTGTTGTATTTAAAATACGAACCATCGCATCATTACCAGCTACTATACTGTTAGATATTAATACCTCAGGATGAATTTCCTGGTTTGTTATTAATACAATTTCTTCATTTGTCAGAAGCTTAATATTTCTCATTACCTCTGATCTACCTGGTAACAATATTGAATTTTCAACATCGGTATGCAATAGTGGTACATGTATTTGACAATTAAGCGATTTTGGTTTCATAAGGAATTCATCTTGGTGATAATCTATTATACAATTAAATTTTCTAGTGAAGTCTAGTCCAAGAATTCCATCGCATGGGAAAATCATCGTACACTATTTGGAAATCATGACTGATTACGAAGTAATCGAAAAGTAGATCATTTGTCGATCGTCCAAGTGACTGTATTCCGCCCTGTCCAATTCCTGTTATATTTGTTTTAAAATGTTGATTGATATTTGAATTTACGTTATTGTTTTTCTAGATCGATACAGTTGCCCCCGTATCTACTAGTAATGTTAATAGAATATTATTTTTTTCATTTTTTACTTTAACGAGACTACTGAGACTTAGATTTATATTCAGAATTTTTACTGTTGGTTGCTCAAGGGGTTTATCTGGTTTTCCGAGTTACTCTGCGTAACTCGGACCCGATACTGTTGTCCGCGTCCTTTATATTGGCCCCCTGTGTAAGAGGTGCCTCGAGGATTGCCGGTTTGACTATTGTACTTATTACCACCTTGGTTGCTGTGCCTGAAGCCGCCTCTGTTGTATGGTCGGCCCCTATAATTACCTCTGCCGCGGTTTCCGCCCCGGTGAGAGTAATTCTGGCAATACAAGACAGTGTTGGTTTGCCCTGTTGCTTCTGTGCAACTATCAACAAATTTTGATATGGCATCATTCATGTTATTGAATGTGCCTGCCTGCATGATAAATTTTACCCTATCAATTGCGCAGTTTTTGGTCATTGCCTTAACCGCTTGAGCTGTGCTGTATTTGGTGGCTAGATCATAATTTAGTCAATCATTAATATAAGCAACTTCAAGGGCTTTTGTTAGCTGATCAACCTCTTGTGTATAGAAGTTGGCAGTTTTGCTCTTTTGTTGCAAATTTAGGAGATTGGCTGATATCACTTCAACCGATTCTCCTTTTACAGTCGCAGACAGTTTGCACACAATTTGTGCAATTGAGTTTTCATCGCTAATCAAATTGCGTGCGTGGCCTTTAAGCTTTGATTTTATCAATTGGACTGCCGTTGCCTCGTGTGTCTCTTTAATAGAGTCCACCAAATGCAACGCGTCCATGAAGCTTCTTAAATTTTCGGCCTTGCCATCAAACTCTTATATCAGCGATGACGCTGTCTTTATAAACTGAATCTTTGTTTGCGATATATCTGGCAATTGTGAAATAGTTGGGTCTAAATTAACGTTATCAGCCGTTTCGCTTCTTGCGGGGCTGTTGTTGGGAGTAAGTCCACTTGTACGCCGTATTTGGCGATTTTGGTGTGGGGCTTATTAATCTTACTTCCTCCTCATCTACGGCTATATATGTTACTGCACTACTTAATGTATTTGGCAAGTGTATATCCAAGCCATGCCTTTCTTTTACAGCGTTCAGCTGTTCTCTTAGGCGTTTTACAACGTCCGATGCCTGAGTCCAATGGAGATCCGTGAATCTAGATTTGTTCTATAGAAATATCTCTAGGATCTCATTATATAATTGCACCAATTTAATGGTGTGCCTATTCAACGTACCTATCTGTGTTGGCCTATTTTGAATGAGGCTTTTGTACGATTTTTCGAACTCGGCTCTCAGCTCACCTACTCTCTTGCATATAGCATTCCAGTCCATGTATTATGGAAAATTCAGATGCTCCCTTCTATTTCATTATATATCATTATATTTTTATATTAACCAAATCAAATTAAAATGTGTTATCTTTATAAGGCACATATTACATATAACAGTTTAGGTGTACATTATTTTTCGTTTTTTTTTTATAAATGATTCAAATTTACCTTACAAATTTATTTATGCCTCTTTTTTTACAATTGTTTATTTTTTTTTAAATTTTCTCTAAATTACTAGCCCTGCTTAAGTACTTTTTTTTAGGCATTTGTTATGAAATTATTACAATTTGAAAAATAAATTCATGCTCATCAACACAACTATTAATATTAACAGAATTATAATAGTGTCCACATCTACTTTTTGGGACTCTACTTTATTTATTATTCCTGCGGTGGAGTCCACCACTTTTGTATCTATCAAACCCATCGTGGGTATACTACTTAATTTTACCTCAACTATGCCACGTATATGTAGCTTATCTATTTCTGCCTGACCTGTCTTACTTATACTATTGTTATTCATTACATTTGTCCCTGCCAAGTTTTATTAGCTTCACAGGCCATTTTCAGGGACAGCCTGTGATTACAATATTTCTTACAAATTTTTTTTTTTTTAAGTTACTTATGCTTATTGAAATCCAATGATGTTCTCTTCGTCCGCATCAGCTGGACGTCACCGGCTCCTGGCACGCTGATGCTCCCTCGAAGGCGCAAGTGACGGTGTGCCCCTAGCGCTTCAGCTCTTAATGTTGAGGTGATTGTTGGTGGTTTCCAACATTGGTGCAAAAGGCGGTCCTATGCCTTTCGCACTTGTTGATCCACTGGCCGTAATCACTGCGTGTGCTTGCACATTCCCTCGCAAGCTGGTGTGAAGAGAGGTCCCTCGCAGTCCATTGGGCAAGTTTCTTTGTAGACAGGTATATCTTTCTTTTCTGGAACTTTTATTTTTAATTTAATATTTCCAATTACTGGTATTTTTTTTCGCTTTCGAATGCTAGTGTGGCTTTTTATTTTCAATTTCTTTTTTTAAAAATTCTAATTCGGCCTGGAGTTTACAAGCTAACTCCCAGGCGGGGGGTTGTTGCGTATTCAAAGCCGTTTTTATTTCTTTTAACTATTTTCCGGCGTACGCCCCCTCTTTTATTTTTATACCCTGTACCCGTAGGGTAAAAAGGGTATATTAGGTTTGTGCAAAGTATGTAACATACAGAAGCAAGCAGCTCCGACCCCATAAAGTATATATATTCTGAATCAGCATGACGAGAGAAATCGATCTAGACATGTCCGTCCGTCCGTCCGTCCGTCTGTCCATCCGTCTGGATGAACGCAAGGATCTCAGAAACTATAAAAGCTAGAATAACCAAAGTTGGCATCCAGATTCTCCTCCTGTACCCAAAGGGTGAAAGGCTATACTAGTTTTGTGCGCATGTATGTAACACACAGAAGGAGGCGTGGCAGACACCACAAAGTATATATATTCTTGATCAGGATGAGAAGCCGAGTGGATATAGCCATGTCCGTCTATCCGTCTGTCTGTATGAGCGCAAGGATCTCAGTAAGTACAAGAGCTAGGATAACCAAAATTGGTATCAAGGTTCCTACAAGCCCTAGGCAGAACGAGTTTGTTTATTTTTTCTGATACACCTCCCCACTTCCCCGCAATTCGTATTTTTATAGCCTGTACCCAAAGGGTGAAAGGCTATACTAGTTTTGTGCGCATGTATGTAACACACAGAAGGAGGCGTGGCAGACCCCACAAAGTATATATATTCTTGATCAGGATGAGAAGCCGAGTCGATATAGCCTTGTCCGTCCGTCCGTCTGTCTGTCCGTATGAACGCAAGGATCTCAGAAAGTATAAGAGCTAGAATAACCAAACTTGGTTTCCATATTCTCTTATGAATTCTCCATGATAGGTCAATTCTGAAGAAAGTTATAGCCATAAGTAAAATCGCTGCTAATGCGCTGCCTGTTGCTCTGTCGGCAGCGCTGTCCGCAGCTGTTGTTGTTGTTGCTGCTTTGGTTCAACTTTGTGCTGCATACATACACGCATATAAACACGCATAGGTACGTGATGTAAATGTATGCTGTTAAAACTGAACATAAACATGTATTCTAATTTAATTAAATTAATTAAATCATTAACTTTTTTTTCTTTTTTGTGGAGAGTACAGGCTATTTTACTGTCGGGCTTGCTCGACTGTAGCGTTCTATCTTGTTATATTGTTATTTGTTGTATTTAAAATACGAACCATCGCATCATTACCAGCTACTATACTGTTAGATATTAATACCTCAGGATGAATTTCCTGGTTTGTTATTAATACAATTTCTTCATTTGTCAGAAGCTTAATATTTCTCATTACCTCTGATCTACCTGGTAACAATATTGAATTTTCAACATCGGTATGCAATAGTGGTACATGTATTTGACAATTAAGCGATTTTGGTTTCATAAGGAATTCATCTTGGTGATAATCTATTATACAATTAAATTTTCTAGTGAAGTCTAGTCCAAGAATTCCATCGCATGGTATGGGAAAATCATCGTACACTATTTGGAAGTAATCGAAAAGTAGATCATTTGTCGATCGTCCAAGTGACTGTATTGCGCCCTGTCCAATTCCTGTTATATTTGTTTTAAAATGTTGATTGATATTTGAATTTACGTTATTGTTTTTCTAGATCGATACAGTTGCCCCCGTATCTACTAGTAATGTTAATAGAATATTATTTTTTTCATTTTTTACTTTAACGAGACTACTGAGACTTAGATTTATATTCAGAATTTTTACTGTTGGTTGCTCAAGGGGTTTATCTGGTTTTCCGAGTTACTCTGCGTAACTCGGACCCGATACTGTTGTCCGCGTCCTTTATATTGGCCCCCTGTGTAAGAGGTGCCTCGAGGATTGCCGGTTTGACTATTGTACTTATTACCACCTTGGTTGCTGTGCCTGAAGCCGCCTCTGTTGTATGGTCGGCCCCTATAATTACCTCTGCCGCGGTTTCCGCCCCGGTGAGAGTAATTCTGGCAATACAAGACAGTGTTGGTTTGCCCTGTTGCTTCTGTGCAACTATCAACAAATTTTGATATGGCATCATTCATGTTATTGAATGTGCCTGCCTGCATGATAAATTTTACCCTATCAATTGCGCAGTTTTTGGTCATTGCCTTAACCGCTTGAGCTGTGCTGTATTTGGTGGCTAGATCATAATTTAGTCAATCATTAATATAAGCAACTTCAAGGGCTTTTGTTAGCTGATCAACCTCTTGTGTATAGAAGTTGGCAGTTTTGCTCTTTTGTTGCAAATTTAGGAGATTGGCTGATATCACTTCAACCGATTCTCCTTTTACAGTCGCAGACAGTTTGCACACAATTTGTGCAATTGAGTTTTCATCGCTAATCAAATTGCGTGCGTGGCCTTTAAGCTTTGATTTTATCAATTGGACTGCCGTTGCCTCGTGTGTCTCTTTAATAGAGTCCACCAAATGCAACGCGTCCATGAAGCTTCTTAAATTTTCGGCCTTGCCATCAAACTCTTATATCAGCGATGACGCTGTCTTTATAAACTGAATCTTTGTTTGCGATATATCTGGCAATTGTGAAATAGTTGGGTCTAAATTAACGTTATCAGCCGTTTCGCTTCTTGCGGGGCTGTTGTTGGGAGTAAGTCCACTTGTACGCCGTATTTGGCGATTTTGGTGTGGGGCTTATTAATCTTACTTCCTCCTCATCTACGGCTATATATGTTACTGCACTACTTAATGTATTTGGCAAGTGTATATCCAAGCCATGCCTTTCTTTTACAGCGTTCAGCTGTTCTCTTAGGCGTTTTACAACGTCCGATGCCTGAGTCCAATGGAGATCCGTGAATCTAGATTTGTTCTCTAGAAATATCTCTAGGATCTCATTATATAATTGCACCAATTTAATGGTGTGCCTATTCAACGTACCTATCTGTGTTGGCCTATTTTGAATGAGGCTTTTGTACGATTTTTCGAACTCGGCTCTCAGCTCACCTACTCTCTTGCATATAGCATTCCAGTCCATGTATTATGGAAAATTCAGATGCTCCCTTCTATTTCATTATATATCATTATATTTTTATATTAACCAAATCAAATTAAAATGTGTTATCTTTATAAGGCACATATTACATATAACAGTTTAGGTGTACATTATTTTTCGTTTTTTTTTTATAAATGATTCAAATTTACCTTACAAATTTATTTATGCCTCTTTTTTTACAATTGTTTATTTTTTTTAAATTTTCTCTAAATTACTAGCCCTGCTTAAGTACTTTTTTTTAGGCATTTGTTATGAAATTATTACAATTTGAAAAATAAATTCATGCTCATCAACACAACTATTAATATTAACAGAATTATAATAGTGTCCACATCTACTTTTTGGGACTCTACTTTATTTATTATTTGTATCTATCAAACCCATCGTGGGTATACTACTTAATTTTACCTCAACTATGCCACGTATATGTAGCTTATCTATTTCTGCCTGACCTGTCTTACTTATACTATTGTTATTCATTACATTTGTCCCTGCCAAGTTTTATTAGCTTCACAGGCCATTTTCAGGGACAGCCTGTGATTACAATATTTCTTACAAATTTTTTTTTTTTTAAGTTACTTATGCTTATTGAAATCCAATGATGTTCTCTTCGTCCGCATCAGCTGGACGTCACCGGCTCCTGGCACGCTGATGCTCCCTCGAAGGCGCAAGTGACGGTGTGCCCCTAGCGCTTCAGCTCTTAATGTTGAGGTGATTGTTGGTGGTTTCCAACATTGGTGCAAAAGGCGGTCCGGCGTACGCCCCCTCTTCTATTTTTATACCCTGTACCCGTAGGGTAAAAAGGGTATATTAGGTTTGTGCAAAGTATGTAACATACAGAAGGAAGCATCTCCGACCCCATAAAGTATATATATTCTGAATCAGCATGACGAGAGAAATCGATCTAGACATGTCCGTCCGTCCGTCCGTCCGTCCGTCTGTCCATCCGTCTGGATGAACGCAAGGATCTCAGAAACTATAAAAGCTAGAATAACCAAAGTTGGCATCCAGATTCTCCTCCTGTACCCAAAGGGTGAAAGGCTATACTAGTTTTGTGCACATTTATGTAACACACAGAAGGAGGCGTAGCAGACCCCACATAGTATATATATTCTTGATCAGGATGAGAAGCCGAGTGGATATACCCATGTCCGTCTATCCGTCTGTCTGTATGAGCGCAAGGATCTCAGTAAGTACAAGAGCTAGGATAACCAAAATTGGTACCAAGGTTCCTACAAGCCCTAGGCAGAACGAGTTTGTTTATTTTTTCTGATACACCTCCCCACTTCCCCGCAATTCGTATTTTTATAGCCTGTACCCAAAGGGTGAAAGGCTATACTAGTTTTGTGCGCACAAAGTATATATATTCTTGATCAGGATGAGAAGCCGAGTCGATATAGCCTTGTCCGTCCGTCCATCTGTCTGTCCGTCTGTCCGTCTGTCCGTATGAACGCAAGGATCTCAGAAAGTATAAGAGCTAGAATAATCAAACTTGGTTTCCATATTCTCCTATGAATTCTCCATGATAGGTCAATTCTGAAGAAAGTTATAGCCATAAGTAAAATCGCTGCTAATGCGCTGCCTGCAGCTCTATCGGCAGCGCTGACTGCAGCTCTGTCGGCAGAGCTGCCCGCAGCTGTTGTTGTTGTTGCTGCTTTGGTTTGGTATTTCTTCATTTGTCAGAAGCTTAATATTTCTCATTACCTCTGATCTACCTGGTAACAATATTGAATTTTCAACATCGGTATGCAATAGTGGTACATGTATTTGACAATTAAGCGATTTTGGTTTCATAAGGAATTCATCTTGGTGATAATCTATTATACAATTAAATTTTCTAGTGAAGTCTAGTCCAAGAATTCCATCGCATGGTATGGGAAAATCATCGTACACTATTTGGAAGTAATCGAAAAGTAGATCATTTGTCGATCGTCCAAGTGACTGTATTGCGCCCTGTCCAATTCCTGTTATATTTGTTTTAAAATGTTGATTGATATTTGAATTTACGTTATTGTTTTTCAAGATCGATACAGTTGCCCCCGTATCTACTAGTAATGTTAATAGAATATAATTTTTTTCATTTTTTACTTTAACGAGACTACTGAGACTTAGATTTATATTCAGAATTTTTACTGTTGGTTGCTCAAGGGGTTTATCTGGTTTTCCGAGTTACTCTGCGTAACTCGGACCCGATACTGTTGTCCGCGTCCTCTATATTGGCCCCCTGTGTAAGAGGTGGATCGAGGATTGCCGCTGTGACTATTGTACTTATTACCACCTTGGTTGCTGTGCCTGACGCCGCCTCTGTTGTATGGTCGGCCCCTATAATTACCTCTGACGCGGTTTCCGCCCCGGTGAGAGTAATTCTGGCAATACAAGACAGTGTTGGTTTGCCCTGTTGCTTCTGTGCAACTATCAACAAATTTTGATATGGCATCATTCATGTTATTGAATGTGCCTGCCTGCATGATAAATTTTACCCTATCAATTGCGCAGTTTTTGGTCATTGCCTTAACCGCTTGAGCTGTGCTGTATTTGGTGGCTAGATCATAATTTAGTCCATCATTAATATAAGCAACTTCAAGGGCTTTTGTTAGCTGATCAACCTCTTGTGTATAGAAGTTGGCAGTTTTGCTCTTTTGTTGCAAATTTAGGAGATTGGCTGATAGCACTTCAACCGATTCTCCTTTTACAGTCGCAGACAGTTTGCACACAATTTGTGCAATTGAGTTTTCATCGCTAATCAAATTGCGTGCGTGGCCTTTAAGCTTTGATTTTATCAATTGGACTGCCGTTGCCTCGTGTGTCTCTTTAATAGAGTCCACCAACTGCAACGCGTCAATGAAGCTTCTTAAATTTTCGGCCTTGCCATCAAACTCTTGTATCAGCGATGACGCTGTCTTTATAAACTGAATCTTTGTTTGCGATATATCTGGCAATTGTGAAATAGTTGGGTCTAAATTAACGTTATCAGCCGTTTCGCTTGCGGGGCTGTTGTTGGGAGTAAGTCCACTTGTACGCCGTATTTGGCGATTTTGGTGTGGGGCTTATTAATCTTACTTCCTCCTCATCTACGGCTATATATGTTACTGCACTACTTAATGTATTTGGCAAGTGTATATCCAAGCCATGCCTTTCTTTTACAGCGTTCAGCTGTTCTCTTAGGCGTTTTACAACGTCCGATGCCTGAGTCCAATGGAGATCCGTGAATCTAGATTTGTTCTCTAGAAATATCTCTAGGATCTCATTATATAATTGCACCAATTTAATGGTGTGCCTATTCAACGTACCTATCTGTGTTGGCCTATTTTGAGTGAGGCTTTTGTACGATTTTTCGAACTCGGCTCTCAGCTCACCTACTCTCTTGCATATAGCATTCCAGTCCATGTATTATGGAAAATTCAGATGCTCCCTTCTATTTCATTATATATCATTATATTTTTATATTAACCAAATCAAATTAAAATGTGTTATCTTTATAAGGCACATATTACATATAACGGTTTAGGTGTACATTCTTTTTCGTTTTTTTTTTATAAATGTTTTAAATGTACATTACAAATTTATTTATGCCTCTTTTTTTTACAATTGTTTATTTTTTTTCTAAATTTTCTCTAAATTATTAGCCCTGCTTAAGTACTTTTTTTAGGCATTTGTTATGAAATTTGTACAATTTGAAAAATAAATTCGTGCTCATCAACACAACTATTAATATTAACAGAATTATAATAGTGTCCACATCTACTTTTTGGGACTCTACTTTATTTATTATTCCTGCGGTGGAGTCCACCACTTTTGTATCTATCAAACCCATCGTGGGTATACTACTTAATTTTACCTCAACTATGCCACGTATATGTAGCTTATCTATTTCTGCCTGACCTGTCTTACTTATACTATTGTTATTCATTACATTTGTCCCTGCCAAGTTTTATTAGCTTCACAGGCCATTTTCAGGGACAGCCTGTGATTACAATATTTCTTACAAATTTTTTTTTCTTAAAGTTACTTATGCTTATTGAAATCCAATGATGTTCTCTTCGTCCGCATCAGCTGGACGTCACCGGCTCCTGGCACGCTGATGCTCCCTCGAAGGCTCAAGTGACGGTGTGCCCCTCGCGCTTCAGCTCTTAATGTTGAGGTGATTGTTGGTGGTTTCCAACATTGGTGCAAAAGGCGGTCTTATGCCTTTCGCACTTGTTGATCCACTGGCCGTAATCACTGCGTGTGCTTGCACATTCCCTCGCAAGCTGGTGTGAAGAGAGGTCCCTCGCAGTCCATTGGGCAAGTTTCTTTGTAGACAGGTATGTCTTTCTTTTCTGGAACTTTTATTTTTAATTTAATATTTCCAATTACTGGTATTTTTTTTCGCTTTCGAATGCTAGTGTGGCTTTTTATTTTCAATTTCTTTTTTTAGAAATTCTAATTCGGCCTGGAGTTTACAAGCTAACTCCCAGGCGGGGGGTTGTTGCGTATTCAAAGCCGTTTTTATTTCTTTTAACTATTTTCCGGCGTACGCCCCCTCTTCTATTTTTATACCCTGTACCCGTAGGGTAAAAAGGGTATATTAGGTTTGTGCAAAGTATGTAACATACAGAAGGAAGCATCTCCGACCCCATAAAGTATATATATTCTGAATCAGCATGACGAGAGAAATCGATCTAGACATGTCCGTCCGTCCGTCCGTCCGTCTGTCCATCCGTCTGGATGAACGCAAGGATCTCAGAAACTATAAAAGCTAGAATAACCAAAGTTGGCATCCAGATTCTCCTCCTGTACCCAAAGGGTGAAAGGCTATACTAGTTTTGTGCACATGTATGTAACACACAGAAGGAGGCGTGGCAGACCCCACATAGTATATATATTCTTGATCAGGATGAGAAGCCGAGTCGATATAGCCTTGTCCATCCGTCCGTCTGTCTGTCCGTCTGTCCGTATGAACGCAAGGATCTCAGAAAGTATAAGAGCTAGAATAACCAAACTTGGTTTCCATATTCTCCTATGAATTCTCCATGATAGGTCAATTCTGAAGAAAGTTATAGCCATAAGTAAAATCGCTGCTAATGCGCTGCCTGCAGCTCTGTCGGCAGCGCTGACTGCAGCTCTGTCGGCAGCGCTGCCCGCAGCTGTTGTTGTTGTTGCTGCTTTGGTTTGGTATTTCTTCATTTGTCAGAAGCTTAATATTTCTCATTACCTCTGATCTACCTGGTAAGAATATTGAATTTTCAACATCGGTATGCAATAGTGGTACATGTATTTGACAATTAAGCGATTTTGGTTTCATAAGGAATTCATCTTGGTGATAATCTATTATACAATTAAATTTTCTAGTGAAGTCTAGTCCAAGAATTCCATCGCATGGTATGGGAAAATCATCGTACACTATTTGGAAATCATGACTGATTACGAAGTAATCGAAAAGTAGATCATTTGTCGATCGTCCAAGTGACTGTATTGCGCCCTGTCCAATTCCTGTTATATTTGTTTTAAAATGTTGATTGATATTTGAATTTACGTTATTGTTTTTCAAGATCGATACAGTTGCCCCCGTATCTACTAGTAATGTTAATAGAATATAATTTTTTTCATTTTTTACTTTAACGAGACTACTGAGACTTAGATTTATATTCAGAATTTTTACTGTTGGTTGCTCAAGGGGTTTATCTGGTTTTCCGAGTTACTCTGCGTAACTCGGACCCGATACTGTTGTCCGCGTCCTCTATATTGGCCCCCTGTGTAAGAGGTGGATCGAGGATTGCCGCTGTGACTATTGTACTTATTACCACCTTGGTTGCTGTGCCTGACGCCGCCTCTGTTGTATGGTCGGCCCCTATAATTACCTCTGACGCGGTTTCCGCCCCGGTGAGAGTAATTCTGGCAATACAAGACAGTGTTGGTTTGCCCTGTTGCTTCTGTGCAACTATCAACAAATTTTGATATGGCATCATTCATGTTATTGAATGTGCCTGCCTGCATGATAAATTTTACCCTATCAATTGCGCAGTTTTTGGTCATTGCCTTAACCGCTTGAGCTGTGCTGTATTTGGTGGCTAGATCATAATTTAGTCCATCATTAATATAAGCAACTTCAAGGGCTTTTGTTAGCTGATCAACCTCTTGTGTATAGAAGTTGGCAGTTTTGCTCTTTTGTTGCAAATTTAGGAGATTGGCTGATATCACTTCAACCGATTCTCCTTTTACAGTCGCAGACAGTTTGCACACAATTTGTGCAATTGAGTTTTCATCGCTAATCAAATTGCGTGCGTGGCCTTTAAGCTTTGATTTTATCAATTGGACTGCCATTGCCTCGTGTGTCTCTTTAATAGAGTCCACCAACTGCAACGCGTCCATGAAGCTTCTTAAATTTTCGGCCTTGCCATCAAACTCTTGTATCAGCGATGACGCTGTCTTTATAAACTGAATCTTTGTTTGCGATATATCTGGCAATTGTGAAATAGTTGGGTCTAAATTAACGTTTCGCTTCTTGCGGGGCTGTTGTTGGGAGTAAGTCCACTTGTACGCCGTATTTGGCGATTTTGGTGTGGGGCTTATTAATCTTACTTCCTCCTCATCTACGGCTATATATGTTACTGCACTACTTAATGTATTTGGCAAGTGTATATCCAAGCCATGCCTTTCTTTTACAGCGTTCAGCTGTTCTCTTAGGCGTTTTACAACGTCCGATGCCTGAGTCCAATGGAGATCCGTGAATCTAGATTTGTTCTCTAGAAATATCTCTAGGATCTCATTATATAATTGCACCAATTTAATGGTGTGCCTATTCAACGTACCTATCTGTGTTGGCCTATTTTGAATGAGGCTTTTGTACGATTTTTCGAACTCGGCTCTCAGCTCACCTACTCTCTTGCATATAGCATTCCAGTCCATGTATTATTGAAAATTCAGATGCTCCCTTCTATTTCATTCCTAGCTAATTTTGTAGAACACCCTTTTCAGTTGTTGCATTGTAACGACGCGTTGCGCAGCAACCAGCTGTGCGTCATTACGAGTAATGTTTAAGCGAACAAGTAATTGTAAGAATAGTAAGCCATGAAGGCGAGTAATTTGAAGTTCGGTTTAAGTTAGTTCACTTCTGGTTCTTGGCTCATGCCCAACGCGCACTGAAGCGCTCTGTATCATTTTTATATTAAAGAAACACGTGGAGAAGTTTTGGCATACCGCCCTCTTTTATTTGTTGGACACCTCGGCACTTTGGGGTGCCAAATTTATTTCAGCATACTCTGGCCGGCGAGCATACCCGCGGCAGAGTAACAACGTTACAAGTGGCGCCCGAGCAGGGACCCCAAAGAAGAGTGAGGTTAGATCCGACCAAGTAGGGAAGAGAGCGTGGACCTACGATGCTACGAACGAGCTGGATACGTGTGCTGCGGAAGGAAGAGCTCAGCACGGTGCTGCGCGAGTTCGACATCGAGGAGACCGGCACCGTGGAGGCTTTGCGGGTGCGGCTGGCAACGTTAGTGAAGTCGGCCCAAGAAGAGTACCGACCCCGCCTGGAAGAACTAGCGTCGTATTACGAGAACATGTCGTCGCGTACCGCGCCAACAGGCGCCGACCAGCGATCAACATCAGGATACGGCATCAGGATGTCCATACTGTGGCAGAATTCAAACGGCAAGCAGCAGAGCTTGAGGAGTTGGGCCTGGTTCCGGCCTGTACCATTGGGGCAGGGCCATCCCAGCCAGCGTTCATGGGCCCACGGGGGTTTCCGATCCGACGTCCGGAGCCAACGGATACGCAGCCCATATCTGGTGGTGAGTTGAACAGGCGAGACTTTGTCCCTTTACAGACTACACCCGCGCGAACAACAGCAACCGGGCCCGAGATGCAGAGCTCGTCGGTACACCAGGGGCGGTCTTGCAAACGCTGTGGTATGGCGGGGCACGACAACGAATGCTGCCCAAACCAACAAAAACTATACTGCTGGGATTGCGGTAGGCTGGGCATACGAGCGAACGAATGCTGTCGCCGCAGAGCAGGAAACGCCAGGGGGGCTCGCCACATTCAGCCAATAGGCGGGCCCACGCAGGAAAACTAGTGGCAGAACGCTCGCGAGTGATGGTGTTGAGGGTGGATTGCGGTGGTCTTGCCCTCGACGCGGTGGTGGATACGGGAGCCACTCGCAGCTTCGTGAGCCCGGCGATGGCAAGAAGCTTGAGAAAGCCAGGTGGGGAGAATGTACGGAGTGTAGAGGTGTCGATGTCGATGGCCAACGGCTCGCGACAAACTGTTTGCGAGGAGACGATGACGGCGATAACAGTGGACGACAAATGCATCTCGATACCACTGTTAACACTGCCGGGCTGCGAGGACGAGCTCTCACTAGGGCTGGATTTCATCAGGAAGGCCTATGGTACGCTCACCGCCGGCAGCCACAAGCTGGAGATGCGAGATGTGCGTGAGCGACGACGGCGGAGTAAGCGTCAGGCGCGCCGCAGAGTACGATGTGCGGCATTGGTGACCACAGAGCCAATTGCTCCATCGGCGGCTACGCTGACAGATGAACAGGCTGCTCAGGCTGCCACGTTCCTTCAGGAGGAATTACCACGCTTTGAGAACATTGTGGGCGTATCGTCGGTGGCGACACACACGATCCGCGTGAAAGACGACAGGCCCATTAAACAGCGCTACTATCCGAGGAATCCGGCGATGCAAGCGGTAATTGACAACGAGGTTGACGAGTTGCTGGCGAAGGGCTGCATTGAGCGGTCCGATAGCGCGTACAGCGCGCCCATAGTCCTGGTACGCAAGAAGAATGGGGCGTGGCGAATGTGCATCGACTACCGCCAGCTGAACGAGCGCTCGGAGCCAGACGCATACCCCATTCCGAGGATCCAACATATTCTCGAACAGTTACGACAGGCGAAGTACATCAGCAGCATCGACTTGCGAAACGGTTATTGGCAGATCCCCATGGAGCCCGACAGCCGTAAATACACCGCCTTCACAGTGCCCGGACGGGGCCTTTTCCAATGGCGAGTGATGCCATTTGGCCTGCACTCCGCCCCAGCCACCTTCAGGCGGGCGCTAGATAGCGTCATCGGCCCGGATATGGCTCCACACGCGTTTGCCTATCTGGACGACATAGTTGTGGTTGGGAAGACATTCGAAGAACACCTATGTAACCTGAGGGAGGTATTTCGAAGACTGAGAGCAGCAAACCTACGGGTAAATCAAGATAAGTGTGAGTTTTTCCGCAGGTCCATACGCTACCTGGGGCACCTGGTGACAGAAGACGGGATACAGACGGATCCAGAAAAGGTGGCAGCCATACGTGAACTGAAGCCCCCGGCCAACCTAAAACAGCTGCGGCAGTACATCGGGATGGCCTCGTGGTACCGCCGCTTTGTACCCAATTTCGCCACAACGGTAGGCCCACTCACCGAGCTGTTAAAGAAAGGCCACAAGTGGAGTTGGGGAACACCGCAGCAGGAGGCATTTGATTGTATCCAAAGACAGCTCATGGAAGCGCCGGTGTTAGCGTGCCCCGATTTCACACAACGCTTCTGCCTACAGACTGACGCCAGCGAGTATGGGTTGGGCGCGGTTTTAACACAGAACGTAGACGGCCAGGAGCACGTGATTTCCTACGCCAGTAGGAAACTGCAGAAAGCAGAGGTCAACTACAGCGCCACGGAGAAGGAGTGCCTGGCCATTGTTTGGGGAATCCGAAAGCTGCGACACTATCTGGAGGCCTATCACTTTACCGTCGTGACCGACCACTTGGCGTTGCGTTGGCTCAACTCGATTGAGAGCCCCACCGGCCGCATCGCACGCTGGGCTTTGGAGCTGCAGCAGTACACCTTCGATGTCCAGTACCGGAAAGGAGCCTTGAATGTGGTGGCCGACGCACTGTCACGACAACCACGCGAGGTGATCGGCCGTGCACACGTGGAGTCAGAGGCAGCACCGACTTGTAAATGGTTACAGCGGCTGACGGCAGCGGTGTTGGAGAGTCCCAGCAAGTACCCAGATTACGCCATACAGAACGACAGGCTGTACCGCCGCATCGCTCACGTGCTAGGAGAAGATGAGGTGTCACCATGGAGGCTATGCGTGGCCGCGCCTCTACGACAGGAGGTGTTGAGAGAATGCCACGACGACGCAACGGCGGGCCATATGGGAGTACGCCGAACCTGTGCACGCGTTGCAGACAGATACCACTGGCCTGGTCTGTATCGCGACGTAGCGAAGTATGTGCACCAGTGTCTGTTGTGCCAACGCTATAAAGCCCAGCAACAGCTGACGGCAGGCAAGATGCACTTCAAACCAGCGGAGGCAGCATGGGACGTCGTCTGCGCCGATTTTGTGGGGCCGCTGCCGCGGTCCAAACGAGGCAACGCGTATCTACTGGTCCTGGTCGATAAGTTCAGTAAATGGGCAGAACTGGTCCCCATCCGCAAGGCGACGGCAGCGGCAGTGAAGCTGGCCTTGCGAGAGCGGATTCTGGCACGGTTTGGCACACCAAGAAAGCTCATTACAGACAACGGAGCCCAGTTTACGAGCCGCGCGCTGAAGCAGTTCCTCGCCGAGGCAGGCATACAGCAACAACTGACGGCACCATACACACCTCAGGAGAATCCCACTGAGCGGACCAATAGAACGGTCAAAACATTGATTGCTCAGCTGGCGGACGGGCAGCACAACACGTGGGACGAACAACTGCCGGAAGCACAATTGGCCATTAATACAGCAATTTCAGACGCAACGGGCTACTCACCGGCTTTCATCTTATTTGGGAGAGAACCACGGCATCCACACACACTGTACGGCAGGGATCCTGACGCCCCTGAGGCAGCACCAGGTAGCCCAGAAACACACGCGCCGCTGCTACAGTTTGTTGCCCGCATAGCAAGAAGAAACCAAGGGGTGGCCAGCGAGGATCAGGCACGCCAGTACAATCTGCGGAGACGCGAGTGGCGACCCAAACTGGGCGACGAGGTGCTCGTGCGACAACATCACCTGTCCAACGCAGCCGAGCAGTTTGCGGCCAAGCTGGCGCCTCGCTTCAATGGACCATTCACGGTGCGAGCATTCATATCCCCAGTTATAGTGCAAGTGCGACCAGTAGCGGGCGGCAGAGGTAGAACGGCACATGTGCGAGATCTAAAAGCGGTGAACGCAGAAGACAGCGAAGCCGACGAAGGCAGCGTTAGTATGGTCACCAGGGCCACGCCACCGACAGCTTCACAGCAGCCACAGCAGTCCACTCCTCAGCGTCAACAAAAGCAGCCACAGCGGCAGTCCGGGCAACAAAATCGGCCATATCAACGAGCACGACGACAGCAGCCACGGTCACGACAGCCACGACAGCAGCAACAGCAACCAGGGCCCTAGCGGCCACACCGACAGCAGCAACAGCAATCCGACCGGCGTCCACCCAAGCGGGAACGGCAAAGCTGCCGTTCTGGTCGAAGAAGATGCCCATGTAAGCCTAAAAGATAATTAGACGAAGCTTGTTGTTACGTTTCAGGCCTGATGAAGCGACGTAAATTACCACACCAGCCGAGATACACAAACAGCGCCAAAAATGCCAGGGGCGCAGCGGATGGGCAAGTGCCGGGCGGGCAGCTGGACGAACACAACAAGGAGGAGGTTGGGCACAACGCAGGAAAATAGCCCAAGACCGGAAGCCAATCACGACATAAACATGTGGGCGGTGAGTCAGTCAGTTAAGAACCTACAAAGTAAATATAAATCTATATATATAAAACAGTTTGTCCTGATTGACTGACTGACTGACTGACTGATTGGTGATCAACGCACAGCCCAAACGGTAAAGGCTAGAAAGCTGAAATTTGGACTCAAGTATCCTTTCATAGTCTAGGTCCCCACTAAGAAGGGTGTTTGGTCATCCGGCCAAAAACAGCCAAAACCAGCAGCACATCATAGTTAATAAGTAACGTAAATAACTCAATGCAAAGTGCTCGTTTTCTTGTCACTTGCTTTGCATAGCAAGCCGAGCACTTAACGTTTCCTTTTGTTGCTTGCCATAAATTTGCATAGGCTGCTGCGCAGCCGCCACATATGTACTAGTTATTGTCGCTAACTCTGCAAGTCAAGTTCGTTTTTCGTTATCGCATCTGGTACGGAGAAGCTTAGCTTTCCGTCTACCAGCATAAACTTTGTAAATCTCGGCGATCGCTACCTATGCAAAATAAACATTTGTGCACCTCTTTTAAATTGAACAATTTCGTTTTCGCTTATTTTGCAATTATTTCGCCAACATAATTTCGCATATTTGGAATCATAAAAAAGCTTATGATTACACATTTTGGTGACCCCGACGTGATTAATAATTCCACAAAACCTTGCTTAATCGCGTTTAAAAACAAAAGCGTACATAATTGAGTTCATTGTACACAAAAAATATGCAAGTACATAAGTGCAAAAGTATAAGTTCATAGTGCCTACTGTACCGCCAATAAGCAGCCGTGTGAAGCGACGTTTGTGAGGGCAACGAACATCAGCAGATAAAACAGTTATTCGCGCGCGTCATTTATCTCTGCTATTTTCGGTTTTCGGTTCTCTCTCGCGTTCATAATGTCTGAGAGCGACGGTCAAATGCGCGCCTTCCAAGCTGTCGCATCAGCTGCTGCTGACGTAGCTGATGCAGCGACGCTTGCGCCAACAGCTTCGACGTCAACAGCTGTGGGCAATGCAGTGCAGGCTACGAGCAATAGTGTTGAGTTTTATAAGCGCAAGGCGCAATCATTATATGCGTGGGCGCTTTCTATTCAAAATAAAATAAACGATTTTGAAATTGACAATATTTCAGAAAGTGAGCTGCGAAAACGTGTGGAAATGCTGCAAAGTATTCAGGCCTCTTTTAATTTGGTGCATGACAAATTAGAGGAGCTGGACTTTGACGAGATTGGCAGCAGTTTGCGCTGCAACTTTGCTGAGCTGGTGGTCTGCTTGGAGGGCCGCCTGCTAAATGCAATACAAAGGATGCAATCTGGCGCGCCGCCGTGTTCGACGCTTCGCCAAGATGATCAGTCTACCATTGTGATAACTCGGTCTCGTTTGCCTGAGCTTAAGTTGCCTACATTCAGTGGTGGATATACTGAATATGCAGATTTCGCTTCGATGTTCACATCAGTGATCGCCAAGGATCCAGATCTCTCCGATGTGGAAAAGTTGCAGCATTTGAGGTCAAGCTTAAGAGGATCTGCGTTGGACACGATTCGTGCGCTTGAGATAAGTGGTGCAAATTATTCAGTGGCGTTAGACCTACTCGACAAGCGGTTTAACAATAAGCGTCTTATTTTCCAGGCACACATCTCCGAGATTTTGGGCATTAAAAAGGCTGAAACTACAAGCAAGCTGCGAGAGTTGTCCGACAAAGTCAACGCAAATATGCGTGCACTGTTGAGTTTGGGCAATATGCAAGATGTAGCTGGCAGCATCGTCGTTCAGACAATTTTGGGCAAGGTGGATGCTGCGACGCAGGCAAAGTGGGAGGAAGCCGCCCCATTAAACGTTATACCGTCGTGGGAGCAATTTGCGACGTTCTTGGATAGCAGGTGCCAAAAATTGGAAAACATCGAGCATGCAATGGCATCATATTCGTCGAATTATCAGGTGGGAAAGAACAAAAACACTAACACCAAACGCTCGTTTGTCGCCACTAACCCATCCGCAAATGGTTGTCTGTTTTGTGACATAAATGCACACGAAATATACAGTTGCCCACTTTTTGGTAATTTGTCGCCTGTACTTCGTTTAAAGGAAGCGAAACGCCTGTCTCTGTGTATAAATTGTCTTAGAAAGGGACACAGAATGAGAACTTGCAATTCTGGATCGTGCAGAACCTGTGGTGCCAAACATCACAGTTTATTGCATTTTAATAATTCAGCTGCCGTAAATTTGATGCCTGAGCAATCGTCCGCTTCTGACTTACACTCGCGGCCGTCTTCATTGTTACTGCCACGTAGCGCTCTCGCAGCTGTTTCGCCATCATCGCTTGCTTCATTGCCTGCCCAAAATCTCGGCTCAGATGTTGTGCTCTTGGCCACCGCTGTCATCAGCATTCAAAATCGCGCCGGGACTTGGGTACCCTGCCGTGCACTGCTCGATTCCGGATCACAGTTGCACATAATAACTTCGCGATTCGCTCACCGGCTCCAACTTCGAAAGACCAAGTCGTCGTCCTCTGTGTCTGGTCTTGGTGACGTCAGTTTCAAGTCTGATGGTTGCACTGTGCATTTATGCTTGCAATCATTGGTCACTGACTATTCCGCAAATATTACTGCTTTGGTCGCTCCTTCCATTACTGAGAACCAACCAAATTTCACGGTTGACATATCTCATTGGGATATACCAAGCAATGTCCGCTTAGCTGATCCGGCGTTCTTCAAGCCACAGCAAATTGATATGCTTATCGGTGCCAATTTATTCTACGAGTTGTTGTGCGTAGGTCAGATTAAACTGGCTGATGGCCTGCCACTTCTGCAAAAGACTCGTTTGGGCTGGATAGTTACTGGAGGTGGCTCGCAGCGTCAGAAATCTGCTTTGGTTGCATCCAAGTCTCCGTCTACACAGGATTGCAATACACGAATCGAGCAGATGGTTCGCTCTTTTTGGGAACTCGAAAGTGGTGTCGATCCGGCTGTAAAACTTACAAAAGAAGAGTTCGACTGCGAGGAGCATTTCAAGGCTAATTACAGGCGCCTGCGTACTGGCGAGTATTCCGTCCGATTGCCTGTAAAGTTCAGCACAGATCTGCTTGGCGATTCCTATACGCAAGCCTATCGTCGGTTCATAAACTTGGAGCGAAAGTTAGAACGCAATCCACTTCTCAAAGCACAGTACTCTGCATTCATTAAGGAGTATTTAGAGTTGGGTCATATGTCGCTTGTATCGCCAGTTTCGCTAAATTTGTGCAAGTATTTCCTTCCGCACCATTGCGTTCTGAAGGAGGACAGCACAACGACAAAGTTGAGAGTCGTGTTTGACGGTTCCGCATCCACGTCCTCTAGTCATTCTTTAAATGACATCCTAATGGCTGGTCCTTCCATTCAGTCAAAGCTCGCAAACACGCTTCTTCGATTTCGCACGTTTCCTATCGCTTTAACAGGAGACATCTGCAAGATGTACCGCTGCGTGCGAGTATCAAATCCGGATAGCTATTTTCAATGCATTCTATGGCGTGACTCGCCTCAAAAGCCTATTCAAGTTTTCCGTCTTGATACCGTCACTTACGGTACAAAGCCTGCCTCGTTTCTCTCCGTTCGCACTATGCATCAGCTGGCTGAAGATGAGCATGAGCTATTTCCTATTGGCTCCGATATCTTGCGCCGCGATTTTTATGTTGATGATTTAATCACTGGTGGTGCTTCTACAAACGAAGTCATAGAAATTATGAGACAAACCACAGGGCTACTTGCCAAGGCTAATTTCAAGCTAAGGAAGTGGTGCTCCAGCAATCCTGATGTTCTCAAACAAGTTCCGGAAGAAGACAAAGAAACTCTAGTTAAGTTTGATGATGGCAGCGACATAACAAAAACTCTAGGACTGTCGTGGGATCCTGCGACGGATTTATTCATTTTCACGTTTCTGCCAGCATTGACATCTGGTCGGATTTGCAAGCGCACTGTTTTGTCAACTATTGCCAGATTTTATGATCCGCTTGGCCTTATTGGACCAGTAATCGCAAAGGCTAAGATATTCCTGCAGGCGCTTTGGAGAGAAAGGCTTGATTGGGATGAAAGCCTTTCAGCATCATTGACAACATCTTGGCATAATCTTATTGCAGATTTTGAGCGCACAAAGCAGCTGAAATTTCCAAGGCTTGCACTTTCTGCTGGTGTTTCCATTGAAGTGCATGGTTTTAGTGATGCCAGCATAGATGCCTATGGAGCTTGCGTCTACATCATTTCGACCACGCAAGGCCAATCTCGTGCGGAGCTGCTGTGTTCCAGATCTCGTGTGGCGCCGCTCAAATCGTTGACCGTGCCCCGACTAGAGTTGTGCGGAGCCGTTTTGCTGGCACAACTCATAAACGAAATATCTCGTATGGAGTTATTCGACTGCAAGTTTTATTGTTGGTCTGATTCTGCAGTAGCGCTATCTTGGATTCGCAGCGAGCCATCCAGGTTTCAAATTTTCGTTTCCAATCGCATCGCAACTATTCAAGAGTTGACCTCTGGCATAGAATGGCGATATATTCCAACCGATTTGAATCCTGCGGACATACTTTCACGTGGAGCTTTGCCCAGCGAATTAGTCCAGTCCAACTTGTGGCTACATGGTCCCGCATTTCTGACGAAGGATAAATCTTCTTGGCCAGAGTCTTGCATTTCCGCCTCGTCGCTTCCTGAGCAGCGCTCTAAAGTGTTTGTAAGCACCACACTGTGCGAAGACATTGCACAGCAATGCAAATATGTTAACACATTTGGAAAGCTGCAGCGCGTGTTTGCATATGTATACAAGTTCCTGCACCGTGTACGAATTCCTGGGCTATCGGTGGACTGCATCCGTCATGGTACACTGCTGTTGATGCGCTCAATTCAAATGTCTACGCTTCGGGACGAATACAAGACCTTGCAGGCCGGACACACTTTGAAATCGTCTAGCTCCTGTCTTTCTTTAACTCCGTTTCTCGACAGCTCTGGATTGATGCGCGTTGGTGGCCGTCTAAGTAACTCTGCGCTCGACTTTGAAGCCCAGCATCCAATTATACTTCCAAGGCGTCATCCAGTCACGCGTTCAGTCATTATGCACTACCATGTCCGTAATCTGCATTCTGGACCTCGTGCATTGCTGGCCTCAATTCGGTTGCAGTATTGGCCAATTGGCGGTCGGAAAACAGTGTGCAGCGTAGTCAGCAAATGCACCATTTGTTTTCGAGCCAAGCCTCGTCTTGTGGAGCATGTTATGGCTGACCTGCCAAAGGATCGAGTTGATGCTTCACATACCTTTATGGTCACTGGTGTGGATTTTTGTGGGCCGTTTTTTCTACAAAAGCGAGGTCCGCAATAAGGCACCAATAAAATGCTATATTTGCATTTTCATTTGCTTCGCCACCAAAGCTGTGCATTTGGAGTTGGTGAAGGATTTAACCACCGGAGCATTCTTAAATGCACTTAAACGCTTTATTTTGACGCGCTGTCGACCTACGAGGATCTGGTCTGACAACGCTACAAATTTCGTTGGCGCACGGAACGAGATGGCTGAGCTAAAGCGTCTTTTTGAATCCAGCGAGCACCTGCAGGCTGTGCAAGAATTTTGCCTTGCTGACTGTATTGATTGGCGTTTCATTCCGTCGCGCTCGCCTCACTTTGGTGGTCTATGGGAAGCGGCTGTAAAGACTGCCAAGCATCATTTCTACAGATCCGTCGGACTATCGCTGCTCGAATTTGATGAACTGCGCACGCTTGTATGCCATATCGGGGCAATTATTAATTCTCGCCCATTGTTATCCCTTTCAGAACATCCAGCAGATCTCGATGTCTTGACTCCAGCTCATTTTCTTGGTGCTGCTCCGCTGTCAACGTACGTTGAGCCTGATCTGACGAAGCTCAATTTCAATCGGCTGGATCGATGGCAGCGCGTGACGTACTACCAGCAGATATTTTGGGCTCGCTGGCGTGAAGAATACTTGACGCTTCTTCAACAGCGCTCAAAATGGCGAGTGTCGCAGCCTGGACTCTCCATTGATGATGTCGTTCTGGTCAAGGACGAGAATTTGCCGCCCCTCAAATGGCCATTAGCAAGGGTGGTCAGCCTCATCAGCGGTGCAGATGGCGTGTCGAGAGTTGCAGAATTAAGGACTTCCACTGGAACCATTCGGCGAGCCGTTCGCAAATTATGCCCGCTGCCGAAACAAGATGTTGTTGAAGACCCTGGTTCTTCAACAGGGGGAGTATGTTTGGTCATCCGGCCAAAAACAGCCAAAACCAGCAGCACATCATAGTTAATAAGTAACGTAAATAACTCAATGCAAAGTGCTCGTTTTCTTGTCACTTGCTTTGCATAGCAAGCCGAGCACTTAACGTTTCCTTTTGTTGCTTGCCATAAATTTGCATAGGCTGCTGCGCAGCCGCCACATATGTACTAGTTATTGTCGCTAACTCTGCAAGTCAAGTTCGTTTTTCGTTATCGCATCTGGTACGGAGAAGCTTAGCTTTCCGTCTACCAGCATAAACTTTGTAAATCTCGGCGATCGCTACCTATGCAAAATAAACATTTGTGCACCTCTTTTAAATTGAACAATTTCGTTTTCGCTTATTTTGCAATTATTTCGCCAACATAATTTCGCATATTTGGAATCATAAAAAAGCTTATGATTACACAAAGGGATTTTGGAAAAAGGGGGAAAACAGGCTCCAATGTTTGTATGAAAAATCTACAATTTTCATCTGATTAACTTTAAACTTAGTTTGTATACTCTCACAACAATTCCAAGAAAAACTGTATACTTGGTTTTTTGATTTTTTTTTGGGGCCTAAAATATGGGAGTTTTCCTGTAAAAAAAATGTTGGGGCACAAAAGCAAACCGCGTCAACAGCCCACAGCCCACACGGTAAAAGCTAGGATGCTGAAATTTGGGCTCAAGTATCCTATCATGGTGTAGATGAGCACTAAGAAGGGATTTTGGAAAATTCGAGCTCCAAAGGCGGGAAAAGTAGCTCCAAAGTTTGTTTGAAAAATCCGCTTTTTTCAACCGATCGACTTAAAACTTAGTTTCTAAAATCAATTAAAGAATACAAACAAAACTGCATACTCGCATGAGACGTAATCCTGCAAGGCTGATTCACCGGTCAAAGTTTAGTACAGCTATTAAGACATTCACACACTCACCGCTCTTTACTTTTCTCATCGTGGCTTATGAATTGGATGCCTGCACTAATCCTTTACCTGTCTGGAGCCCGGATCTTTCATCCTTCCAACCAACGTCCGCAAAATTATGGGCGCATTGCGATCTCGCTATGCTGATATGCTGCCTCGAGCAGTGATATAAATAAGCGCTTCTTGGCCATGGTCGCTCAAAACTCTTCTATTTCCTGGGTCTATAATTTCTTCTTCATCACTATGAATAACATTTATACTCTCTTTTCTTTATCTATTCGTTATAATATTTTTCTGTTCTTTGTCAAAAAGTAACTTAAGTGTTCCAAGCCCTGCTCTAATAAATTAATTTTGCTCAATTTGAGTGAGTTTTTAGAGCTTTATGCTAATGAGCTTTATTCTTAAACGGCAGTTTTCCACTGGTACACCCAGAATCCAGTTTTTATAGCCTATGTTTTCTGCCTCAACCGTCAGTCGGGTTATTCACAGAAACTACTCTGTTGTATTGATCTTATAGTGCCGCGTTTCCTTCTCCAAGTGTCCTTGGGCGCCTGGTGTCATTCTGTTGTTGTGGGAACCGTGTCTCCTGTTTGGTCGCGGCAGCTGGAGGTGTTAGCTAGCTCAGCTGCCTGTCCACGCTGTTGGTCGCTTAGGTTGGCCACGCTGCACCGACCCGCAACTCCCCAGTTAATTTGGTAACGTGCTTTCTCTCTTTACTAATCAAACACTAATTATTCCGACTTCTCAGCCTTGAAACAATTTTCGCTGCGCATTACTTTTGATGATTTCTTACGTTCTTCACCTCGGTTCTGGCTGCCGCTATGTGTTCCCATACCAATTTTGACCTGGAATATCTTAATCTCATCGAATCGCTCATAATGTTATCAACTTCACCGTCACAGACTTCGAACGATGGTTAAACGGCCTTTACTCATCCTGCTTCTGGACGGTGTCGTAACGTGGGACTCACCTTATATACACTGCCGTCTTTTTATCTGCAATCTGGGAATCTTCCGTCATCGAATTTATATTGTCATCATGCCGCTGCCCTGGCCCAATCACTTATTTTCTTGGATGTTATCGAATCCCCTCGATCGGATTCGATAAGTGGCAACACCGGCCATTATCGCATAAGTATGCGAGTGGTAACACCGACGATAGATCGCCAGGCATGGGTAGCACTGGCGGACCGCGAGAGTAGGAGGTGGCAGCGCTAACAAAACAGCTGTCACAACATCAATACACCCCCGCCAACCGGATCGTGCCCCGCTAAGGAAGGGGGGACGTGTAATGACGCGTTGCGTAGCGGGCAGCCGCGCGACATTACGATGCCAAGTAGTTGTAAGTTAATAAGTAATTGTAAGAATAGTAAGCCATGAAGGCGGGTATTTTAAGTTCGTTTTGGTAGTTCTCTTCTGGCTCATGCCCAACGCGCACTGAAGCGCTCTGTATCATTTTTTTACAATTAAAGAAACACGTGGAGAAGTTTTGGCATAATAAATAAAGAGAGAGTTGTTGTCAGTGAAAGACGTGTTTACTTGCGCTCTGTGTTTTTTTATTATTTTTGCCTTCTAAATCAGCTTTTAATTTGTGCATTATTGTTTTACTTTGTGAATTTTTTATCTATTAGACCATCTATTATCTATTAGACCGTTTTTTGGTTGTGCATTTAACAGGTATTTATTTAATACTCACATATTTAAATCATTCACACTCGTATTTATTCCGCCCATAATGTCGTGCTGCAACAAGTCTTGCACATTTAAAGATGCAATTGATTCCGATCAACTTCGGTTTGTTAGCTGTTGGTTGTGTGAGAATTTTATGCATATTAAATGTGCTGGATTAAATGGTCGTGACCTCGACAGAATCTACTCACCTAAAAAAGGCTGTGGTATTTGAAGTGGTCATGCCCTGTATGCATTGGCACACAATTTAACTTCTCACGTATGTATAATAACGTGAGAGATAAATTTCTTAAATTGCAAAAAATAACTAAGCAACTCTCAACTGAGTTTGACTCTGGTGAAGAGTTGCTTAGTCAATAGTAGGTTAGTAGGTTAGTAGGTTAGAGCCTCAATTTTTAGAGGTACCGCCTTGCTCGGCCCCGTCAACCTCATCACGCCCATGTTCACCAGGGCATCTCGATTTATCGCCGGTAATCTCGTTGTCTGCTTCCCCTGGAAATTTTTTGAAATTTCCCCTATGCCTTCTCCTGCTGAAGTCGCAGTAGCCCCATTTATGGAACCTCCTGCAGTAAACAAGTCAGCAGTTGCCTCGAAAGCTTCTAAAAAATCTTCTAAAAAAGCTTGCACTGCCAAATCCCCTGCACTATCCCCTGTAGTTTCATCAGTTACTGCTGAAAGTGCGTCAATTCCAGCTCTTCCTCAGCCTCCGTCTCTTACTGTGATAGCTCCCCGAAAACAAGTTTTTGTATCTAGATTATCTTCTGATACCACTTGTGAATCATAAGCAGCCTATATTGCTAGTAAATCGACAGCTAGTGTGTCTATTTCGAAGTTTAGTTTTGCTGAGCCCCGTGAAATAGCCTCGTTTAAAATAAGTGTTCCGCCGGAAGCTTTTACAATTATATGTGATCCAAAATGTTGGTCTCCACATATGATTGTTCATGAGTTCAGGCAGAAAAAACGAGTTACGTCACTGCCTGTTGATTTACAGTCCAATCTTTCTTCGAAACCAACGTCAAGTTTGGCTTCAAAAAACTAGGCTCGCGATCCTTTTCGCTTAATATTCTGTATCAGAATGTTAGGGGTCTTTTGTCCAAGCTTGGCAATTTATTTTTGAGCAGTTTTTCTTTTGATTCGAATATTATTGCGTTTTCAGAAACGTGGTTAAACCCTACGATTTTTGATAACGAAATTTTATCAGATGACTTTTGTATCTTTCGTCGTGATCGTCCGAGTCGTCGAGGTGGAGGCGAACTGATTGCAGTCAAATCCAACATTCGGTCGGAAATCATTGATGGTGATGTGCCAAATGATGTTGAATTTGTTGCTATTAAAGTAACTTTTCCGTCTTTTGTTCTATACATCACTTGTTCGTACATACCTCCCTCTTCTGATGTTCAGGTTTATATGCAACATATAACTTGTATTAAAGAAATTTTTACTCATCTTCGTGACAGCGACGCGTTTGTTGTGGTAGGTGATTTTAATTTGCCCAACATAGAATGGTCATACCTCAATGAATCAAATTATTTGGTGCCCTCTGCAGACCATGAATTTTTGAATTGCCTGTTGGACCTTTCTTTGTTTTAAATTAATCCTATACCTAATCACCTTAGTAGAATGCTTGATCTCGTCTATGTCACTGACCCTAGTAGCGCAGTTGTCTCTAGGTCTTCACCCTTGTCAGTGCCTGAAGATACTTACCACCCTACTTTAGAAATCTCTCTATCATTTTCAAATCACACCTTAATTCCTACACTTAATTCTAATAAAACAAGTCGTTGCTTTCACAAAGGAAATTTTTCTTTGCTTAATGAACTTATTTTAGCAACTAATTGGTCTTTTCTGTATAGTGCGGTTGATATCAACATAGCCGTTAAGTTTTTCTATGACACTATTAATGCTCTTTTTGATGTCTGTATCCCAAATTGTGTCATATCGTCTGCGTCATCAAAACCTCCGTGGTTTTCGCCAAGACTTTCAAACTTAAAAAATGTTAAATCTAGATGCTTTAAAAAGTATAAGCAGTCGGGCCTATGTATTGACTTCTATAAATACTCTATAGCGAAATCCAATTTTGTCCTTCTTAACTCACGGTGTTATAATAATTACCTTGCCCGATGTAAGATACAATTTGCATAGGACTCTAAACAGTTCTATAAGTTCGTTAACTCTAAACGTAAAACTGCTTCGCTACCTTCATCATTTTTCCTTGGTGACAAGAAAGCCAGCAATGATTCTGAAGCTGCTGACTTGTTCGCCAACTTCTTCCAGTCAACTTATTCCTCTGTCTCTATTAGTAATACCTCTTATCCTTATAGCATTTCATCTTCCCACACTATTTACGCTCCCATAATTACTGATAGTTGTCTACTTTCTGCTATCAAATCCTTGAAGTCTTCGTACTCTCCTGGAGCAGACAACATTCCTAGTTGTGTACTCAAGGAATGTTCTAGTTCTCTTTTACAACCATTGCTTAAACTTTTTAATCTGTCGCTTAGTTCTTCAATCTTTCCAGCTATTTGGAGAGAATCTTTTATAATTCCTTTATATAAAAAGGGTGGTAAGTCTGATATTTCGAATTACAGAGGTATTGCAAAGTTGTCCGCTATGCCAAAATTATTTGAAAAAATAGTTTGCGGCACTTTGCAGCATCTCTGCAAATCTGTCATATCTCCTGCTCAACATGGTTTTATTAAGAGACGGTCTACTACGACCAATTTGCTGGAATTTACTTCTTTGGTAAATGAGGCATTTATTCTAAAAATGCAGACTGATGTCGTTTACACTGACTTCAGTAAAGCATTTGACTCTATTAACCATGACCTTCTGCTCTTTAAGCTTAGCCGCATAGGATTTCCTGCCGATTTGTTGCGTTGGATTTCGTCCTATTTAAAAAACAGGACCCAACGAATTTTGCTCAGGTCGCATATCTCTAAGCCCGTTTATGCATCATCAGGTGTGCCTCAAGGTAGTCATCTTGGTCCTCTACTTTTTACATTATTTATTAATGACCTCCCCTCTATCTTGTCACACTCTTATATACTTATGTATGCTGATGATGTGAAACTTATTCTATCTTACAAAAACCCTCTTCATTTTCAACGCCTGTAGGATGATCTGAACTGCATGCAATCTTGGTGCATAGTAAACCGCTTGTACCTCAATTGCTCTAAATGTAAGTTCATGACCTTTCATAGAACTTTGCCCCTCTTAGTCACATATACGATTGACAATGTGCCATTGCAGCGTATATCGACTGTTGAAGACCTTGGGGTTCTTTTTGATTCCAAATTGAACTTCAATCTTCACATTTCTAGCATTGTAAATAAAGCTAAGGGTGTACTTGGATTAATTAAACGATGGTCCAAGGAATTTACTGATCCTTATACTACCAAACTTCTGTACACGTCTCTAGTACTGTGCTTGAATACTGCTCTTGTGTCTGGTGTCCACAGTATAGAAAGTATCAGGAGCGTATTGAATCTGTTCAGAAGCAATTCTTGCTTTTTGCTTTACGCGGACTTAACTGGGATCCTAATGTTTTGATGCCATCGTAATCAAGTAGACTATTGCTTATAAACCTTCCATCTTTAGAAAATCGTAGGACTGTTCTTGGAATAGTTTTTCTCCACAAGTTAGTTATCGGTGAGGTTGACTCCTCTGCCCTCTTAGGTCGCCTTAATTTTTCAGTTCCTTGTAGACCAACAAGGAATTATTTGCCGTTCATATTGGCTAGATGCACAACCGATTACGCTTTGCACAATCGTTTTCGGGTCATTTGCAGTAATTATAATGATCTCTCACATTTACTTTCGAAAATCGGGAAAATCTCTGACCACATCTGCTGTGAGTCGGGGCATAGCTAGCCGGACTGGCATTTAAATTTTCCCCCACCGGGTTGGAGATTTACCTCTTTCTCTGTCTTTGTATCTCTCTTTCCCTCTTATTTTTTCTTTTTCCTCTTCCTCTTTCTACACCTTACTTTTTCTAATTAGTTCTTAAGTAGAATTAATTCTTCTCTTCTACTTGCTATTTGTTTAGTTTGCTAGGTCTATAATGTCTCTGACCACATTTGGCTGTGAATCGGGGCATAGCTGGCCAACTGGCAAATAAAATTCCCCCAACGTGTCGGAGGCATTAATAGACGTCATTGTATAGCTCTCCCTTAGGCTTTCTTATCTTTTAAGTTTAACTTATAATGTAATACTATAAATATCTTTTATTTTACTTTCTAATATTATCAATTATTTATTGACAGTAAATTTGTTGATTTTTTTATAAATAAAATAAAAATAAAATAAAATAAAAAGGTTATATAGCCAGTAGTATACTTGTATGAAAAATGTATTAGTTATTATGTATTGCGGTATGAAAATCCAGTTATAAGTGTTGTGTATGGTTATAAAAGATTGATTTAAAGAGTTTTTAATATTTACTGTATAAATGTTTGTCAATTCGTAATGAGGTTGAGCCAGAATTTCAAGCATCAGGGCGATTGAAGAATATCATTGGGATAGATATACCCGTAATGAAATCTAGATTTGTCCCGCGTTGCAGCAACATCCGACAGAAAAAGTAGCAGTATAGGTGATGATATAATTGGCGATTTAAGTTGTGGATGTTCCAGAATGTGGATGTGTTACAGCGCCGGCCATCCAAGAAAATAAGTGATTGGGCCAGGGCAGCGGCATGATGACAATATAAATTCGATGACGGAAGATTCCCAGATTGCAGATAAAAAGACGACAGTGTATATAAGGTGAGTCCCACGTTACGACACCGTCCAGAAGCAGGATGAGTAAAGGCCGTTTAACCATCGTTCGAAGTCTGTGACGGTGAAGTTGATAACATTATGAGCGATTCGATGAGATTAAGATATTCCAGGTCAAAATTGGTATGGGAACACATAGCGGCAGCCAGAACCGAGGTGAAGAACGTAAGAAATCATCAAAAGTAATGCGCAGCGAAAATTGTTTCAAGGCTGAGAAGTCGGAATAATTAGTGTTTGATTAGTAAAGAGAGAAAGCACGTTACCAAATTAACTGGGGAGGTGTGGGTCGGTGCAGCACCACACACGCACAAACCAGGCAGTCCCGCCACGTGGCCAACCTAAGCGACCAACAGCGTGGACAGACAGCTGAGCTAGCTAACACCTCCAGCCGCCGCGACCAAACAGGAGACACGGTCCCACAACAACAGAATGACACCAGGCGCGCAAGGACACTTGGACAAGGAAACGCGGCACTATAAGATCAATACAACAGAGTAGTTTCTGTGAATAACCCGACTGAGAGTTGAGGCAGAAAACATAGGCTATAAAAACTGGATTCTGGGTGTACCAGTGGAAAACTGCCGTTTAAGAATAAAGCTCATTAGCATAAAGCTCTAAAAACTCACTCAAATTGAGCAAAATTAATTTATTAGGGCAGGGCTTGGAACACTTAAGTTACTTTTTGACAAAGAACAGAAAAATATTATAACGAATAGATAAAGAAAAGACAGTATAAATGTTATTCATAGTGATGAAGAAGAAATTATAGACCCAGGAAATAGAAGAGTTTTGGGCGACCATGGCCAAGAAGCGCTCGTTTATATCGCTGCTCGAGGCAGCATATCAGCATAGCGAGATCGCAATGCGCCCATAATTTTGCGGACGTTGGTTGCAAGGATGAAAGATCCGGGCTCCAGGCAGGTAAAGGATTAGTGCAGGCATCCAATTCATAAGCCACGATGAGAAAAGTAAAGAGCGGTGAGTGTGCGAATGTCTTAATAGCTGTACTAAACTTTGACCGGTGAATCAGCCTTGCAGGATTACGTCTCATGCGAGTATGCAGTTTTGTTTGTATTCTTTAATTGATTTTAGAAACTAAGTTTTAAGTCGATCGGTTGAAAAAAGCGGATTTTTCAAACAAACTTTGGAGCTACTTTTCCCGCCTTTGGAGCTCGAATTTTCCAAAATCCCTTCTTAGTGCTCATCTACACCATGATAGGATACTTGAGCCCAAATTTCAGCATCCTAGCTTTTACCGTGTGGGCTGTGGGCTGTTGACGCGGTTTGCTTTTGTGCCCCAACATTTTTTTTACAGGAAAACCCATATTTTGGGCCCCAAAAAAAAATATCAGAAAACCAAGTATACAGTTTTTCTTGGAATTGTTCTGAGAGTATAACTAAGTTTAAAATTAATCAGATGAAAACTGTAGATTTTTCATACAAACGTTGGAGCCTGTTTTCCCCCTTTTTCCAAAATCCCTTCTTAATGGGGACCTAGACTATGAAAGGATACTTGAGTCCAAATTTCAGCTTTCTAGCCTTTACCGTTTGGGCTGTGCGTTGATCACCAATCAGTCAGTCAGTCAATCAGGACAAACTGTTTTATATATATAGATTTATATTTACTTTGCAGGTTTTTAACTGACGAGAAACAAAAACGTAGACGTCTTAGCCAGACCATGGTGCAGTAGTAAATTTGCGAGCATCAGGATTTAATGGTGGAAAGTGCAACACCGAGCAGGCAAGGAGTGTGGGTGTCCCGTCCGAGATCGCAATGCGCCCATAATTTTGCGGACGTTGGTTGCAAGGATGAAAGATCCGGGCTCCAGGCAGGTAAAGGATTAGTGCAGGCATCCAATTCATAAGCCACGATGAGAAAAGTAAAGAGCGGTGAGTGTGTGAATGTCTTAATAGCTGTACTAAACTTTGACCGGTGAATCAGCCTTGTAGGATTACGTCTGATGCGAGATTCAAGTGAGCGAGAAGAATATATATCCTGTAAGAATCATGTGCCAGTTTAATGCAAAGATGGAGGATCCGATTTCCGAGTTCCAAAGACTGCGGTGTATAAAATATAGAGCGGTGAGTGTATAAATGGTTTGTTAAGTATGCAGAATGATATGGTGATGTTAATTGCAGCGGCGCGAAGGCAAAAAAGTCCAGCGGTGACAAAACGTAGGCCTCAAGAGGATGAATCAACCTTGATTGATGGATGGATGTGGTGTGTCAAATGAATTTATAAAAGGTTCCAGAATGTGTGAAGTTAAATTAATTGAATTTCATATTATTGTGATAAGATTATAAAATTTTTAGAAATTAGGTGGATTGGTTTATATGCGAATTTAAAAGCCAATATATTTTTATTTATATTTGATTACTAGCTGACCCGACAGACTTCGTCCTGTCAAAAAGATTTGTAATGTGGCAGTTTTTGTGCCTACGTATTTTAAAAAATTCTCCTGAACAGAACCGTCACCCTGGTGATAGGGCGTTGTGAATAAAAAATAATTAAATAAAACATATATAAGGATTTAAAAGTAACTAATCGCTTTATTGTTAATCATGTGAATCATAATTATTATTATTATCATTGTAGTGCTTTGTGGTATACGATGTTTTTTGTTTGATTACCTGGCGCATAGATAAACAAATCTGATGGTTTTCCAACACGGGAACAGGCAACATACAATTGACCATGTGAGAAAAATGGGTTTTCTAGATTAATATCACAAACACTTAATGATTGCCCCTGGGACTTGTTTATAGTCATAGCAAAAGCAAGCCGCACTGGAAACTGTAGTCGTTTAAACTCAAATGGCACATCAGTCGGAATCATTGGGATGCGCGGTATGAGAACATCTTCTCCTTTATACTTTCCTTTGAGTATAGTTGCTTCTATCACATTGTTTAGTAATTTTTTTTATCGCTAACCGTGTACCATTGCAAAGACGCGGTTGGTTGATATTTCGCAACATTATAACCACCGATCCAACCTTTAATTGAAGATTGTGAGGTGGCAATCCTGGCAAATCCAGCGAGTTTAAAAATTCCGGTGGATAGTTGACTACATCATCTTGATTAGTAGCCGAATCAACTGATTTATATATCCTCAATTCGCCTGTAATTTGTTCTTGAGTTTTGAAATTTAATTCATTTACATCTATGTTTTTTGCAGCCAGTATAGCTCGTTCGCTCAACCAATCATGGTTTCTGTAATTTTGAGAAACATCTGGAAACACCTTCTGAATAAGTTCATCTTTTGATCGAGTTAACTGACAAAAACTTTGAGGAAAGTTAATGCAGCCAGTCAACATGTCTATAGGAAATTTGCCATTACCAATGTCAATGAGTTGTTTAGAGAATATGTTTCCAGATTGGTCATTTTGCAACTCGACACGCATATTCTTGCTTAAATGAAGTACTTTGACATGTTTCCACAAATTGGAGGACTTTAGACATGCATTGAGTTCATCAGCTGGCGTTGATCGTGGAATCACTGGAAATGTTTGACGAAAATCTCCTGCTAATAAAATCATTGCACCACCAAATCGGTTAGATCCGTAGATCTTTTAAGGTTCTGTCTAAAGCCTCCAAAGATTTTTTATGTGCCATCGTGCATTCATCCCAAACAATCAATTTACATTGCTGAAAAACCTTTGCCATTGCAGAGTTCTTCGAAACGTTGCAGGTTGGAGTTTCATTGCTTTGCATATTTAATGGCAATTTTAGTGCTGAATGGGCTGTTCGACCACCTTGAAGCAAAGTTGCTGCGATTCCCGACGAAGCGAGTGCAAGTGCAATTTTATTTTGTGAGCGAATTGTTGCTAATATTAATGAAATCAAAAAAGTTTTTCCTGTACCACCAGGTGCATCTAAGAAGTAAATCCCTCCAGTTTCATCATTTGTTACTTTCATAAGAGTTTCAAATACATACTTCTGTTGTTCATTTAACAGTGGAAGATTTGTTTGAATTAATTCTTTCAAAGCGTTGAGATCATACAGTCTTTCTCGATGCAACTCTTGGTTAAAAGCGTCATGCATTGGACGATTGGGCGCGGTCAGGCCTAATTGAATTAATAGTTTGTTTGACATTATCAAGCACATGTCCTCAATTGAAATGAATGCTTCATTGTAAATTTCTTCACTGATTTGTATATTTGGATTTCCCATTCTATTCCGTATTTGATACAAAATATCATCACACATATAATCTTTGTACTTGATCCACAAATCAATTGGGTTTGATGGGAAGCATGTAGATATGATTATAGAAAAAAATGTTCGTATTTGATGAGCGTGTGATGATATTACAGCATCATTGAGAGTTTGATCCCAATGAGCGTCATTTTCAAGCAAGTGCAAACGTTGACAGGCTTCTCTGTAGGATCCACACAATTCACCATCAACACTTCGTAACTGTTGGAATGATGTTGGGCCACGTACATTGACTAATAGCAGTCGTAAATAAAAACATTCATCATTGCTTGGATGTACTGAATAAATCCGGCCAATCGCATCGGTGGAATATACATCTGTATATCCTGGAACTGGTTTTCCTTGTTTCCGTCGTATAAATCTCCTTGAGGATTGATTCCAGGTATAATATTTTGGCATTTCAGAATATAGCAATGTTTGGGCGAAATAATCGTTTTGGCATGTCTCAAAAAAACTGGTTAATGTAGTAGATGGTGGCTGAGCAGCTCTTTGTACTGCGTTCTGTGCTGTAAAATACACTCTTTGTCCATTTTCTAAATGCACAGCTAAGTGAACAACAGAAGGGTGTCTCTCATGAATAGGAAAAGAAAATATTCGCCAAACTGCTTCATTACTACTGACATAGCGGCCCATTTGGTATTGGGTAACTTCATCATTGGAATTCTCTGCACCAATTCCAATCACAGCCATATCACTCCCTTTGGTTACATATTTGCAAATGTATTTAATAGATTTCACTGAATGGCAAGATTCAACGTTGATGTGTGCTTTGAATGTCTTTGATAAAATGGGTGAATATGGAACAATCCAGCGATTATCTATTTCAATATCTTGTTGATTTAATTTGACAATTGTTGATTATCCATTGCCTGCTGTCGATCTGCGACGATACAATGGATAACCGTCATTACCAGTAATTTTTTCCGATATTAATGTCCGTGGATATCGTTTTGAACATTTACCATCCATCATACACGGTGAATTTTGATTAAGAGTTCCACAGGGACAATGTATCATGTTTTTGATAACTACCTCATGCAATCCAGGATCTACTTGTACATTAGGGATTTCAGCTGATATCACTGCATCAACTTCATTTGGCCTTATCTTTTCAACCAACCAAATCAAAATGTGTGCATGTGGCAATCCTCGTTTCTGCCACTCCACAGAATACATCCAGCAGCGTGTCTCCCCAAACACATTATGTTTTACGATGAAATCCATTAAAGATTTCAACTTTTTTCTAAAGACTCTGGCTGTAATATCATGACGATCAATGGGTGATTGCCCAGAGAATAACTCCTGCTTGATTTCTATCCATTGCGGATTGCATGTAAATGTGATGAACAAATCTGCTGTACCATAATGACGAACATACGACATGGCATCTTGAGCATATTCGTGCATATGCCGAGGGCTTCCGATGTATGTTGCTGGAAGAATAGTCATCCGACCGACATTATGTGCATTTCCATCAGTATTAATCGCATCTCGAAGGTGAATATACTCTTCAGATCGGAGTTTGGTTTGATTCAACCTGATGAATGTTAATCTCTCCGTTTCAATTTTAACATACATGTCAACAACATATTTGTGATATAATCGCCGACATTTCAATATGTGATTATCTTCATTTTCCCGAATCATTAGGCGGTATGAATAATAGTTCATTGAACTGACTTTTTTGTTGGTTTCAGAACCTGTAAATAGATTTTGTTTTAATAACATTCAAATATAAAATTAAAATACATAATATAATGACTGAGATATTATATAGCTAAACTAATATTTTAGTTACCTGTAATGGGATTTATCATTTTTATTGAGAAATCGTAGCCATCTTCACCTTGCCAAAATATAATGGGATATTGCAGTGCATCATATGAGTGGTGTGTTTCCTCTATACGTTGTAATAATTGATCATTCCGACGATGTAAAACAATATCACGGGATTCCAAGTTTTCTCCAACTACAACGATAGCAACTTCATCAATAGTTGGTGCATTAAAACGTCTTGTATGTTGACCTGCAGGTGTTTTATCTGCTCTGATTACAATTTTGTGATTATCGGATGGCATCAGATCCAGGGCAGTTTTAAACAATATAATCAATTGATTGTGTTGATGAAATAAAGTTTGTAATTGTTCTACAATAGACCTCTTTACTAAATTGTTATGTGCACAACGCAGATCAATTTCTTGTGGTGAATTGCCCATAAAATAAATTTGCAGGAATTTGTTGTCGTTATCTGACACTGGTAACAGTGAACCTGCTCTGTGATATATTTGCACTTGTATCTGTAAATAAAAAAAAAATATTATGGTGTGGTATAAATTAATGGATTGTCAGTGATCAAACTTAAATAATATTTGAAACTGAATCACCATATAATATGATGACTAAGTGATATATTTCGTAATGATTAAGAAATTGAAGATTAGTGACACATCTTAACTTTGGTGACAGAAAATTTTCTTCGCTAAAATAATTATGAGTAACTGCTATAATACATACCTTGAAAGTTGGCATAAAATTTTCCCGAACTACATTTGTTGCCCCAAATGAAGTCATTTGAAAGCAATTGTTATATTGTTGGATATGTGTCAAAAAGTGTATAGAATCTGTTCCTATTCCTGAAACCAATGAGTACAATGGTTCTGGTGGTGGATCCAATGGTATCAATTTCACTTTACCATTTGCGCAACACAATCCATTGGCTTCGTTTTTGTATTTTAATGCCTTACAGTGTGAGCAAACCGAGTTCATAGAACCAATAACAACACATTGGTAGTTACTGTAGTCAATTGACACATCGTAACTGAAAGCAGCTTGATTCAAACTTGCGCGATTATTAGTTGAATGTCGCGCTCGCGCTTCACGCGTTTGTGATATCCGAATTCTTTCACGTTCATTTCCGTCGTCACGTTCTTGTGCAGTACGATTAGATCGGTAATTAGCTTGGTTTGTAGCATTTCTGGTTCTTCTACCTAAATTGCTTCGTCTTATAGGAGGCATATCAAATATAAATTATTTTTTCACTAATCACGAAAAAACCGTAAAAACCATCCTTGAACTTCAACGAACATTTAAAAAAAAGATTTGGCCAAATTGGTCCAGGCGTTGTTGAGTTATGCGCTTACCAACACATTTTGCGATTCATTTTTATATTATAGATATTTGATTATATGGTGTAAATAAAAAGGTTATTTAGCCAGTAGTATACTTGTATGAAAAATGTATTAGTTATTATGTATTGCGGTATGAAAATCCAGTTATAAGTGTTGTGTATGGTTATAAAAGATTGATTTAAAGAGTTTTTAATATTTACTGTATAAATGTTTGTCAATTCGTAATGAGGTTGAGCCAGAATTTCAAGCATCAGGGCGATTGAAGAATATCGTTGGGATAGATATACCCGTAATGAAATCTAGACGCGGGACAAGTTGCAGCAACATCCGACAGAAAAAGTAGCAGTATAGGTGATGATATAATTGGCGATTTAAGTTGTGGATGTTCCAGCATGTTGATGTGTTAAATAAGTGATTGGGCCAGGGCAGCGGCATGATGACAATATAAATTCGATGACGGAAGATTCCCAGATTGCAGATAAAAAGACGGCAGTGTATATAAGGTGAGTCCCACGTTACGACACCGTCCAGAAGCAGGATGAGTAAAGGCCGTTTAACCATCGTTCGAAGTCTGTGACGGTGAAGTTGATAACATTATGAGCGATTCGATGAGATTAAGATATTCCAGGTCAAAATTGGTATGGGAACACATAGCGGCAGCCAGAACCGAGGTGAAGAACGTAAGAAATCATCAAAAGTAATGCGCAGCGAAAATTGTTTCAAGGCTGAGAAGTCGGAATAATTAGTGTTTGATTAGTAAAGAGAGAAAGCACGTTACCAAATTAACTGGGGAGGTGTGGGTCGGTGCAGCACCACACACGCACAAACCAGGCAGTCCCGCCGACACCAGGCGTGACACCGCTGAAAAGGGACACGTGGACAACCTAAGCGACCAACAGCGTGGACAGACAGCTGAGCTAGCTAACACCTCCAGCCGCCGCGACCAAACAGGAGACACGGTCCCACAACAACAGAATGACACCAGGCGCGCAAGGACACTTGGACAAGGAAACGCGGCACTATAAGATCAATACAACACAGTAGTTTCTGTGAAGATTTTCTTTAATTGAATTTATAAATTTTTGTAAGCGCAGCGAAAAGCACATTCGTGTCTAATATGAATAACCCGACTGAGGGTTGAGGCAGAAAACATAGGCTATAAAAACTGGATTCTGGGTGTACCAGTGGAAAACTGCCGTTTAAGAATAAAGCTCTAAAAACTCACTCAAATTGAGCAAAATTAATTTATTAGAGCAGGGCTTGGAACACTTAAGTTACTTTTTGACAAAGAACAGAAAAATATTATAACGAATAGATAAAGAAAAGAGAGTATAAATGTTATTCATAGTGATGAAGAAGAAATTATAGACCCAGGAAATAGAAGAGTTTTGAGCGACCATGGCCAAGAAGCGCTCATTTATATCGCTGCTCGAGGCAGCATATCAGAGCGCCAACCACACAACCGCCCATAGATGGTAGAGGGGCCAAGAAGGGCCCAGAATCCAGCTGTATAGAGTAAAAAATTCACACCATACACGGGTCTGAGTCCCTCCAAGCACGAAAAATCTCCATAAGATCAAGGAGCAACATGAATCGAGTGACATAGTACAAGGCTATGAAAAGAAATTTTCCGAAGAACAAAAAAGTATAAATATGTGATTTAGTAAATTTGAATGTAAAATAAATAATTTATGTATGAATAAGAGAATTAAATAATCAAAGATTGCAGGTTGCTCAATTGACTGTTGGAAATTTAACAATGTTATGTTAAACATACTAAAATGTAGGTAGTACAACAAGTTTTTAAACAAATACATGCCGCACGGAACCAAACTGGCTAGCAAACAAGATCAAGCGACAGAAGCTTAAAATAAGGAAAAACATACTAGCAAATCAAAGTTCTGCAATAAATAAAAAATAATTGTTAGACAAGTTCGCGACTGAGACATGATGTGCACAGTCACCATGCCATGCCAAGTAATTAAATTGGTGGCTAGTTTATCAATTGCAGTGTGTTTGTTATAGCCTGTACCCAAAGGGTGAAAGGCTATACTAGTTTTGTGCACATGTATGTAACACACAGAAGGAGGCATGGCAGACCCCACAAAGTATATATATTTTTGATCAGGATGACAAGACGAGTCAATATAGCCATGTCCGTCTGTCTATCTGTCTGTCTGTCCGTCTGTCTGTATGAGCGCAAGGATCTCAGTAAGTACAAGAGCTAGGATAACAAAAATTGGTATCAAGGGTCCTAGAAACAAAAACGTAGACGTCTTAGCCAGACCATGGTAAGCACTAGTAAATTTGAAGGCATCAGGATTTAATGGTGGAAAGTGTAACACCGAGCAGGCAAGGAGGGTGGGTGTCCCGTCCGAGATCGCAATGCGCCCATAATATTGCGGACGCTGGTTGCAAGGATGAAAGATCCGGGCTCCAGGCAGGTAAAGGATTAGTGCAGGCATCCAATTCATAAGCCACGATGAGAAAAGTAAAGAGCGGTGAGTGTGTGAATGTCTTAATAGCTGTACTAAACTTTGACCGGTGAATCAGCCTTGTAGGATTACGTCTGATGCGAGATTCAAGTGAGCGAGAAGAATATATATCCTGTGAGAATCATGTGCCAGTTTAATGCAAAGATGGAGGATCCGATTTCCGAGTTCCAAAGACTGCGGTGTATAAAATATAGAGCGGTGAGTGTATAAATGGTTTGTTAAGTATGCAGAATGATATGGTGATGTTAATTGCAGCGGCGCGAAGGCAAAAAAGTCCAGCGGTGACAAAACGTAGGCCTCAAGAGGATGAATCAACCTTGATTGATGGATGGATGTGGTGTGTCAAATGAATTTATAAAAGGTTCCAGAAAGTGTGAAGTTAAATTAATTGAATTTCATATTATTGTGATAAGATTATAAAGTTGTTAGAAATTAGGTGGATTGGTTTATATGCGAATTTAAAAGCCAATATATTTTTATTTATATTTGATTATATGGTGTAAATAAAAAGGTTATATAGCCAGTAGTATACTTGTATGAAAAATGTATTAGTTATTATGTATTGCGGTATGAAAATCCAGTTATAAGTGTTGTGTATGGTTATAAAAGATTGATTTAAAGAGTTTTTAATATTTACTGTATAAATGTTTGTCAATTCGTAATGAGGTTGAGCCAGAATTTCAAGCATCAGGGCGATTGAAGAATATCGTTGGGATAGATATACCCGTAATGAAATCTAGATTTGTCCCGCGTTGCAGCAACATCCGACAGAAAAAGTAGCAGTATAGGTGATGATATAATTGGCGATTTAAGTTGTGGATGTTCAAGAATATGGATGTGTTACAGCGCCGGCCATTCAAGAAAATAAGTGATTGGGCCAGGGCAGCGGCATGATGACAATATAAATTCGATGACGGAAGATTCCCAGATTGCAGATAAAAAGACGACAGTGTATATAAGGTGAGTCCCACGTTACGACACCGTCCAGAAGCAGGATGAGTAAAGGCCGTTTAACCATCGTTCGAAGTCTGTGACGGTGAAGTTGATAACATTATGAGCGATTCGATGAGATTAAGATATTCCAGGTCAAAATTGGTGTGGGAACACATAGCGGCAGCCAGAACCGAGGTGAAGAACGTAAGAAATTATCAAAAGTAATGTGCAGCGAAAATTGTTTCAAGGCTGAGAAGTCGGAATAATTAGTGTTTGATTAGTAAAGAGAGAAAGCACGTTACCAAATTAGCTGGGGAGGTGTGGGTCGGTGCAGCACCACACACGCACAAACCAGGCAGTCCCGCCGACACCAGGCGTGACACCGCTGAAAAGGGACACGTGGCCAACCTAAGCGACCAACAGCGTGGACAGGCAGCTGAGCTAGCTAACACCTCCAGCCGCCGCGACCAAACAGGAGACACGGTCCCCACAACAACAGAATGACACCAGGCGCGCAAGGACACTTGGAGAAGGAAACGCGGCACTATAAGATCAATACAACAGAGTAGTTTCTGTGAATAACCCGACTGAGGGTTGAGGCAGAAAACATAGGCTATAAAAACTGGATTCTGGGTGTACCAGTAGAAAACTGCCGTTTAAGAATAAAGCTCATTAGCATAAAGCTCTAAAAACTCACTCAAATTGAGCAAAATTAATTTATTAGAGCAGGGCTTGGAACACTTAAGTTACTTTTTGACAAAGAACAGAAAAATATTATAACGAATAGATAAAGAAAAGAGAGTATAAATGTTATTCATAGTGATTAAGAAGAAATTATAGACCCAGGAAATAGAAGAGTTTTGAGCGACCATGGCCAAGAAGCGCTCATTTATATCGCTGCTCGAGGCAGCATATCAGAGCGCCAACCACACAACCGCCCATAGAGGGGCCAAGAAGGGCTCAGAATCCAGCTGTATAGAGTAAAAAATTCACACCATACACGGGTCTGAGTCCCTCCAAGCACGAAAAATCTCCATAAGATCAAGGAGCAACATGAATCGAGTGACATAGTACAAGGCTATGAAAAGAAATTTTCCGAAGAACAAAAAAGTATAAATATGTGATTTAGTAAATTTGAATGTAAAATAAATAATTTATGTATGAATAAGAGAATTAAATAATCAAAGATTGCAGGTTGCTCAATTGACTGTTGGAAATTTAACAATGTTATGTTAAACATACTAAAATGTAGATAGTACAACAAGTTTTTAAACAAATACATGCCGCACGGAACCAAACTGGCTAGCAAACAAGATCAAGCGACAGAAGCTTAAAATAAGGAAAAACATACTAGCAAATCAAAGTTCTGCAATAAATAAAAAATAATTGTTAGACAAGTTCGCGACTGAGACATGATGTGCACAGTCACCATGCCAGGCCAAGTAATTAAATTGGTGGCTAGTTTATCAATTGCAGTGTGTTTGTTATAGCCTGTACCCAAAGGGTGAAAGGCTATACTAGTTTTGTGCACATGTATGTAACACACAGAAGGAGGCATGGCAGACCCCACAAAGTATATATATTTTTGATCAGGATGACAAGACGAGTCAATATAGCCATGTCCGTCTGTCTATCTGTCTGTCTGTCCGTCTGTCTGTATGAGCGCAAGGATCTCAGTAAGTACAAGAGCTAGGATAACAAAAATTGGTATCAAGGGTCCTAGAAACAAAAACGTAGACGTCTTAGCCAGACCATGGTGCACTAGTAAATTTGAAGGCATCAGGATTTAATGGTGGAAAGTGTAACACCGAGCAGGCAAGGAGGGTGGGTGTCCCGTCCGAGATCGCAATGCGCCCATAATATTGCGGACGCTGGTTGCAAGGATGAAAGATCCGGGCTCCAGGCAGGTAAAGGATTAGTGCAGGCATCCAATTCATGAGTGTACTAAACTTTGACCGGTGAATCAGCCTTGCAGGATTACGTCTGATGCGAGATTCAAGTGAGCGAGAAGAATATATGTCCTGTGAGAATCACTATGTGCCAGTTTAATGCAAAGATGGAAGATCCGATTTCCGAGTTCCAAAGACTGCGGTGTATAAAATATAGAGCGGTGAGTTTTTAAATGGTTTGTTAAGTAAGCAGAATGATATGGCGATGTTAATTGCAGCGGCGCGAAGGCAAAAAAGTCCAGCGGTGACAAAACGTAGGCCTCAAGAGGATGAATCAACCTTGATGGATGTGGTGTGTCAAATGAATTTATAAAAGGTTCCAGAAAGTGTGAAGTTAAATTAATTGAATTTCATATTATTGTGATAAGATTATAAAATTGTTAGAAATTAGGTGGATTGGTTTATATGCGAATTTAAAAGCCAATTTATTTATATTTATATTTGATTATATGATGTAAATAAAAAGGTTATATAGCCAGTAGTATACTTGTATGAAAAATGTATTAGTTATTATGTATTGCGGTATGAAAATCCAGTTATAAGTGTTGTGTATGGTTATAAAAGATTGATTTAAAGAGTTTTTAATATTTACTGTATAAATGTTTGTCAATTCGTAATGAGGTTGAGCCAGAATTTCAAGCATCAGGGCGATTGAAGAATATCGTTGGGATAGATATACCCGTAATGAAATCTAGACGCGGGACAAGTTGCAGCAACATCCGACAGAAAAAGTAGCAGTATAGGTGATGATATAATTGGCGATTTAAGTTGTGGATGTTCCAGCATGTTGATGTGTTACAGCGCCGGCCATTCAAGAAAATAAGTGATTGGGCCAGGGCAGCGGCATGATGACAATATAAATTCGATGACGGAAGATTCCCAGATTGCAGATAAAAAGACGGCAGTGTATATAAGGTGAGTCTCACGTTACGACACCGTCCAGAAGCAGGATGAGTAAAGGCCGTTTAACCATCGTTCGAAGTCTGTGACGGTGAAGTTGATAACATTATGAGCGATTCGATGAGATTAAGATATTCCAGGTCAAAATTGGTGTGGGAACACATAGCGGCAGCCAGAACCGAGGTGAAGAACGTAAGAAATCATCAAAAGTAATGCGCAGCGAAAATTGTTTCAAGGCTGAGAAGTCGGAATAATTAGTGTTTGATTAGTAAAGAGAGAAAGCACGTTACCAAATTAACTGGGGAGGTGTGGGTCGGTGCAGCACCACACACGCACAAACCAGGCAGTCCCGCCACGTGGCCAACCTAAGCGACCAACAGCGTGGACAGACAGCTGAGCTAGCTAACACCTCCAGCCGCCGCGACCAAACAGGAGACACGGTCCCCACAACAACAGAATGACACCAGGCGCCCAAGGACACTTGGAGAAGGAAACGCGGCACTATAAGATCAATACAACAGAGTAGTTTCTGTGAATAACCCGACTGAGGGTTGAGGCAGAAAACATAGGCTATAAAAACTGGATTCTGGGTGTACCAGTAGAAAACTGCCGTTTAAGAATAAAGCTCATTAGCATAAAGCTCTAAAAACTCACTCAAATTGAGCAAAATTAATTTATTAGGGCAGGGCTTGGAACACTTAAGTTACTTTTTGACAAAGAACAGAAAAATATTATAACGAATAGATAAAGAAAAGACAGTATAAATGTTATTCATAGTGATGAAGAAGAAATTATAGACCCAGGAAATAGAAGAGTTTTGAGCGACCATGGCCAAGAAGCGCTCGTTTATATCGCTGCTCGAGGCAGCATATCAGCATAGCGAGATCGCAATGCGCCCATAATTTTGCGGACGTTGGTTGCAAGGATGAAAGATCCGGGCTCCAGGCAGGTAAAGGATTAGTGCAGGCATCCAATTCATAAGCCACGATGAGAAAAGTAAAGAGCGGTGAGTGTGTGAATGTCTTAATAGCTGTACTAAACTTTGACCGGTGAATCAGCCTTGTAGGATTACGTCTGATGCGAGATTCAAGTGAGCGAGAAGAATATATATCCTGTGAGAATCATGTGCCAGTTTAATGCAAAGATGGAGGATCCGATTTCCGAGTTCCAAAGACTGCGGTGTATAAAATATAGAGCGGTGAGTGTATAAATGGTTTGTTAAGTATGCAGAATGATATGGTGATGTTAATTGCAGCGGCGCGAAGGCAAAAAAGTCCAGCGGTGACAAAACGTAGGCCTCAAGAGGATGAATCAACCTTGATTGATGGATGGATGTGGTGTGTCAAATGAATTTATAAAAGGTTCCAGAATGTGTGAAGTTAAATTAATTGAATTTCATATTATTGTGATAAGATTATAAAATTGTTAGAAATTAGGTGGATTGGTTTATATGCGAATTTAAAAGCCAATATATTTTTATTTATATTTGATTATATGGTGTAAATAAAAGGTTATATAGCCAGTAGTATACTTGTATGAAAAATGTATTAGTTATTATGTATTGCGGTATGAAAATCCAGTTATAAGTGTTGTGTATGGTTATAAAAGATTGATTTAAAGAGTTTTTAATATTTACTGTATAAATGTTTGTCAATTCGTAATGAGGTTGAGCCAGAATTTCAAGCATCAGGGCGATTGAAGAATATCGTTGGGATAGATATACCCGTAATGAAATCTAGATTTGTCCCGCGTTGCAGCAACATCCGACAGAAAAAGTAGCAGTATAGGTGATGATATAATTGGCGATTTAAGTTGTGGATGTTCAAGAATATGGATGTGTTACAGCGCCGGCCATTCAAGAAAATAAGTGATTGGGCCAGGGCAGCGGCATGATGACAATATAAATTCGATGACGGAAGATTTCCAGATTGCAGATAAAAAGACGGCAGTGTATATAAGGTGAGTCCCACGTTACGACACAGTCCAGAAGCAGGATGAGTAAAGGCCGTTTAACCATCGTTCGAAGTCTGTGACGGTGAAGTTGATAACATTATGAGCGATTCGATGAGATTAAGATATTCCAGGTCAAAATTGGTGTGGGAACACATAGCGGCAGCCAGAACCGAGGTGAAGAACGTAAGAAATTATCAAAAGTAATGTGCAGCGAAAATTGTTTCAAGGCTGAGAAGTCGGAATAATTAGTGTTTGATTAGTAAAGAGAGAAAGCACGTTACCAAATTAGCTGGGGAGGTGTGGGTCGGTGCAGCACCACACACGCACAAACCAGGCAGTCCCGCCGACACCAGGCGTGACACCGCTGAAAAGGGACACGTGGCCAACCTAAGCGACCAACAGCGTGGACAGACAGCTGAGCTAGCTAACACCTCCAGCCGCCGCGACCAAACAGGAGACACGGTCCCCACAACAACAGAATGACACCAGGCGCGCAAGGACACTTGGACAAGGAAACGCGGCACTATAAGATCAATGCAACACAGTAGTTTCTGTGAAGATTTTCTTTAATTGAATTTATAAATTTTTGTAAGCGCAGCGAAAAGCACATTCGTGTCTAATATGAATAACCCGACTGAGGGTTGAGGCAGAAAACATAGGCTATAAAATCTGGATTCTGGGTGTACCAGTGGAAAACTGCCGTTTAAGAATAAAGCTCTAAAAACTCACTCAAATTGAGCAAAATTAATTTATTAGAGCAGGGCTTGGAACACTTAAGTTACTTTTTGACAAAGAACAGAAAAATATTATAACGAATAGATAAAGAAAAAACAGTATAAATGTTATTCATAGTGATGAAGAAGAAATTATAGACCCAGGAAATAGAAGAGTTTTGAGCGACCATGGCCAAGAAGCGCTCATTTATATCGCTGCTCGAGGCAGCATATCAGAGCGCCAACCACACAACCGCCCATAGATGGTAGAGGGGCCAAGAAGGGCCCAGAATCCAGCTGTATAGAGTAAAAAATTCACACCATACACGGGTCTGAGTCCCTCCAAAACGAAAAATCTCCATAAGATCAAGGAGCAACATGAATCGAGTGACATAGTACAAGGCTATGAAAAGAAATTTTCCGAAGAACAAAAAAGTATAAATATGTGATTTAGTAAAATTGAATGTAAAAAAAAAATTTATGTATGAATAAGAGAATTAAATAATCAAAGATTGCAGGTTGCTCAATTGACTGTTGGAAATTTAACAATGTTATATTAAACATACTAAAATGTAAGTAGTACAACAAGTTTTTAAACAAATACATGCCGCACGGAACCAAACTGGCTAGCAAACAAGATCAAGCGACAGAAGCTTAAAATAAGGAAAAACATACTAGCAAATCAAAGTTCTGCAATAAATAAAAAATAATTGTTAGACAAGTTCGCGACTGAGACATGATGTGCACAGTCACCATGCCATGCCAAGTAATTAAATTGGTGGCTAGTTTATCAATTGCAGTGTGTTTGTTATAGCCTGTACCCAAAAGGTGAAAGGCTATACTAGTTTTGTGCACATGTATGTAACACACAGAAGGAGGCATGACAGACCCCACAAAGTATATATATTTTTGATCAGGATGACAAGACGAGTCAATATAGCCATGTCCGTCTGTCTATCTGTCTGTCTGTCCGTCTGTCTGTATGAGCGCAAGGATCTCAGTAAGTACAAGAGCTAGGATAACAAAAATTGGTATCAAGGGTCCTAGAAACAAAAACGTAGACGTCTTAGCCAGACCATGGTGCACTAGTAAATTTGAAGGCATCAGGATTTAATGGTGGAAAGTGTAACACCGAGCAGGCAAGGAGGGTGGGTGTCCCGTCCGAGATCGCAATGCGCCCATAATATTGCGGACGCTGGTTGCAAGGATGAAAGATCCGGGCTCCAGGCAGGTAAAGGATTAGTGCAGGCATCCAATTCATAAGCCACGATGAGAAAAGTAAAGAGCGGTGAGTGTGTGAATGTCTTAATAGCTGTACTAAACTTTGACCGGTGAATCAGCCTTGTAGGATTACGTCTGATGCGAGATTCAAGTGAGCGAGAAGAATATATATCCTGTGAGAATCATGTGCCAGTTTAATGCAAAGATGGAGGATCCGATTTCCGAGTTCCAAAGACTGCGGTGTATAAAATATAGAGCGGTGAGTGTATAAATGGTTTGTTAAGTATGCAGAATGATATGGTGATGTTAATTGCAGCGGCGCGAAGGCAAAAAAGTCCAGCGGTGACAAAACGTAGGCCTCAAGAGGATGAATCAACCTTGATTGATGGATGGATGTGGTGTGTCAAATGAATTTATAAAAGGTTCCAGAAAGTGTGAAGTTAAATTAATTGAATTTCATATTATTGTGATAAGATTATAAAATTGTTAGAAATTAGGTGGATTGGTTTATATGCGAATTTAAAAGCCAATATATTTTTATTTATATTTGATTATATGGTGTAAATAAAAAGGTTATATAGCCAGTAGTATACTTGTATGAAAAATGTATTAGTTATTATGTATTGCGGTATGAAAATCCAGTTATAAGTGTTGTGTATGGTTATAAAAGATTGATTTAAAGAGTTTTTAATATTTACTGTATAAATGTTTGCCAATTCGTAATGAGGTTGAGCCAGAATTTCAAGCATCAGGGCGATTGAAGAATATCGTTGGGATAGATATACCCGTAATGAAATCTAGACGCGGGACAAGTTGCAGCAACATCCGACAGAAAAAGTAGCAGTATAGGTGATGATATAATTGGCGATTTAAGTTGTGGATGTTCCAGCATGTTGATGTGTTAAATAAGTGATTGGGCCAGGGCAGCGGCATGATGACAATATAAATTCGATGACGGAAGATTCCCAGATTGCAGATAAAAAGACGGCAGTGTATATAAGGTGAGTCCCACGTTACGACACCGTCCAGAAGCAGGATGAGTAAAGGCCGTTTAACCATCGTTCGAAGTCTGTGACGGTGAAGTTGATAACATTATGAGCGATTCGATGAGATTAAGATATTCCAGGTCAAAATTGGTGTGGGAACACATAGCGGCAGCCAGAACCGAGGTGTAGAACGTAAGAAATCATCAAAAGTAATGCGCAGCGAAAATTGTTTCAAGGCTGAGAAGTCGGAATAATTAGTGTTTGATTAGTAAAGAGAGAAAGCACGTTACCAAATTAACTGGGGAGGTGTGGGTCGGTGCAGCACCACACACGCACAAACCAGGCAGTCCCGCCGACACCAGGCGTGACACCGCTGAAAAGGGACACGTGGACAACCTAAGCGACCAACAGCGTGGACAGACAGCTGAGCTAGCTAACACCTCCAGCCGCCGCGACCAAACAGGAGACACGGTCCCACAACAACAGAATGACACCAGGCGCGCAAGGACACTTGGACAAGGAAACGCGGCACTATAAGATCAATACAACAGAGTAGTTTCTGTGAAGATTTTCTTTAATTGAATTTATAAATTTTTGTAAGCGCAGCGAAAAGCACATTCGTGTCTAATATGAATAACCCGACTGAGGGTTGAGGCAGAAAACATAGGCTATAAAATCTGGATTCTGGGTGTACCAGTGGAAAACTGCCGTTTAAGAATAAAGCTCTAAAAACTCACTCAAATTGAGCAAAATTAATTTATTAGAGCAGGGCTTGGAACACTTAAGTTACTTTTTGACAAAGAACAGAAAAATATTATAACGAATAGATAAAGAAAAAACAGTATAAATGTTATTCATAGTGATGAAGAAGAAATTATAGACCCAGGAAATAGAAGAGTTTTGAGCGACCATGGCCAAGAAGCGCTCATTTATATCGCTGCTCGAGGCAGCATATCAGAGCGCCAACCACACAACCGCCCATAGATGGTAGAGGGGCCAAGAAGGGCCCAGAATCCAGCTGTATAGAGTAAAAAATTCACACCATACACGGGTCTGAGTCCCTCCAAAACGAAAAATCTCCATAAGATCAAGGAGCAACATGAATCGAGTGACATAGTACAAGGCTATGAAAAGAAATTTTCCGAAGAACAAAAAAGTATAAATATGTGATTTAGTAAATTTGAATGTAAAATAAATAATTTATGTATGAATAAGAGAATTAAATAATCAAAGATTGCAGGTTGCTCAATTGACTGTTGGAAATTTAACAATTTTATGTTAAACATACTAAAATGTAGATAGTACAACAAGTTTTTAAACAAATACATGCCGCACGGAACCAAACTGGCTAGCAAACAAGATCAAGCGACAGAAGCTTAAAATAAGGAAAAACATACTAGCAAATCAAAGTTCTGCAATAAATAAAAAATAATTGTTAGACAAGTTCGCGACTGAGACATGATGTGCACAGTCACCATGCCATGCCAAGTAATTAAATTGGTGGCTAGTTTATCAATTGCAGAGTGTTTGTTATAGCCTGTACCCAAAAGGTGAAAGGCTATACTAGTTTTGTGCGCATGTATGTAACACACAGAAGGAGGCCATGTCCGTCTGTCTGTCTGTCCGTCTGTCTGTATGAGCGCAAGGATCTCAGTAAGTACAAGAGCTAGGATAACCAAAATTGGTATCAAGGGTCCTAGAAACAAAAACGTAGACGCCTTAGCCAGACCATGGTAAGCACTAGTAAATTTGAAGGCATCAGGATTTAATCGTGGAAAGTGCAACACCGAGCAGGCAAGGAGTGTGGGTGTCCCGTCCGAGATCGCAATGCGCCCATAATTTTGCGGACGTTGGTTGCAAGGATGGAAGATCCGGGCTCCAAGCAGGTAAAGGATTAGTGCAGGCATCCAATTCATAAGCCACGATGAGAAAAGTAAAGAGCGGTGAGTGTGTGAATGTCATAATAGCTGTACTAAAATTTGACCGGTGAATATATGTCCTGTGAGAATCACTACTGGCACATAGTGCCTTAATGCAAAGATGGAAGATCCGATTTCCGAGTTCCAAAGACTGCGGTGTATAAAATATAGAGCGGTGAGTGTATAAATGGTTTGTTAAGTAAGCAGAATGATATGGCGATGTTAATTGCAGCGGCGCGAAGGCAAAAAAGTCCAGCGGTGACAAAACGTAGGCCTCAAGAGGATGAATCAACCTTGATTGATGGATGGATGTGGTGTGTCAAATGAATTTATAAAAGGTTCCAGAAAGTGTGAAGTTAAATTAATTGAATTTCATATTATTGTGATAAGATTATAAAATTGTTAGAAATTAGGTGGATTGGTTTATATGCGAATTTAAAAGCCAATATATTTATATTTATATTTGATTATATGATGTAAATAAAAATGTTATATAGCCAGTAGTATACTTGTATGAAAAATGTATTAGTTATTATGTATTGCGGTATGAAAATCCAGTTATAAGTGTTGTGTATGGTTATAAAAGATTGATTTAAAGAGTTTTTAATATTTACTGTATAAATGTTTGTCAATTCGTAATGAGGTTGAGCCAGAATTTCAAGCATCAGGGCGATTGAAGAATATCGTTGGGATAGATATACCCGTAATGAAATCTAGACGCGGGACAAGTTGCAGCAACATCCGACAGAAAAAGTAGCAGTATAGGTGATGATATAATTGGCGATTTAAGTTGTGGATGTTCCAGCATGTTGATGTGTTAAATAAGTGATTGGGCCAGGGCAGCGGCATGATGACAATATAAATTCGATGACGGAAGATTCCCAGATTGCAGATAAAAAGACGGCAGTGTATATAAGGTGAGTCCCACGTTACGACACCGTCCAGAAGCAGGATGAGTAAAGGCCGTTTAACCATCGTTCGAAGTCTGTGACGGTGAAGTTGATAACATTATGAGCGATTCGATGAGATTAAGATATTCCAGGTCAAAATTGTTGTGGGAACACATAGCGGCAGCCAGAACCGAGGTGTAGAACGTAAGAAATCATCAAAAGTAATGCGCAGCGAAAATTGTTTCAAGGCTGAGAAGTCGGAATAATTAGTGTTTGATTAGTAAAGAGAGAAAGCACGTTACCAAATTAACTGGGGAGGTGTGGGTCGGTGCAGCACCACACACGCACAAACCAGGCAGTCCCGCCGACACCAGGCGTGACACCGCTGAAAAGGGACACGTGGACAACCTAAGCGACCAACAGCGTGGACAGACAGCTGAGCTAGCTAACACCTCCAGCCGCCGCGACCAAACAGGAGACACGGTCCCACAACAACAGAATGACACCAGGCGCGCAAGGACACTTGGACAAGGAAACGCGGCACTATAAGATCAATACAACACAGTAGTTTCTGTGAAGATTTTCTTTAATTGAATTTATAAATTTTTGTAAGCGCAGCGAAAAGCACATTCGTGTCTAATATGAATAACCCGACTGAGGGTTGAGGCAGAAAACATAGGCTATAAAAACTGGATTCTGGGTGTACCAGTGGAAAACTGCCGTTTAAGAATAAAGCTCATTAGCATAAAGCTCTAAAAACTCACTCAAATTGAGCAAAATTAATTTATTAGAGCAGGGCTTGGAACACTTAAGTTACTTTTTGACAAAGAACAGAAAAATATTATAACGAATAGATAAAGAAAAGAGAGTATAAATGTTATTCATAGTGATGAAGAAGAAATTATAGACCCAGGAAATAGAAGAGTTATGAGCGACCATGGCCAAGAAGCGCTCATTTATATCGCTGCTCGAGGCAGCATATCAGAGCGCCAACCACACAACCGCCCATAGATGGTAGAGGGGCCAAGAAGGGCCCAGAATCCAGCTGTATAGAGTAAAAAATTCACACCATACACGGGTCTGAGTCCCTCCAAGCACGAAAAATCTCCATAAGATCAAGGAGCAACATGAATCGAGTGACATAGTACAAGGCTATGAAAAGAAATTTTCCGAAGAACAAAAAAGTATAAATATGTGATTTAGTAAATTTGAATGTAAAATAAATAATTTATGTATGAATAAGAGAATTAAATAATCAAAGATTGCAGGTTGCTCAATTGACTGTTGGAAATTTAACAATGTTATGTTAAACATACTAAAATGTAGATAGTACAACAAGTTTTTAAACAAATACATGCCGCACGGAACCAAACTGGCTAGCAAACAAGATCAAGCGACAGAAGCTTAAAATAAGGAAAAACATACTAGCAAATCAAAGTTCTGCAATAAATAAAAAATAATTGTTAGACAAGTTCGCGACTGAGACATGATGTGCACAGTCACCATGCCATGCCAAGTAATTAAATTGGTGGCTAGTTTATCAATTGCAGTGTGTTTGTTATAGCCTGTACCCAAAAGGTGAAAGGCTATACTAGTTTTGTGCACATGTATGTAACACACAGAAGGAGGCATGACAGACCCCACAAAGTATATATATTTTTGATCAGGATGACAAGACGAGTCAATATAGCCATGTCCGTCTGTCTATCTGTCTGTCTGTCCGTCTGTCTGTATGAGCGCAAGGATCTCAGTAAGTACAAGAGCTAGGATAACAAAAATTGGTATCAAGGGTCCTAGAAACAAAAACGTAGACGTCTTAGCCAGACCATGGTGCACTAGTAAATTTGAAGGCATCAGGATTTAATGGTGGAAAGTGTAACACCGAGCAGGCAAGGAGTGTGGGTGTCCCGTCCGAGATCGCAATGCGCCCATAATTTTGCGGACGTTGGTTGCAAGGATGGAAGATCCGGGCTCCAAGCAGGTAAAGGATTAGTGCAGGCATCCAATTCATAAGCCACGATGAGAAAAGTAAAGAGCGGTGAGTGTGTGAATGTCATAATAGCTGTACTAAAATTTGACCGGTGAATATATGTCCTGTGAGAATCACTACTGGCACATAGTGCCTTAATGCAAAGATGGAAGATCCGATTTCCGAGTTCCAAAGACTGCGGTGTATAAAATATAGAGCGGTGAGTGTATAAATGGTTTGTTAAGTAAGCAGAATGATATGGCGATGTTAATTGCAGCGGCGCGAAGGCAAAAAAGTCCAGCGGTGACAAAACGTAGGCCTCAAGAGGATGAATCAACCTTGATTGATGGATGGATGTGGTGTGTCAAATGAATTTATAAAAGGTTCCAGAAAGTGTGAAGTTAAATTAATTGAATTTCATATTATTGTGATAAGATTATAAAATTGTTAGAAATTAGGTGGATTGGTTTATATGCGAATTTAAAAGCCAATATATTTATATTTATATTTGATTATATGATGTAAATAAAAATGTTATATAGCCAGTAGTATACTTGTATGAAAAATGTATTAGTTATTATGTATTGCGGTATGAAAATCCAGTTATAAGTGTTGTGTATGGTTATAAAAGATTGATTTAAAGAGTTTTTAATATTTACTGTATAAATGTTTGTCAATTCGTAATGAGGTTGAGCCAGAATTTCAAGCATCAGGGCGATTGAAGAATATCGTTGGGATAGATATACCCGTAATGAAATCTAGACGCGGGACAAGTTGCAGCAACATCCGACAGAAAAAGTAGCAGTATAGGTGATGATATAATTGGCGATTTAAGTTGTGGATGTTCCAGCATGTTGATGTGTTAAATAAGTGATTGGGCCAGGGCAGCGGCATGATGACAATATAAATTCGATGACGGAAGATTCCCAGATTGCAGATAAAAAGACGGCAGTGTATATAAGGTGAGTCCCACGTTTCGACACCGTCCAGAAGCAGGATGAGTAAAGGCCGTTTAACCATCGTTCGAAGTCTGTGACGGTGAAGTTGATAACATTATGAGCGATTCGATGAGATTAAGATATTCCAGGTCAAAATTGGTGTGGGAACACATAGCGGCAGCCAGAACCGAGGTGTAGAACGTAAGAAATCATCAAAAGTAATGCGCAGCGAAAATTGTTTCAAGGCTGAGAAGTCGGAATAATTAGTGTTTGATTAGTAAAGAGAGAAAGCACGTTACCAAATTAACTGGGGAGGTGTGGGTCGGTGCAGCACCACACACGCACAAACCAGGCAGTCCCGCCGACACCAGGCGTGACACCGCTGAAAAGGGACACGTGGACAACCTAAGCGACCAACAGCGTGGACAGACAGCTGAGCTAGCTAACACCTCCAGCCGCCGCGACCAAACAGGAGACACGGTCCCACAACAACAGAATGACACCAGGCGCGCAAGGACACTTGGACAAGGAAACGCGGCACTATAAGATCAATACAACACAGTAGTTTCTGTGAAGATTTTCTTTAATTGAATTTATAAATTTTTGTAAGCGCAGCGAAAAGCACATTCGTGTCTAATATGAATAACCCGACTGAGGGTTGAGGCAGAAAACATAGGCTATAAAAACTGGATTCTGGGTGTACCAGTGGAAAACTGCCGTTTAAGAATAAAGCTCATTAGCATAAAGCTCTAAAAACTCACTCAAATTGAGCAAAATTAATTTATTAGAGCAGGGCTTGGAACACTTAAGTTACTTTTTGACAAAGAACAGAAAAATATTATAACGAATAGATAAAGAAAAGAGAGTATAAATGTTATTCATAGTGATGAAGAAGAAATTATAGACCCAGGAAATAGAAGAGTTATGAGCGACCATGGCCAAGAAGCGCTCATTTATATCGCTGCTCGAGGCAGCATATCAGAGCGCCAACCACACAACCGCCCATAGATGGTAGAGGGGCCAAGAAGGGCCCAGAATCCAGCTGTATAGAGTAAAAAATTCACACCATACACGGGTCTGAGTCCCTCCAAGCACGAAAAATCTCCATAAGATCAAGGAGCAACATGAATCGAGTGACATAGTACAAGGCTATGAAAAGAAATTTTCCGAAGAACAAAAAAGTATAAATATGTGATTTAGTAAATTTGAATGTAAAATAAATAATTTATGTATGAATAAGAGAATTAAATAATCAAAGATTGCAGGTTGCTCAATTGACTGTTGGAAATTTAACAATGTTATGTTAAACATACTAAAATGTAGATAGTACAACAAGTTTTTAAACAAATACATGCCGCACGGAACCAAACTGGCTAGCAAACAAGATCAAGCGACAGAAGCTTAAAATAAGGAAAAACATACTAGCAAATCAAAGTTCTGCAATAAATAAAAAATAATTGTTAGACAAGCCTTAAGTAAGTAAGTTATAGCCATAAGTAAAATCGCTGCTCACAGCTGTTTTTGTTGTTGCTGCTTTGGTTCAACTTTGAGCTGCATACATACACGCATATAAACACGCATAGGTCCGTGATGTAAATGTATGCTGTTAAAACTGAACATAAACATGTGTTCTAATTTAATTTAATTAATTAATTCATTCATTCATTCATTTTTTGAATAATTTAATTTTTAAAAAAATTTTTTTTTTAATTTTTTCTTTTTTGTGAAGGTACAGGCTATTTTACTGTCGGGCTTGCTCGACTGTAGCGTTCTATCTTGTTTTAAGTTAGTTATTGTGGTTTCAAATTTATAAAGTGAAGAATTGTGTAAATGTGTGTTTCCATTAAGTGATGAAATTATGTAAATATGCATTTTGATTAGATGTATGAATTTAATTGTAAAGTTGTGTGGAATAATATGGTATTTATTATAATATGTGGATAAATGTAAGTAATTTATAAGCAAATTTATATTTATGTAGGTTTGGAATACAAATTAGTTTATTTGGGATGTCTTGTAGTATACATAAGTTTCAAAAGTTACACGAATAGTTAATATAAAAGAAATGCGCAGCACTTCCGCGAACAATACTTTAAACTGACCTTGGCAACAACACTCACTGTCTACACTCTGACTCGCAACTCTCAAACAACTGACTTCAGCCACTCCACTCCTCTTCTGTTCGATTCTTAAGCCTATCGATACTCGCCGATGCCATATTAGACCAGTGTTGCTAACAGGGTATTCTACTCCCGCCTTATTCCCCACATCCTACATTCGGCCTTCCTGACAATTCGTTCGTCCCGAACGAACACCATTTTTTTACAAACTCTGCGGCTGTTGTGTTAAGTTTGGTCCCTCCTGATTACCAACTTTTTGAACTTCATAGCGCCCATGTTTCATTATCTTCGTTATCTTATACGGTCCAAGAAACTTTGGTCTTAACTTCATGCCTGTGCCATATTGTGTTCTTTTAATCGCTACCAGTTCCCCTACTTTATAAGTTTCTTCGACTTTCCTTTTTTCGTTAAATCCCTTTCTATTCTCTTGTTGTATCTTCTCAATGTTCTCCTGTGCTTTAATCCTTACTAATTCTCGCTCTTCATTAAAAATGTCCATGTCCACTTCTTCTAGAATTTGCTTTATGTCTTCGTTTTTAGTTTTCATGTCAAGTCCTGTAAGAATTTTAAAAGGAGTGGATTTCGTGCTTCGTGGAGGTGTGCTGTTTATAATTTGTTGAACGCGATCAACATGACAGTACCAATTCGAGGGATTGCTCTGACACATTTTGGTCAACATTGGAATGACAATTCTATGAATGCGTTCTACCTGTCCGTTACCTCTTGGCATACCTGTTGTAATGTGTAGGAGTTGGATGCCCTCATTCTCACAATATTGTTTAAATACATTTGTGCCTCTATCAGTAACTACTCTTTTCGGGTTACCAAAAATATACGCCTGTTTTTGGAGTTTATCTATGACTTCATCTGTTCCCGTCGATTTAGTGGGGTAAAGCCAAACAAATTTCGAAAAGGCGTCTACCACCGTTAAAATATGCATATATTTCTTTTTTGTACTCGTGAGAGGACCGACGTGATCTATATGATATGTTCCCAATGGATCTTGTACCTTGTCAATAGGTACTAAAAGTCCTTCTTTTTGCCTCGTTTTGCATCTGATATAAGACATTCAACACAACTAAGGACCACTTTGCCTACTTTTTCTTGCATATTGTAAAAAAAATATTGTTTACTCAGCAAGTCGACAGTCTTCTTTGTGCCAAAATGGCCCTCGCGGTGAGCAATAGCTATAATTTCATCCTGCATGGTCTCAGGGACAACCAGCCTGCAGATCAACGCACACACGCACACACACTTTGCGTTGTTACGTTTCTGCGCCCTTCAACTGCGACTCCCTCGACGCACTCTTCACTGTTGAAGCATCTCATATACGAGTACGTGAGTATTCGTATAGTTCAGCTGTACTTCTGCCTTGTCGCCAGCCACTTTACTGTTTGTTTTTACCGTTAGGCCTCTCGCATTCATCGATGTAGCGTCGTTGTTTCCGTTTCTCGCTTCCACGTATATGGCGATATAATGAACAAATTTTTGGCCTTGAACGCGGCTGTACACCTTTAACACAGAATTTTCATGCTGCACACACTCAAAGTATACGTTGACGCGTATGTAAAAATTCACATCACTTCTTTTTATACTTTAGGCAAATCCCGGACGAGCCCCCAATTATTTGTAGGTTTGAAATACAAATTAGTTTATTTCTGATGTCTTGTAGTATACATAAGTTTTAAAAGTTACACGAATAGTTAATATAAAAGAAATGCGCAGCACTTCCGCGAACAACACTTTAAACTGGCCTTGGCAACAACACTCACTGTCTACACTCTGACTCGCAACTCTCAAACAACTGACTTCAGCCACTCCACTCAAGCGAATGCATTATTCTCCTCTTCTGTTCGATTCTTAAGCCTATCGATACTCGCCGATGCCATATTAGACCAGGGTTGCTAATAGGGTATCGGCGAAAATTCTACTCCCGCCTTATTCCCCACATCCTACATTTACTTTGTAGGTTTTTAACTGACGAGAAACAAAAACGTAGACGTCTTAGCCAGACCATGGTAAGCACTAGTAAATTTGCGAGCATCAGGATTTAATGGTGGAAAGTGCAACACCGAGCAGGCAAGGAGTGTGGGTGTCCCGTCCGAGATCGCAATGCGCCCATAATTTTGCGGACGTTGGTTGCAAGGATGGAAGATCCGGGCTCCAGGCAGGTAAAGGATTAGTGCAGGCATCCAATTCATAAGCCACGATGAGAAAAGTAAAGAGCGGTGAGTGTGTGAATGTCATAATAGCTGTACTAAAATTTGACCGGTGAATATATGTCCTGTGAGAATCACTATGTGCCAGTTTAATGCAAAGATGGAAGATCCGATTTCCGAGTTCCAAAGACTGCGGTGTATAAAATATAGAGCGGTGAGTGTATAAATGGTTTGTTAAGTAAGCAGAATGATATGGCGATGTTAATTGCAGCGGCGCGAAGGCAAAAAAGTCCAGCGGTGACAAAACGTAGGCCTCAAGAGGATGAATCAACCTTGATTGATGGATGGATGTGGTGTGTCAAATGAATTTATAAAAGGTTCCAGAAAGTGTGAAGTTAAATTAATTGAATTTCATATTATTGTGATAAGATTATAAAATTGTTAGAAATTAGGTGGATTGGTTTATATGCGAATTTAAAAGCCAATATATTTTTATTTATATTTGATTATCTGGTGTAAATAAAAAGGTTATATAGCCAGTAGTATACTTGTATGAAAAATGTATTAGTTATTATGTATTGCGGTATGAAAATCCAGTTATAAGTGTTGTGTATGGTTATAAAAGATTGATTTAAAGAGTTTTTAATATTTACTGTATAAATGTTTGTCAATTCGTAATGAGGTTGAGCCAGAATTTCAAGCATCAGGGCGATTGAAGAATATCGTTGGGATAGATATACCCGTAATGAAATCTAGATTTGTCCCGCGTTGCAGCAACATCCGACAGAAAAAGTAGCAGTATAGGTGATGATATAATTGGCGATTTAAGTTGTGGATGTTCCAGAATGTGGATGTGTTACAGCGCCGGCCATTCAAGAAAATAAGTGATTGGGCCAGGGCAGCGGCATGATGACAATATAAATTCGATGACGGAAGATTCCCAGATTGCAGATAAAAAGACGTCAGAGTATATAAGGTGAGTCCCACGTTACGACACAGTCCAGAAGCAGGATGAGTAAAGGCCGTTTAACCATCGTTCGAAGTCTGTGACGGTGAAGTTGATAACATTATGAGCGATTCGATGAGATTAAGATATTCCAGGTCAAAATTGGTGTGGGAACACATAGCGGCAGCCAGAACCGAGGTGTAGAACGTAAGAAATCATCAAAAGTAATGCGCAGCGAAAATTGTTTCAAGGCTGAGAAGTCGGAATAATTATTGTTTGATTAGTAAAGAGAGAAAGCACGTTACCAAATTAACTGGGGAGGTGTGGGTCGGTGCAGCACCACACACGCACAAACCAGGCAGTCCCGCCGACACCAGGCGTGACACCGCTGAAAAGGGACACGTGGCCAACCTAAGCGACCAACAGCGTGGACAGACAGCTGAGCTAGCTAACACCTCCAGCCGCCGCGACCAAACTGGAGACACGGTCCCCACAACAACAGAATGACACCAGGCGCGCAAGGACACTTGGAGAAGGAAACGCGGCACTATAAGATCAATACAACAGAGTAGTTTCTGTGAAGATTTTCTTTAATTGAATTTATAAATTTTTGTAAGCGCAGCGAAAAGCACATTCGTGTCTAATATGAATAACCCGACCGAGGGTTGAGGCAGAAAACATAGGCTATAAAAACTGGATTCTGGGTGTACCAGTGGAAAACTGCCGTTTAAGGTTAATAAAGCTCATTAGCATAAAGCTCTAAAAACTCACTCAAATTGAGCAAAATTAATTTATTAGAGCAGGGCTTGGAACACTTAACTTACTTTTTGACAAAGAACAGAAAAATATTATAACGAATAGATAAAGAAAAGAGAGTATAAATGTTATTCATAGTGATGAAGAAGAAATTATAGACCCAGGAAATAGAAGAGTTTTGAACGACCATGGCCGAGAAGCGCTCATTTATATCGCTGCTCGAGGCAGCATATCAGAGCGCCAATCGGCACAACCGCCCATAGATGGTAGAGGGGCCAAGAAGGGGCCAGAATCCAGCTGTATAGAGTAAAAAATGCACACCATACACGGGTGTGAGTCCCTCCAAGCACGAAAAATCTCCATAAGATCAAGGAGCAACATGAATCGAGTGACATAGTACAAGGCTATGAAAAGAAATTTTCCGAAGAACAAAAAAGTATAAATATGTGATTTAGTAAATTTAAATGTAAAGTAAATAATTTATGTATGAATAAGAGAATTAAATAATCAAAGATTGCAGGTTGCTCAATTGACTGTTGGAAATTTAACAATGTTATGTTAAACATACTAAAATGTAGGTAGTTCAACAAGTTTTTAAACAAATACACGCCGCACGGAACCAAACTGGCTAGCAAACAAGATCAAGCGACAGAAGCTTAAAATAAGGAAAAACATACTAGCAAATCAAAGTTCTGCAATAAATAAAAAATAATTGTTAGACAAGCCTTAAGTAAGTAAGTTATAGCCATAAGTAAAATCGCTGCTCACAGCTGTTTTTGTTGTTGCTGCTTTGGTTCAACTTTGAGCTGCATACATACACGCATATAAACACGCATAGGTCCGTGATGTAAATGTATGCTGTTAAAACTGAACATAAACATGTGTTCTAATTTAATTTAATTAATTAATTCATTCATTCATTCATTTTTTGAATAATTTAATTTAAAAAAAATTTTTTTTTTAATTTTTTCTTTTTTGTGAAGGTACAGGCTATTTTACTGTCGGGCTTGCTCGACTGTAGCGTTCTATCTTGTTTTAAGTTAGTTATTGTGGTTTCAAATTTATAAAGTGAAGAATTGTGTAAATGTGTGTTTCCATTAAGTGATGAAATTATGTAAATATGCATTTTGATTAGATGTATGAATTTAATTGTAAAGTTGTGTGGAATAATATGGTATTTATTATAATATGTGGATAAATGTAAGTAATTTATAAGCAAATTTATATTTATGTAGGTTTGGAATACAAATTAGTTTATTTGGGATGTCTTGTAGTATACATAAGTTTCAAAAGTTACACGAATAGTTAATATAAAAGAAATGCGCAGCACTTCCGCGAACAATACTTTAAACTGACCTTGGCAACAACACTCACTGTCTACACTCTGATTCGCAACTCTCAAACAACTGACTTCAGCCACTCCACTCAAGCGAATGCATTATTCTCCTCTTCTGTTCGATTCTTAAGCCTATCGATACTCGCCGATGCCATATTAGACCAGGGTTGCTAACAGGGTATTCTACTCCCGCCTTATTCCCCACATCCTACATTCGGCCTTCCTGACAATTCGTTCGTCCCGAACGAACACCATTTTTTTACAAACTCTGCGGCTGTTGTGTTAAGTTTGGTCCCTCCTGATTACCAACTTTTTGAACTTCATAGCGCCCATGTTTCATTATCTTCGTTATCTTATACGGTCCAAGAAACTTTGGTCTTAACTTCATGCCTGTGCCATATTGTGTTCTTTTAATCGCTACCAGTTCCCCTACTTTATAAGTTTCTTCGACTTTCCTTTTTTCGTTAAATCCCTTTCTATTCTCTTGTTGTATCTTCTCAATGTTCTCCTGTGCTTTAATACTTACTAATTCTCGCTCTTCATTAAAAATGTCCATGTCCACTTCTTCTAGAATTTGCTTTATGTCTTCGTTTTTAGTTTTCATGTCAAGTCCTGTAAGAATTTTAAAAGGAGTGAATTTCGTGCTTCGTGGAGGTGTGCTGTTTATAATTTGTTGAACGCGATCAACATGACAGTACCAATTCGAGGGATTGCTCTGACACATTTTGGTCAACATTGGAATGACAATTCTATGAATGCGTTTTATGTAATGTTGTAATGTGTAGGAGTTGGATGCCCTCATTCTCACAATATTGTTTAAATACATTTGTGCCTCTATCAGTAACTACTCTTTTCGGGTTACCAAAAATATACGCCTGTTTTTGGAGTTTATCTATGACTTCATCTGTTCCCGTCGATTTAGTGGGGTAAAGCCAAACAAATTTCGAAAAGGCGTCTACCACCGTTAAAATATGCATATATTTCTTTTTTGTACTCGTAAGAGGACCGACGTGATCTATATGATATACTCCCAATGGATCTTGTACCTTGTCAATAGGTACTAAAAGTCCTTCTTTTTTGCCTCGTTTTACATCTGATATAAGACATTCAACACAACTAAGGACCACTTTGCCTACTTTTTCTTGCATATTGTAAAAAAAATATTGTTTACTCAGCAAGTCGACAGTCTTCTTTGTGCCAAAATGGCCCTCGCGGTGAGCAATAGTTATAATTTCATCCTGCATGGTCTCAGGGACAACCCGCCTGCAGATCAACGCACACACACTTTGCGTTGTTACGTTTCTGCGCCCTTCAACTGCGACTCCCTCGCTGCCGTCGTTTTCGATGTCGCATCCTGCAGATCAACGCACACACGCACACACACTTTGCGTTGTTACGTCTCTGCGCCCTTCAACTGCGACTCCATCGACGCACTCTTCACTGTTGCAGCATCTCATGTACGAGTACGTGAGTATTCGTATAGTTCAGCTTTACTTCTGCCTTGTCGCCAGCCACTTTACTGTTTGTTTTTACCGTTAGGCCTCTGGCATTCATCGATGTAGCGTCGTTGTTTCCGTTTCTCGCTTCCACGTATATGGCGATATAATGAACAAATTTTTGGCCTTGAACGCGGCTGTACACCTTTAACACAGAATTTTCGTGCTGCACACACTCAAAGTATACGTTGACGCGTATGTAAAAATTCACATCACTTCTTTTTATACTTTAGACAAATCCCGGACGAGCCCCCAATTATTTGTAGGTTTGAAATACAAATTAGTTTATTTCTGATGTCTTGTAGTATACATAAGTTTTAAAAGTTACACGAATAGTTGATATAAAAGAAATGCGCAGAAATTCCGCGAACAACACTTTAAACTGGCCTTGGCAACAACACTCACTGTCTACACTCTGACTCGCAACTCTCAAACAACTGACTTCAGCCACTCCACTCAAGCGAATGCATTATTCTCCTCTTCTGTTCGATTCTTAAGCCTATCGATACTCGCCGATGCCATATTATACCAGGGTTGCTAATAGGGTATCGGCGAAAATTCTACTCCCGCCTTATTCCCCACATCCTACATTTACTTTGTAGGTTTTTAACTGACGAGAAACAAAAACGTAGACGTCTTAGCCAGACCATGGTAAGCACTAGTAAATTTGCGAGCATCAGGATTTAATGGTGGAAAGTGCAACACCGAGCAGGCAAGGAGTGTGGGTGTCCCGTCCGAGATCGCAATGCGCCCATAATTTTGCGGACGTTGGTTGCAAGGATGGAAGATCCGGGCTCCAAGCAGGTAAAGGATTAGTGCAGGCATCCAATTCATAAGCCACGATGAGAAAAGTAAAGAGCGGTGAGTGTGTGAATGTCATAATAGCTGTACTAAAATTTGACCGGTGAATATATGTCCTGTGAGAATCACTACTGGCACATAGTGCCTTAATGCAAAGATGGAAGATCCGATTTCCGAGTTCCAAAGACTGCGGTGTATAAAATATAGAGCGGTGAGTGTATAAATGGTTTGTTAAGTATGCAGAATGATATGGCGATAATTGCAGCGGCGCGAAGGCAAAAAAGTCCAGCGGTGACAAAACGTAGGCCTCAAGAGGATGAATCAACCTTGATGGATGTGGTGTGTCAAATGAATTTATAAAAGGTTCCAGAAAGTGTGAAGTTAAATTAATTGAATTTCATATTATTGTGATAAGATTATAAAATTGTTAGAAATTAAGTGGATTGGTTTATATGCGAATTTAAAAGCCAATATATTTATAGCCTGTACCCAAAGGGTGAAAGGCTATACTAGTTTTGTGCGCATGTATGTAACACACAGAAGGAGGCGTGGCAGACCCCACAAAGTATATATATTCTTGATCAGGATGAGAAGCCGAGTCGATATAGCCTTGTCCGTCCGTCCGTCTGTCCGTCTGTCTGTCCGTCTGTCCGTCTGTCCGTATGAACGCAAGGATCTCAGAAAGTATAAGAGCTAGAATAACCAAACTTGGTTTCCATATTCTCCTAAGACCGAGAAAGTACGAGTTTGAGTTTTTTTTCGATGCACCCCCCCACTCCCCCGCAATTCGTGTTTTTTCTTATAACTTCCGTAATTCTCGGAATTTTGAAATCAATTTTGGTAGGTACATCCAGTTAGTACTAATGTGTCCGTGTGCCAAATTTCATCATGATAGGTCAATTCTGAAGAAAGTTATAGCCATAAGTAAAATCGCTGCTCATGCGCTGCCTCTGTCGGCAGCGCTGCCCGCAGCTGTTGTTGTTGTTGCTGCTTTGGTTAAACTTTGTGCTGCATACATACACGCATATAAACACGCATAGGTACTTGATGTAAATGTGTGCTGTTAAAACTGAACATAAACATGTATTCTAATTTAATTTAATTAATTAATTCATTAATTTTTTTTAATAATTTAATTTTTTTTTAAATTTTTTTTTTTTTAATTTTTTTTTTTTTGTGGAGAGTACAGGCTATTTTACTGTCGGGCTTGCTCGACTGTAGCGTTCTATCTTGTTTTATTTATATTTGATTATATGGTGTAAATAAAAAGGTTATTTAGCCAGTAGTATACTTGTATGAAAAATGTATTAGTTATTATGTATTGCGGTATGAAAATCCAGTTATAAGTGTTGTGTATGGTTATAAAAGATTGATTTAAAGAGTTTTTAATATTTACTGTATAAATGTTTGTCAATTCGTAATGAGGTTGAGCCAGAATTTCAAGCATCAGGGCGATTGAAGAATATCGTTGGGATAGATATACCCGTAATGAAATCTAGATTTGTCCCGCGTTGCAGCAACATCCGACAGAAAAAGTAGCAGTATAGATGATGATATAATTGGCGATTTAAGTTGTGGATGTTCAAGAATATGGATGTGTTACAGCGCCGGCCATTCAAGAAAATAAGTGATTGGGCCAGGGCAGCGGCATGATGACAATATAAATTCGATGACGGAAGATTTCCAGATTGCAGATAAAAAGACGACAGTGTATATAAGGTGAGTCCCACGTTACGACACCGTCCAGAAGCAGGATGAGTAAAGGCCGTTTAACCATCGTTCGAAGTCTGTGACGGTGAAGTTGATAACATTATGAGCGATTCGATGAGATTAAGATATTCCAGGTCAAAATTGGTGTGGGAACACATAGCGGCAGCCAGAACCGAGGTGAAGAACGTAAGAAATCATCAAAAGTAATGTGCAGCGAAAATTGTTTCAAGGCTGAGAAGTCGGAATAATTAGTGTTTGATTAGTAAAGAGAGAAAGCACGTTACCAAATTAACTGGGGAGGTGTGGGTCGGTGCAGCACCACACACGCACATACCAGGCAGTCCCGCCGACACCAGGCGTGACACCGCTGAAAAGGGACACGTGGCCAACCTAAGCGACCAACAGCGTGGACAGGCAGCTGAGCTAGCTAACACCTCCAGCCGCCGTGACCAAACTGGAGACACGGTCCCCACAACAACAGAATGACACCAGGCGCGCAAGGACACTTGGAGAAGGAAACGCGGCACTATAAGATCAATACAACAGAGTAGTTTCTGTGAAGATTTTCTTTAATTGAATTTATAAATTTTTGTAAGCGCAGCGAAAAGCACATTCGTGTCTAATATGAATAACCCGACCGAGGGTTGAGGCAGAAAACATAGGCTATAAAAACTGGATTCTGGGTGTACCAGTGGAAAACTGCCGTTTAAGGTTAATAAAGCTCATTAGCATAAAGCTCTAAAAACTCACTCAAATTGAGCAAAATTAATTTATTAGAGCAGGGCTTGGAACACTTAAGTTACTTTTTGACAAAGAACAGAAAAATATTATAACGAATAGATAAAGAAAAGAGAGTATAAATGTTATTCATAGTGATGAAGAAGAAATTATAGACCCAGGAAATAGAAGAGTGAGAGAGCGACCATGGCCAAGAAGCGCTCATTTATATCGCTGCTCGAGGCAACATATCAGAGCGCCAACCACACAACCGCCCATAGATGGTAGAGGGGCCAAGAAGGGCCCAGAATCCAGCTGTATAGAGTAAAAAATTCACACCATACACGGGTCTGAGTCCCTCCAAGCACAAAAAATCTCCATAAGATCAAGGAGCAACATGAATCGAGTGACATAGTACAAGGCTATGAAAAGAAATTTCCGAAGAACAAAAAAGTATAAATATGTGATTTAGTAAATTTAAATGTAAAGTAAATAATTTATGTATGAATAAGAGAATTAAATAATCAAAGATTGCAGGTTGCTCAATTGACTGTTGGAAATTTAACAATGTTATGTTAAACATACTAAAATGTAGGTAGTACAACAAGTTTTTAAACAAATACATGCCGCACGGAACCAAACTGGCTAGCAAACAGGATCAAGCGACAGAAGCTTAAAATAAGGAAAAACGGCCATTCAAGAAAATAAGTGATTGGGCCAGGGCAGCGGCATGATGACAATATAAATTCGATGACGGAAGATTCCCAGATTGCAGATAAAAAGACGGCAGTGTATATAAGGTGAGTCCCACGTTACGACGCCGTCCAGAAGCAGGATGAGTAAAGGCCGTTTAACCATCGTTCGATGAGATTAAGATATTCCAGGCCAAAATTGGTGTGGGAACACATAGCGGCAGCCAGAACCGAGGTGAAGAACCTAAGAAATCATCAAAAGTAATGCGCAGCGAAAATTGTTTCAAGGCTGAGAATTCGGAATAATTAGTGTTTGATTACCAAATTAACTGGGGAGGTGTGGGTCGGTGCAGCACCACACACGCACAAACCAGGCAGTACCGCCGACACCAGGCATGACACCAGGCTGAAAAGGGACACGTGGCCAACCTAAGCGACCAACAGCGTGGACAGTCAGCTGAGCTAGCTAACACCTCCAGCCGCCGCGACCAAACAGGAGACACGGTCCCCACAACAACGGATTGACACCAGGCGCGCAAGGACACTTGGAGAAGGAACCGCGGCACTATAAGATCAATACAACAGAGTAGTTTCTGTGAAGATTTTCTTTAATTGAATTTATAAATTTTTGTAAGCGCAGCGAACAGCTGAATGAATAACCCGATTGAAGGTTGAGGCAGAAAACATAGGCTATAAAAACTGGATTCTGGGTGTACCAGTGGAAAACTGCCGTTTAAGAATAAAGCTCATTAGCATAAAGCTTAAAAACGCAAGACGAAAAATCCCAAACCGAGCTCGAGCATGCGCAGAAATATGGTCGCTGCAGGAAGAAACACCAGACACAGTCCTCGAGGACACTCACAAACTGCAGCAGCCAAAAAATCGACGCAGCCAGAAAAAAACAGGCAGAAGAAAATCCACGTACGCAGGCAACCAATGCACAAAAATTGCCAAAAGCAAATAATTTTTATTCGAAAACTGTGAAAACATCAAAATGAATAATGAATAAGATAAATCGGAACAAATAAAGGTCAAGACGAGTATGAGTCAAGACAAGCAAAGGTCAGGACAAATAAAGGTCAAGACACATGAAGGTCAAGACACATGAAGGTCAAAATGGCGGTGTCGGTACAGTCACGAACACACGCCCACACATCCAGCCGCCGCGACCAACCAGAAAGACTCGGTGCCCACAAAAATGATATGACACCAGGCGCGCAAGATCACTGGGAATGGAAAACGCGGCACTACACGACCGATACAACAGAATAATTTCTGAGAAAATTTCATTTGTTTTTTAATTTTTTTTTCATATATATATTATTTATTATGGCGCACATAGCTAGAAAAGGGGGTACAACTTCTTTTAAACTAAACTTAGAACTAATCTCAAATCCAGGCGGCAGTGCAGTAAAAGGAGGCGACGACAACAAATTACTGTCTTGATCCTTCCCGTTTGGATGAGTGGAGGGAATGCGAGGAAAAGCCGAAGCGAGTAGGTGAGGCACCCCCTCCCTCAAGGGGGTACCAGGAGTAGATGCTGTGATGTGGCTGTTGTTTTTACAGGTGCATAAATGAAATATAAGTGTAATTAATTCTAATGAAGAATAACAAACAATGTATAAAAGTAATAAGAATATATGATGAAAAAGTGAATTTTATAACAATAATGTAGGATGTGGGGAATAAGGCGGGAGTAGAATACCCCATTAGCAACCCTGGCCTAATATGGCATCGGCGAGTATCGATAGGCTTAAGAATCGAACAGAAGAGGAGAATAAGGTATTCGCTTGAGTGGAGTGGCTGAAGTCAGTTGTTGGAGAGTTGCGGGTCAGAGTGTAGACAGTGAGTGTTGTTGCCAAGGCCAGTTTAAAGTGTTGTTCGCGGAAGTGCCGCGCATTTATTTTATATTAACTATTCGTGTAACTTTTAAAACTTATGTATACTACAAGACATCCCAAATAAACTAATTTGTATTTCAAACCTACAAATAATTGGGGGCTCGTCCGGGATTTGTCTAAAGTATAAAAAGAAGTGATGTGAATTTTTACATACGCGTCAACGTATACTTTGAGTGAGTGCAGCATGAAAATTCTGTGTTAAAGGTGTACAGCCGCGTTCAAGGCCAAAAATTTGTTCATTATATCGCCATATACGTGGAAGCGAGAAACGGCAACAACGACGCTACATCGATGAATGCCAGAGGCCTAACGGTAAAAACAAACAGTAAAGTGGCTGGCGACAAGGCAGAAGTAAAGCTGAACTATACGAATACTCACGTACTCGTACATGAGATGCTGCAACAGTGAAGAGTGCGTCGATGGAGTCGCAGTTGAAGGGCGCAGAGACGTAACAACGCAAAGTGTGTGTGCGTGTGTGCGTTGATCTGCAGGATGCGACATCGAAAACGACGGCAGCGAGGGAGTCGCAGTTGAAGGGCGCAGAAACGTAACAACGCAAAGTGTGTGTGCGTTGATCTGCAGGCTGCGGCATCGAAAGCGACGGCAGCGAGGGAGTCACAGTTGAAGGGCGCAGAAAACGTAACAACGCAAAGTGTGTGTGCGTGTATACGTTTATCTGCAAGCTGTGACATACATACTTAGTTACGTTAGCAAGTTAACGGCCGCCAAGCAGTTTGCAAGCAGCACAGCGTGGGAATTGCGACGCGGGACGCAGGCAGAAACTACATACAAACAACAGCAAGCAGTAGAAGCAGTTTGAAACAGTGGATAGCAGCAGTACAAGCGGTAGGCAAATCCAAATACCAGAGAACGCCTAACAATTAAAAAAAAAAAACTTAAAATTTTGTCAATTCTTTTAACGAGAGATGAAGCCTCCATTAATTTTGTAAACTAACATAATTTAAGAAAATATTTTGTTGTACAAAGCAGTAGTACTTGCGCAAACAACAATGGATTCGAAAACAATTATGTCATTGAAAGTAGAAGAGCTGCGGCAGCATTTAAAAGAGCTCAAACTTAGTACAGTGGGCAGAAAAAGTGTGTTGCAGGATAGATTGTTGGACCACTATGATTTGGAGGAGGTTGATTAAGATGTAGAGGAAGACAAATCAGAACAGGCAAGCGTGTATGAAGATGTACATAGTAATAACAGCATTTCACGTTTTACATTGCGCGACTTGCAGGATAGCATTACAGCTTTTTCTGGCACAAGTCAGCCAAACGTAGAACAGTGGATTGCACAATTTGAAGATGTAGCCATAACCGTGCGATGGGATGACCTCCAAATGTTTATTTACGCCAAACAGCTATTGATTGGGGCAGCAAAATTGTTTACAAGAGGATTGACTGGAGTCCGTAGTTGGACACAATTGAAGGCAAATCTTAAATCTGAATTTGGCCAGAAATTGAGCTCAGCTGAGGTACACAGTTTGCTAAGGAAAAGACGAAAACTACCGAAAGAGACTTTGACCGAATATTTATACAGCCTGATTGAGATGGGGAAACAAATTCAACTCGATGATGAGAGCTTGATCTCTTACTTTGCCGATGGTGTGCCAGACACAAAATCCAACAAGGCAAGTCTTTATCGTTGCAAAACTATAAAAGATTTAAAAGAGGAAATCAAGCTCTACGATAAGATCGTGGGGGGAAACAAAGAAATTGTAATGAAAAAAGGACAGGGACAAAATACTAAGAGATGCTTTAAATGCAATAAAGAAGGTCATCAGGCAAGGGAATGCAAGGAACCATCAACATGCTATAATTGCAACAAGCCGGGCCACATCGCCAAAAATTGTGAAAAAAAGTAAAAAAAGAGCAAGTTGCGTTTGCCGGATTAGAATCAGTGAGAAAAGACTTAACCTATAAACAGTTTGTCATCAAGGACATGCCGTTTTTAGCGATGGTCGATACTGGCTGCGATTTGTGTCTTATGAGAGAAGACTTAGTGGGAAGATTGGAGTGAGTGAATTTGGTGAAGGACAGTAAACAATTACGAAGCATAGGCAAGGGCGAATTAACTACTATAGGGTATTTCACAACTGATGTAGAGGTCGAGGACTTATCTTTTGGTGTTACCTATAATGTGGTTAAAAGGAACGATTTGAACTACATTGCCATAATCGGGAAAGATGTTCTAAAGTCTGTTGACATAACATTCAGCGCAGAAGGGGTCAAGTTTAATGTGTGTTGAGGAAATGACACAGGAACGATTGGTATCAGACAGGGTCGATTTAAGTCACCTGAAGGAAGAACAGAAGTTTGTAGTAGAGGGGTTGATAAACAATTACTCTCCCAAAAAGGTCATTAAGTCACCAGTTAAAATGAAGATAGTTCTAGAAGATGACTTTCCAGTTTTTCACCACCCTCGCAGGACTTCGTATGTAAACAGAATGATTATTGAAAAACAAGTTCAGCAATGGTTAGATGAAGGAATCGTAGTACCAAGCTCTTCAGAATATGCTGCTCCAGTTGTGCTAGTGTCGAAAAAAGATGGGTCGAAGAGGTTCTGCTGCGACTATAGGAAGTTAAACTTAAAAATTAAAAAAGACAATTTTCCAATGGCGCTCATTGATGACGTGTTAGATCGCTTACAGGGTTCGAAAGTGTTTACCACACTAGATCTTACAAACGGATTTTCCACGTACCCATGGAAAACGAATCCAGAAAATTTACAGCTTTTGTAACCCACAATGGCCAATACGAGTTCACAGACGTACCCTTTGGTATTACAAATTCACCAGCTGTATTCTGTCGATATATTAGCGCTGTGCTTAGAGACCTGTTGCAAGCGAAGAAAATAATTATTTACATGGTCGACATAATTATTCCATCAAGGGACGAGAATGAGGGTATAGAAATGCCAAAATAGTTTTTGCAAGTCGCAGGTAGGGCCGGTTTACGTATAAAATGGGAAAAAGGACATTATCTCAGAAAGAAAATTCAATTTTTAGGGTATGTTATTGAAAACGCAACCATTTCGCCAACACGGGACAAAATTGATGCGGTAGTAAATTTCCCAGTACCTAAAAGCAAAAATGCTCTTCAACGATTTTTGGGTCTTACGTCATATTTACGACGCTTCATTAAAAGCTATGCACTAGAGGCCAAGCCGCTAACCGACATGCTTCGTAGAGACAATCTAAAAGGCAATAATAGAAAAATTGAGTTAGATCAAAAGGGCCTCGTTGCTTTTGAATTCTTAAAGCATTTGCTTGCTTCAGCTCCACTATTAAAGTTATATAACCCGAGCGCAGTAACAGAAGTGCATACAGATGCAAATAAGCATGGGTTTGGGGCTGTTTTGATGCAGATGGACTCAGAAGATCAACTCTTCCACCCGATAGAATTTATGAGCAAGAAAACAAATCCGTGTGATGAAAAGTACAGTTCTTACGAATTGGAAATCTTGGCAGTTATAACAGCAATCAAAAAGTGGCGAATATACCTATTAGGCATAAAATTCAAAATTGTGACGGACTGCAATGCTTTTGCGATGACAGTTAAGAAAGACGATGTACCAGTGCGAGTTGCTAGATGGGCTATGTTTCTGCAAGAATTTGACTACCAAGTTGAACATAGATCGGGAAGCCAAATGAAGCACGTTGATGCATTAAGCAGATTGTCTTGTCTAATAATTAAAGAGTCAGTAAAGTATAGGTTGCGGGAAACACAAGAGGCAGACAATTCGATAAAGGCAGTCAAAAAAGTTTTGGAAAGCTCTAACAGCTATCAAGATTATTTTGTTCGAAACGGGATATTATACAAGGACCTTAACAAAGAGCTGGTGGTTGTCCCTGAGACCATGCAGGATGAAATTATAACTATTGCTCACCGCGAGGGCCATTTTGGCACAAAGAAGACTGTCGACTTGCTGAGTAAACAATATTTTTTTTACAATATGCAAGAAAAAGTAGGCAAAGTGGTCCTTAGTTGTGTTGAATGTCTTATATCAGATGCAAAATGAGGCAAAAAAGAAGGACATTTAGTACCTATTGACAAGGTACAAGATCCATTGGGAACATATCATATAGATCACGTCGGTCCTCTCACGAGTACAAAAAAGAAATATATGCATATTTTAACGGTGGTAGACGCCTTTTCGAAATTTGTTTGGCTTTACCCCACTAAATCGACGGGAACAGATGAAGTCATAGATAAGCTCCAAAAACAGGCGTATATTTTTGGTAACCCGAAAAGAGTAGTTACTGATAGAGGCACAGCGTTTACATCAAATGTATTTAAACAATATTGTGAGAATGAGGGCATCCAACTCCTACACATTACAACAGGTATGCCAAGGGGTAACGGACAGGTAGAACGCATTCATAGAATTGTCATTCCAATGTTGACCAAAATGTGTCAGAGCAATCCCTCGAATTGGTACTGTCATGTTGATCGCGTTCAACAAATTATAAACAGCACACCTCCACGAAGCACGAAATTCACTCCTTTTAAAATTCTTACAGGACTCGACATGAAAACTAAAAACGAAGACATAAGGCAAATTCTAGAAGAAGTGGACATGGACATTTTTAATGAAGAGCGAGAATTAGTAAGGATTAAAGCACAGGAGAACATTGAGAAGATACAACAAGAGAATAGAAAGGGATTTAATGAAAAAAGGAAAGTCGAAGAAACTTATAAAGTAGGGGAACTGGTAGCGATTAAAAGAACACAATATGGCACAGGCATGAAGTTAAGACCAAAGTTTCTTGGACCGTATAAGATAACGAAGATAATGAAACATGGGCGCTATGAAGTTCAAAAAGTTGGTAATCAGGAGGGACCAAACTTAACACAACAGCCGCAGAGTTTGTAAAAAAATGGTGTTCGTTCGGGACGAACGAATTGTCAGGAAGGCCGAATGTAGGATGTGGGGAATAAGGCGGGAGTAGAATACCCTGTTAGCAACCCTGGTCTAATATGGCATCGGCGAGTATCGATAGGCTTAAGAATCGAACAGAAGAGGAGAATAATGCATTCGCTTGAGTGGAGTGGCTGAAGTCAGTTGTTTGAGAGTTGCGAATCAGAGTGTAGACAGTGAGTGTTGTTGCCAAGGTCAGTTTAAAGTATTGTTCGCGGAAGTGCTGCGCATTTCTTTTATATTAACTATTCGTGTAACTTTTGAAACTTATGTATACTACAAGACATCCCAAATAAACTAATTTGTATTCCAAACCTACATAAATATAAATTTGCTTATAAATTACTTACATTTATCCACATATTATAATAAATACCATATTATTCCACACAACTTTACAATTAAATTCATACATCTAATCAAAATGCATATTTACATAATTTCATCACTTAATGGAAACACACATTTACACAATTCTTCACTTTATAAATTTGAAACCACAATAACTAACTTAAAACAAGATAGAACGCTACAGTCGAGCAAGCCCGACAGTAAAATAGCCTGTACCTTCACAAAAAAGAAAAAATTAAAAAAAAAATTTTTTTTAAATTAAATTATTCAAAAAATGAATGAATGAATGAATTAATTAATTAAATTAAATTAGAACACATGTTTATGTTCAGTTTAACAGCATACATTTACATCACGGACCTATGCGTGTTTATATGCGTGTATGTATGCAGCTCAAAGTTGAACCAAAGCAGCAACAACAAAAACAGCTGTGAGCAGCGATTTTACTTATGGCTATAACTTACTTACTTAAGGCTTGTCTAACAATTATTTTTTATTTATTGCAGAACTTTGATTTGCTAGTATGTTTTTCCTTATTTTAAGCTTCTGTCGCTTGATCTTGTTTGCTAGCCAGTTTGGTTCCGTGCGGCGTGTATTTGTTTAAAAACTTGTTGAACTACCTACATTTTAGTATGTTTAACATAACATTGTTAAATTTCCAACAGTCAATTGAGCAACCTGCAATATTTGATTATTTAATTCTCTTATTCATACATAAATTATTTACTTTACATTTAAATTTACTAAATCACATATTTATACTTTTTTGTTCTTCGGAAAATTTCTTTTCATAGCCTTGTACTATGTCACTCGATTCATGTTGCTCCTTGATCTTATGGAGATTTTTCGTGCTTGGAGGGACTCACACCCGTGTATGGTGTGCATTTTTTACTCTATACAGCTGGATTCTGGCCCCTTCTTGGCCCCTCTACCATCTATGGGCGGTTGTGCCGATTGGCGCTCTGATATGCTGCCTCGAGCAGCGATATAAATGAGCGCTTCTCGGCCATGGTCGTTCAAAACTCTTCTATTTCCTGGGTCTATAATTTCTTCTTCATCACTATGAATAACATTTATACTCTCTTTTCTTTATCTATTCGTTATAATATTTTTCTGTTCTTTGTCAAAAAGTAAGTTAAGTGTTCCAAGCCCTGCTCTAATAAATTAATTTTGCTCAATTTGAGTGAGTTTTTAGAGCTTTATGCTAATGAGCTTTATTAACCTTAAACGGCAGTTTTCCACTGGTACACCCAGAATCCAGTTTTTATAGCCTATGTTTTCTGCCTCAACCCTCGGTCGGGTTATTCATATTAGACACGAATGTGCTTTTCGCTGCGCTTACAAAAATTTATAAATTCAATTAAAGAAAATCTTCACAGAAACTACTCTGTTGTATTGATCTTATAGTGCCGCGTTTCCTTCTCCAAGTGTCCTTGCGCGCCTGGTGTCATTCTGTTGTTGTGGGGACCGTGTCTCCAGTTTGGTCGCGGCGGCTGGAGGTGTTAGCTAGCTCAGCTGTCTGTCCACGCTGTTGGTCGCTTAGGTTGGCCACGTGTCCCTTTTCAGCGGTGTCACGCCTGGTGTCGGCGGGACTGCCTGGTTTGTGCGTGTGTGGTGCTGCACCGACCCACACCTCCCCAGTTAATTTGGTAACGTGCTTTCTCTCTTTACTAATCAAACAATAATTATTCCGACTTCTCAGCCTTGAAACAATTGTCGCTGCGCATTACTTTTGATGATTTCTTACGTTCTTCACCTCGGTTCTGGCTGCCGCTATGTGTTCCCACACCAATTTTGACCTGGAATATCTTAATCTCATCGAATCGCTCATAATGTTATCAACTTCACCGTCACAGACTTCGAACGATGGTTAAACGGCCTTTACTCATCCTGCTTCTGGACTGTGTCGTAACGTGGGACTCACCTTATATACTCTGACGTCTTTTTATCTGCAATCTGGGAATCTTCCGTCATCGAATTTATATTGTCATCATGCCGCTGCCCTGGCCCAATCACTTATTTTCTTGAATGGCCGGCGCTGTAACACATCCACATTCTGGAACATCCACAACTTAAATCGCCAATTATATCATCACCTATACTGCTACTTTTTCTGTCGGATGTTGCTGCAACGCGGGACAAATCTAGATTTCATTACGGGTATATCTATCCCAACGATATTCTTCAATCGCCCTGATGCTTGAAATTCTGGCTCAACCTCATTACGAATTGACAAACATTTATACAGTAAATATTAAAAACTCTTTAAATCAATCTTTTATAACCATACACAACACTTATAACTGGATTTTCATACCGCAATACATAATAACTAATACATTTTTCATACAAGTATACTACTGGCTATATAACCTTTTTATTTACACCAGATAATCAAATATAAATAAAAATATATTGGCTTTTAAATTCGCATATAAACCAATCCACCTAATTTCTAACAATTTTATAATCTTATCACAATAATATGAAATTCAATTAATTTAACTTCACACTTTCTGGAACCTTTTATAAATTCATTTGACACACCACATCCATCCATCAATCAAGGTTGATTCATCCTCTTGAGGCCTACGTTTTGTCACCGCTGGACTTTTTTGCCTTCGCGCCGCTGCAATTAACATCGCCATATCATTCTGCTTACTTAACAAACCATTTATACACTCACCGCTCTATATTTTATACACCGCAGTCTTTGGAACTCGGAAATCGGATCTTCCATCTTTGCATTAAGGCACTATGTGCCAGTAGTGATTCTCACAGGACATATATTCACCGGTCAAATTTTAGTACAGCTATTATGACATTCACACACTCACCGCTCTTTACTTTTCTCATCGTGGCTTATGAATTGGATGCCTGCACTAATCCTTTACCTGCCTGGAGCCCGGATCTTCCATCCTTGCAACCAACGTCCGCAAAATTATGGGCGCATTGCGATCTCGGACGGGACACCCACACTCCTTGCCTGCTCGGTGTTGCTCTTTCCACCATTAAATCCTGATGCTCGCAAATTTACTAGTGCTTACCATGGTCTGGCTAAGACGTCTACGTTTTTATTTCTCGTCAGTTAAAAACCTACAAAGTAAATGTAGGATGTGGGGAATAAGGCGGGAGTAGAATTTTCGCCGATACCCTATTAGCAACCCTGGTCTAATATGGCATCGGCGAGTATCGATAGGCTTAAGAATCGAACAGAAGAGGAGAATAATGCATTCGCTTGAGTGGAGTGGCTGAAGTCAGTTTTTTGAGAGTTGCGGGTCAGAGTGTAGACAGTGAGTGTTGTTGCCAAGGCCAGTTTAAAGTGTTGTTCGCGGAAGTGCTGCGCATTTCTTTTATATTAACTATTCATGTAACTTTTAAAACTTATGTATACTACAAGACATCCCACATAAACTAATTTGTATTTCAAACCTACATTAGTTATATTGTTGAATGTAACGGTAAAAAGTGCCGTGAATGATGATGTGTGAATAGTGGTATGAAGCGATGAATATGTAGCCATATATAGGGGCGATGAATGCGGTAAAATATATAGATGAAATTTGGAGTATGATGTGGTGTGTAAATGGAAATCCATAACCAGTGTGTATTTTCGAATTTATGTTGAAATGCATCTGTCTTTGTTGATTTGGTATTTAATAAGTTAATTGTATTGTTGTATGTTAAAAGGAATTTGATGAATATTATAATATTTATGAAAAGTGTTTTAATGAATTATGGGCTATGTATTAATAAATTATAGTGTGAAAAACAAGAGTTATATGGCTTAATGTTGAAATTGGAATTATGATTACTGATATTTGATAAATGATATTGGATGAAAGTAGTATGTATTAATTGTGTATATATGTATTATAATTTATGAAAGTTTTTTTGATTTATAAATTATTTATATGTGTGATTTATGCGTAGACGATTTTAACAAGTTTATATTTACGTTGCAGGAACAGCCATCTTGTCAGAAGAATATATTGACTCCAAGGTCTGAAGGATACAAGACATCATTGCAAGAAAGCATGTCTGAATCCTATACAAGGAGTTTGATCAATCCATGAACCAAAATAAACAGGACGGCGATTTCAAAGATTCCAGGGTCGGAAGGTACAGAGACGTCGTTGCATGCGAAAGCCGCACGCAAATCCAGCACGAAAAGCGTAGCCAAATCCAGGCAGCAAGCGAGCACAAAAACATCATGTCGGGAGACGAGTGGGTACCAGTCCATAGTCCAGAACCAGATACAGGTTAGGCCAATCCATAACGAGGTGGTTTACCAGCAGTAATTATAAAATAATTAGTTGGGTGTAAAACAGGAAATATAAATGATGGTGAGAAGATGGCATGGTAGTAATAAGTGTGGTGGTAAGGATGAATGTGCGTTGTTTACTGGTATGATGGTGCGATATATGATTCATTTTTTGTATTATTTGATAATTTAAATTAAATAATTTGTTATATTGAATGTTTCATTTTCTGTTCTTGACAAAAAATTGTTCAGTAGTCCGTTACATTTTTGTTCTTGACAAACTATTTCGTTAAACGAACATGACCACTATAACTAATATTTTTTAAAGCTCGTTTTCCCCCCGTTGGAGCTAGAATTTTCCAAAAGCCTTTCTTAGTGTGCTCCTACACTATGATAGATACTATGAAACGATACTTGAGTCCAAATTTAAATTCACATTTGAGTCTTTTCGTGCCATATTGAGTCAATACGGCCACGCACAAACTCGGAATATGAAACACGGCACTCGTGTCAATGCCGTGCAGCGATGAGCCACGATCAAAAAGCACTGGCACCGATACCATCAAAATATCAAAGTTTGAATGCAATAAGCAGAATATTTAAATAATGAAATCGAATTATTTATTGACATCAATAAGAACAAATCATATACATACATACATCTGCCCGCAATGCGAAGCAGAATATGCGTAGCTCCGTTATTCGGTTTCTGCTTTACTATCGCTCACGCAGTCGTTGCCTAGCGACGGTAACTGTAACATTTTGGCGTTTTGCCTTTGCAATTAACATTAAATGGTCAAAACGAAAGAAGAAGAGCGAGCTAATGACTTGCAGTTGTTGTTGTTTTTAGAGCATTATTATAGCCTGTACCCAAAGGGTGAAAGGCTATACTAGTTTTGTGCGCATGTATGTAACACACAGAAGGAGGCGTGGCAGACCCCACAAAGTATATATATTCTTGATCAGGATGAGAAGCCGAGTCGATATAGCCTTGTCCGTCCGTCCATCTGTCCGTCTGTCCGTCTGTCTGTCCGTCTGTCCGTCTGTCCGTATGAACGCAAGGATCTCAGAAAGTATAAGAGCTAGAATAACCAAACTTGGTTTCCATATTCTCCTAAGACCGAGAAAGTACGAGTTTGAGTTTTTTTTCGATGCACCCCCCCACTCCCCCGCAATTCGTGTTTTTTCTTATAACTTCCGTAATTCTCGGAATTTTGAAATCAATTTTGGTAGGTACATCCAGTTAGTACTAATGTGTCCGTGTGCCAAATTTCATCATGATAGGTCAATTCTGAAGAAAGTTATAGCCATAAGTAAAATCGCTGCTCATGCGCTGCCTCTGTCGGCAGCGCTGCCCGCAGCTGTTGTTGTTGTTGCTGCTTTGGTTCAACTTTGTGCTGCATACATACACGCATATAAACACGCATAGGTACGTGATGTAAATGTATGCTGTTAAAACTAAACATAAACATATATTCTAATTTAATTTAATTAATTAATTCATTAATTTTTTTTAATAATTTAATTTTTTTTTTAATTTTTTTTTTTTTAATTTTTCTTTTTTTGTGGAGAGTACAGGCTATTTTACTGTCGGGCTTGCTCGACTGTAGCGTTCTATCTTGTTTTTTTTTACAATCAAACAACTGTGTTCGATTGCCCAATGTATACATTAATACGAATGTACATACATGCTATATTCATACACAGGCATACATACATACATATGTACATATAGACACGAACTGTTGCTTGTTGTGTGTGAGTGTGCGTATGTGATGTCCCCAACTATTTGATATTTGTTGTTGCTGCATAAAGTTATTAATGAAAACACTAATGCCAAATGCACTAAACAAAGAAAAAATTACTTTTAAAAATGTTATATTATATAATTTTCAATTAATTAACATTTCTTGCTCTGTCAGTGCAAGACGAATGTACATACATATATATGTAGATACATATGTACATACATGGGATGTGCACATATGTATGGACATTCACACATGTCTCATGTCTCACATGTTGCTTTGGCTATTTCAATCGTTTGCACGCAACTACACGAACAGCTGTTTGTGTGTGTGTGTGTGTATACTTAGTTGTCCCCAACTGTTTGATATTTTGTATTGTTTGTTCTGCCTGCTTTTGTAAAATGCATATTTTGAAAATCCTTGAATGCAAAGTTGTAGATTTAGTTACATAGATTACATTATCCAAATCTTAAATCGATCGATATTAAAACCCCAATAATTCAAGCTCCAACACAAATCCGAGTATGCAGTTTTGTTTGTATCCTTTAATTGATTTTAGAAACTAAGTTTTAAGTCGATCGGTTGAAAAATGCGGATTTTTCAAACAAACTTTGGAGCTCGTTTTCCCCCCTTTGGAGCTCGAATTTTTCAAAATCCTTCTTAGTGCGCATCTACAGCATGATAGGATACTTGAGCCCAAATTTCAGCATCCTAGCTTTTACCGTTTGGGCTGTGGGCTGTTGACGCGGTTTCCTTTCGTGCCCCAAGAAAACTCCAATAATTCAAGCTCCAACACAAATTTCGAAAATCTAAGTATGCAGTTTTGTTTGTATCCTTTAATTGATTTTAGAAACTAAGTTTTAAGTCGATCGGTTGAAAAATGCGGATTTTTCAAACAAACTTTGGAGCTAATTTTCCCCCCTTTGGAGCTCGAATTTTCCAAAATCCTTCTTAGTGCTCATCTACATCTACTCATCTACACATAGGATACTTGAGCCCAAATTTCAGCATCCTAGCTTTTACCGTGTGGGCTGTGGGCTGTGGGCTGTTGACGCGGTTTGCTTTTGTGACCCAACATTTTTTTTACAGGAAAACTCTCATATTTTAGGCCCCAAAAAAATATCAAAAAACCAAGTATACAGTTTTTCTTGGAATTGGAATTGGAGTATACAAACTAAGTTTAAAGTTAATCAGATGAAAACTGTAGATTTTTCATACAAACGTTGGAGCCTGTTTTCCCCCCTTTGGAGCTCGAGTTTTCCAAAATCCCTTCTTAGTGGGGACCTAGACTATGAAAGGATACTTGAGTCCAAATTTCAGCTTCCTAGCCTTTACCGCTTGGGCTGTGCGTTGATCACCAATCAGTCAGTCAGGACAAACTGTTTTATATATATGGATTGGTTACAAGTTGCTCTTGTGAATCGTTGGAAATCAACCAAAAATGTTCTTATTCGATTTGCTGGTGTATAATTCATGTAAGAAAAAATTTCCGACACAGACAAGCAGCTCGCCGAAAAACATGGACAGTAAGAACTCAGCATAATAATAAGAAGAACATTTACACAAGAAAAAATATTTGGTTAATAGCAGGTAATTGTTAGAAAAGTTCCCGACTAGGACATATCGTGCACAGTTAATATGCCAGTCCAGGAACATAATCCACAATAAAATAGCATATTAGCTAACGAAGAAATGCGAAAATACGTACAAAAGGGGGGGTGAAGAATTTTTACAGCTGATATGCTGCCGTGCTGCACACAAGCATGCCGCGCATGGCCGAAATGACGTCGGCAGTGCACGGGACGCATAGGAGTAAGCAAGGCAGCAATATAATTTAATTCAAAGCAAAAAGGAAAGCTAGGCGGCGAGATTAAAATTAGCATTTGTATTGTGCATTGCGAGAAATTTAATGTATGGAAAAGAAAATCAATAAGTAGAGACGATAATTAATTAGAATTTAATTGAAAATAAATTGAATTATTTGAATCAGAAATTACAAAGTTATTGGTAAAATATTAGCCGAAGCATGAGAAAAGAAAGAATAAAAGCCCTGGCTTATAATGGTGAAAGGAGAGCGAAAATACATTAATGAGGAGCACAGAAACAGAGCACCCAGAGAGAATCAACTGAGAGCGGACATATAAGAGATTCAAAAGCGTATGAATAGGGGAACGACCTACACAAGCGTGTGTGAAGGAAGTTTCTTTTGCGTATAAATCAGCATTTTAGTTAGAGCAGGTCAGTATGCGCTGTGTATGCGCTGTGTGTACATGGTGTGAATAAGGAGTACCTGGTTTAGTTATAGTAGTGGCATATTATAGGTGAAAGGCAATATACATATATTAATATGATTTGATTAAATATGAATTACTATGGAAAGTAAATGATGAATTTTAAGTGTAAATAGAACATAAAATTTTTTATAAATGAAATATAAGTAAAAAAAATTTGTGTACAAGGTAAAAAATAAAAATGACTGCCAAATTGTGAAACGCTCATATTGATTATATGCGAAAAGAAAATTATAACCAGGAATAGAAATTTGAACTTTAGGGGAGAATTTAGTCTCCGAAATTAAACATTATATCAATCTTATTGGTAATGAGAAAGAGTTCTATGTCTCGAAGTTTGCGACGAATGCCGTTATCGTTCCAAATTGATAATCTAATTAGTTCATTCATTGGAATTTTTTAAAGAAAAAACGAGCTGCTCCATCCTGGTAAGGGAGGCCGTTAATTGAGTTTGAAAAGAAGCAATTTGGAGTTGCATATTTTGAATGCTGTCTGAAACAAAAATCCTGAATTCTGTGTCAGGAAGATTTAGAAGATTGGAAGTGTGAGACGAAATTTGTAAGGCGTCATTTCGATTGTAAATAGTAGGATTATGTAGGGTAAGAGCCGTTTTAGGCGGTGGAGGATTATCGGCAGTTTTGCCCAATAATCTTGGGAACTTTTCCCACGCCATTGATGTGGTATATCCGCAAGAATATATTTAGCGCTGAGGGAACGAACTCTGTCAGCGTATGACTTGGGCTGTGCGCCAGTTTTTCTAGAATTCACTTCTGTTGATGACGCATTTGTGGTCGGGTGATGAGGAGTAGCAGGAGAGGGATTCTTTCTAACAAAATTTTTGAATTGTGTATTGAAAGACCCATCTGCAGCTTGTGGCTTTTGCCTGGCATTTGACGGATCCGTCAGAGTGGGAAAGTTGGCCTCATCGGAAGGAATAGAAGCAATTTGCATTGCTCGTGTTCGAGCAGGAAGCTGGTGAACCTTATTTCTCCTGGCCTTGACAGCAGCATGAATTGGGCAGCCAGAAAAATTGGCAGTATGTGTGCCTTTGCAATTTGCGCACGTAGGAGGAATGTCAAATTCCTTAGTGCAGGTGGATGACCAATGTTCATTTCCGCATTTGACACATCTGGGGGGGTGTCTACAAAATCTAGCAGTGTGTTGAAAACGCTGGCAGCGCTTACATTGCGTATGTCCAGGTTTTTCATTGTTGACTCGACGCGCACAATGAAGTTGCCAATATTTTTAATTTGGAAAATTCTCTCATTATTAGGTGTATTTAATAAATTAACGAAGAAGGCGTTGGGAGAATATTTAGCTGCAGGATCAGACTTCCTTTTATCAATAAAGGTGGGATTGTGAACTCCCACAATGTCAAAGCCTTCGGCTGTTAAGGAACTTTTAATGAAATCGGTAGGAGTAGCGCGAGGCAATCCTTTGATGTAAACCCGAAGGGGCCTAAGCTCTTTCGACTGAATGATTGCCCTATAGTCTTCAGGGATTTTGGCATATATCCAAATATTACCTAAGGTACCCATTTTTAAAAAGAATTGGGACGGTGATACTACTTCTGACAACGCGACTAAAAGAGCAGTGGCATCCTCACATTCTGCTTGGATGGGAGGGGGCTTTCCAGTGAAAATTATGGAAGAATTTGGCTTACCCTGGATTTCCAAGTCATCAGACTGTAAGGGAACGGGCTCGGCAACAACATTCTGGTCGGTATTTTGTTGATTCGGCGGTGAAGCGGGAAGAGCACTCGCGCCTTCCATACAGAGGGAATCACTGTCTATCTCCTCCTCGTTGGAATCCAGTTCAATAAGATCAGCTCTGGAAAGATCCTGAACATCGGGTCTTAAATTGTCATGCTGGGCAGCCCTAGCCGAGGAAGAGGTGCTTCGTACAGCAGCACTAGAGCGAATTCTCCTTGTTTTAGGCGAGGTGTGAGATGCAGTAGTACGCTTGTATAGCGATGCCGTATTGCTTCTCGAGTTTGCCGCCTTAGCAACTGTTGGGTTGTACGGTTGTACAGGTGGATGGAATTCACCCGAACGACAGCCGAAAGCCCGTTTTGGGAGTAGAATTTGCAGGTTCATTTTTCCCAGTGTCCTCCTTAGGAGAAGATGAATTTGGAGAGCCCTTTGGAGGACGTAAGAGCACGTTAGAAGTCACCAGAGCGGACCCCTTGGGGCTTCTCTTGGGCTTGGGAGTGGTTGAATTAGATTTATCTTGATTCATGTAAAATAAAGAAAAAATTATGAACTTTAGTGTTTAGAGTCGAGTTATTCGTGATATAAAATAAAATTGCAAGAGCAAAAACTGACCAGAATTTACATCGAGGCACAATTTCAGCGTCAAAAAGTCACCCGCGCAAGTCGAAAAATCCCAAACCGAGCTCGAGCACGCGCAGAAATATGGTCGCTGCAGCAAGAAACACCAGACACAGTCCTCGAAGAGGAAACTACACCAATACTCACAAACTGCAGCAGCCAAAAATCGACGCAGCCAGAAAAACCAGGCAGAAGAAAATCCACGTATGCAGGTAACCAATGCACAAAAATGGCCAAATGCAAATAATTTTTATTCGAAAACTGTGAAAAAATCAAAAAGAAAATGAATAAGATAAATCGGAACAAATGAAGGTCAAGACAAGTATGAGTCAAGACAAGCAAAGGTCAGGACAAATAAATATCAAGAAACATGAAGGTCAAAATGGCGGTGTCGGTACAGTCACGCACACACGCCCACGTAGTCCTACCAACACTAGCGAAATACCGCTGAAAAGGGGACACGTGGCAAACTTAAACGGCCAACAGCGTGGACAGGCAGCTGAAGCAGCTAACACCTCCAGCCGCCGCGACCAACCAGATAGACACGGTCCCCACAAAAACGATATGACACCAGGCGCGCAAGATCACTGGGAATGGAAAACGCGGCACTACACGACCGATACAACAGAATAATTTCTGAGAAAATTTCATTTGTTTTTTAATTTTTTATGAACGCAGCGAAAAATTTTTCATATATATATTATTTATTATGGCGCACATAGCCAGAAAAGGGGGTACAACTTCTTTTAAACTAAACTTAGAACTAATCTCAAATCCAGGCGGCAGTGCAGTAAAAGGAGGCGACGACAACAAATTACTGTCTTGATCCTTCCCGTTTGGATGAGTGGAGGGAATGCGAGGAAAAGCCGAAGCGAGTAGGTGAGGCACCCCCTCCCTCAAGGGGGTACCAGGAGTAGATGCTGTGATGTGGCTGTTGTTTTTACAGGTGCATAAATGAAATCTAAGTGTAATTAATTCTAATGAAGAATAACAAACAATGTATAAAAGTAATAAGAATATATGATGGAAAAGTGAATTTTATAACAATAATGTAGGATGTGGGGAATAAGGCGGGAGTAGAATACCCTATTAGCAACCCTGGCCTAATATGGCATCGGCGAGTATCGATAGGCTTAAGAATCGAACAGAGGAGGAGAATAAGGTATTCGCTTGAGTGGAGTGGCTGAAGTCAGTTGTTGGAGAGTTGCGGGTCAGAGTGTAGACAGTGAGTGTTGTTGCCAAGGCCAGTTTAAAGTGTTGTTCGCGGAAGTGCTGCGCATTTCTTTTATATTAACTATTCGTGTAACTTTTAAAACTTATGTATACTACAAGACATCCCAAATAAACTAATTTGTATTTCAAACCTACAAATAATTGGGGGCTCGTCCGGGATTTGTCTAAAGTATAAAAAGAAGTGATGTGAATTTGTACATACGCGTCAACGTATACTTTGAGTGTGTGCAGCACGAAAATTCTGTGTTAAAGGTGTACAGCCGCGTTCAAGGCCAAAAATTTGTTCATTATATCGCCATATACGTGGAAGCGAGAAACGGCAACAACGACGCTACATCGATGAAAGCCAGAGGCCTAACGGTAAAAACAAACAGTAAAGTGGCTGACGCAGGCAGAAACTACATACAAACAACAGCAAGCAGTAGAAGCAGTTTGAAACAGTGGATAGCAGCAGTACAAGTGGTAGGCAAATCCAAATACCAGAGAACGCCTAACAATTTAAAAAAAAAAACTTAAAATTTTGTCAATTCTTTTAACGAGAGATGAAGCCTCCATTAATTTTGTAAACTAACATAATTTAAGAAAATATTTTGTTGTACAAAGCAGTAGTACTTGCGCAAACAACAATGGATTCGAAAACAATTATGTCATTGAAAGTAGAAGAGCTGCGGCAGCATTTAAAAGAGCTCAAACTTAGTACAGTGGGCAGAAAAAGTGTGTTGCAGGATAGATTGTTGGACCACTATGATTTGGAGGAGGTTGATTTAGATGTAGAGGAAGACAAATCAGAACAGGCAAGCGTGTATGAAGATGTACATAGTAATAACAGCATTTCACGTTTTACATTGCGCGACTTGCAGGATAGCATTACAGCTTTTTCTGGCACAAGTCAGCCAAACGTAGAACAGTAGATTGCAGAATTTGAAGATGTAGCCATAACCGTGCGATGGGATGACCTCCAAATGTTTATTTACGCCAAACAGCTATTGATTGGGGCAGCAAAATTGTTTACAAGAGGATTGACTGGAGTCCGTAGTTGGACACAATTGAAGGCAAATCTTAAATCTGAATTTGGCCAGAAATTGAGCTCAGCTGAGGTACACAGTTTGCTAAGGAAAAGACGAAAACTACCGAAAGAGACTTTGACCGAATATTTATACAGCCTGATTGAGATGGGGAAACAAATTCAACTCGATGATGAGAGCTTGATCTCTTACTTTGCCGATGGTGTGCCAGACACAAAATCCAACAAGGCAAGTCTTTATCGTTGCAAAACTATAAAAGATTTAAAAGAGGAAATCAAGCTCTACGATAAGATCGTGGGGGGAAACAAAGAAATTGTAATGAAAAAAGGACAGGGACAAAATACTAAGAGATGCTTTAAATGCAATAAAGAAGGTCATCAGGCAAGGGAATGCAAGGAACCATCAACATGCTATAATTGCAACAAGCCGGGCCACATCGCCAAAAATTGTGAAAAAAAGTAAAAAAAGAGCAAGTTGCGTTTGCCGGATTAGAATCAGTGAGAAAAGACTTAACCTATAAACAGTTTGTCATCAAGGACATGCCGTTTTTAGCGATGGTCGATACTGGCTGCGATTTGTGTCTTATGAGAGAAGACTTAGTGGGAAGATTGGAGTGAGTGAATTTGGTGAAGGACAGTAAACAATTACGAAGCATAGGCAAGGGCGAATTAACTACTATAGGGTATTTCACAACTGATGTAGAGGTCGAGGACTTATCTTTTGGTGTTACCTATAATGTGGTTAAAAGGAACGATTTGAACTACATTGCCATAATCGGGAAAGATGTTCTAAAGTCTGTTGACATAACATTCAGCGCAGAAGGGGTCAAGTTTAATGTGTGTTGAGGAAATGACACAGGAACGATTGGTATCAGACAGGGTCGATTTAAGTCACCTGAAGGAAGAACAGAAGTTTGTAGTAGAGGGGTTGATAAACAATTACTCTCCCAAAAAGGTCATTAAGTCACCAGTTAAAATGAAGATAGTTCTAGAAGATGACTTTCCAGTTTTTCACCACCCTCGCAGGACTTCGTATGTAAACAGAATGATTATTGAAAAACAAGTTCAGCAATGGTTAGATGAGGGAATCGTAGTACCAAGCTCTTCAGAATATGCTGCTCCAGTTGTGCTAGTGTCGAAAAAAGATGGGTCGAAGAGGTTCTGCTGCGACTATAGGAAGTTAAACTTAAAAATTAAAAAAGACAATTTTCCAATGGCGCTCATTGATGACGTGTTAGATCGCTTACAGGGTTCGAAAGTGTTTACCACACTAGATCTTACAAACGGATTTTTCCACGTACCCATGGAAAACGAATCCAGAAAATTTACAGCTTTTGTAACCCACAATGGCCAATACGAGTTCACACACGTACCCTTTGGTATTACAAATTCACCAGCTGTATTCTGTCGATATATTAGCGCTGTGCTTAGAGACCTGTTGCAAGCGAAGAAAATAATTATTTACATGGACGACATAATTATTCCATCAAGGGACGAGAATGAGGGTATAGAAATGCTAAAAGAGTTTTTGCAAGTCGCAGGTAGGGCCGGTTTACGTATAAAATGGGAAAAAGGACAGTATCTCAGAAAGAAAATTCAATTTTTAGTGTATGTTATTGAAAACGCAACCATTTCGCCAACACGGGACAAAATTGATGCGGTAGTAAATTTCCCAGTACCTAAAAGCAAAAATGCTCTTCAACGATTTTTGGGTCTTACGTCATATTTACGACGCTTCATTAAAAGCTATGCACTAGAGGCCAAGCCGCTAACCGACATGCTTCGTAGAGACAATCTAAAAGGCAATAATAGAAAATTTGAGTTAGATCAAAAGGGCCTCGTTGCTTTTGAATTCTTAAAGCATTTGCTTGTTTCAGCTCCACTATTAAAGTTATATAACCCGAGCGCAGTAACAGAAGTGCATACAGATGCAAATAAGCATGGGTTTGGGGCTGTTTTGATGCAGATGGACTCAGAAGATCAACTCTTCCACCCGATAGAATTTATGAGCAAGAAAACAAATCCGTGTGATGAAAAGTACAGTTCTTACGAATTGGAAATCTTGGCAGTTATAACAGCAATCAAAAAGTGGCGAATATACCTATTAGGCATAAAATTCAAAATTGTGACGGACTGCAATGCTTTTGCGATGACAGTTAAGAAAGACGATGTACCAGTGCGAGTTGCTAGATGGGCTATGTTTCTGCAAGAATTTGACTACCAAGTTGAACATAGATCGGGAAGCCAAATGAAGCACGTTGATGCATTAAGCAGATTGTCTTGTCTAATAATTAAAGAGTCAGTAAAGTATAGGTTGCGGGAAACACAAGAGGCAGACAATTTGATAAAGGCAGTCAAAAAAGTTTTGGAAAGCTCTAACAGCTATCAAGATTATTTTGTTCGAAACGGGATATTATACAAGGACCTTAACAAAGAGGTGGTGGTTGTCCCTGAGACCATGCAGGATGAAATTATAACTATTGCTCACCGCGAGGGCCATTTTGGCACAAAGAAGACTGTCGACTTGCTGAGTAAACAATATTTTTTTTACAATATGCAAGAAAAAGTAGGCAAAGTGGTCCTTAGTTGTGTTGAATGTCTTATATCAGATGCAAAATGAGGCAAAAAAGAAGGACTTTTAGTACCTATTGACAAGGTACAAGATCCATTGGGAACATATCATATAGATCACGTCGGTCCTCTCACGAGTACAAAAAAGAAATATATGCATATTTTAACGGTGGTAGACGCCTTTTCGAAATTTGTTTGGCTTTACCCCACTAAATCGACGGGAACAGATGAAGTCATAGATAAGCTCCAAAAACAGGCGTATATTTTTGGTAACCCGAAAAGAGTAGTTACTGATAGAGGCACAGCGTTTACATCAAATGTATTTAAACAATATTGTGAGAATGAGGGCATCCAACTCCTACACATTACAACAGGTATGCCAAGGGGTAACGGACAGGTAGAACGCATTCATAGAATTGTCATTCCAATGTTGACCAAAGTGTGTCAGAGCAATCCCTCGAATTGGTACTGTCATGTTGATCGCGTTCAACAAATTATAAACAGCACACCTCCACGAAGCACGAAATTCACTCCTTTTAAAATTCTTACAGGACTTGACATGAAAACTAAAAACGAAGACATAAGGCAAATTCTAGAAGAAGTGGACATAGACATTTTTAATGAAGAGCGAGAATTAGTAAGGATTAAAGCACAGGAGAACATTGAGAAGATACAACAAGAGAATAGAAAGGGATTTAACGAAAAAAGGAAAGTCGAAGAAACTTATAAAGTAGGGGAACTGGTAGCGATTAAAAGAACACAATATGGCACAGGCATGAAGTTAAGACCAAAGTTTCTTGGACCGTATAAGATAACGAAGATAATGAAACATGGGCGCTATGAAGTTCAAAAAGTTGGTAATCAGGAGGGACCAAACTTAACACAACAGCCGCAGAGTTTGTAAAAAAATGGTGTTCGTTCGGGACGAACGAATTGTCAGGAAGGCCGAATGTAGGATGTGGGGAATAAGGCGGGAGTAGAATACCCTATTAGCAACCCTGGTCTAATATGGCAGTCGAGCAAGCCCGACAGTAAAATAGCCTGTACTCTCCACAAAAAAAGAAAAATTAAAAAAAAAAAATTAAAAAAAAAATTAAATTATTAAAAAAAATTAATGAATTAATTAATTAAATTAAATTAGAATACATGTTTATGTTCAGTTTTAACAGCACACATGTACATCAAGTACCTATGCGTGTTTATATGCGTGTATGTATGCAGCACAAAGTTTAACCAAAGCAGCAACAACAACAACAGCTGCGGGCAGCGCTGCCGACAGAGGCAGCGCATGAGCAGCGATTTTACTTATGGCTATAACTTTCTTCAGAATTGACCTATCATGATGAAATTTGGCACACGGACACATTAGTACTAACTGGATGTACCTACCAAAATTGATTTCAAAATTCCGAGAATTACGGAAGTTATAAGAAAAAACACGAATTGCGGGGGAGTGGGGGGGTGCATCGAAAAAAAACTCAAACTCGTACTTTCTCGGTCTTAGGAGAATATGGAAACCAAGTTTGGTTATTCTAGCTCTTATACTTTCTGAGATCCTTGCGTTCATACGGACAGACGGACAGACAGACGGACAGACGGACGGACGGACAAGGCTATATCGACTCGGCTTCTCATCCTGATCAAGAATATATATACTTTGTGGGGTCTGCCACGCCTCCTTCTGTGTGTTACATACATGCGCACAAAACTAGTATAGCCTTTCACCCTTTGGGTACAGGCTATAAAAACAAGAGTTATATGGCTTAATGTTGAAATTGGAATTATGATTACTGATATTTGATAAATGATATTGGATGAAAGTAGTATGTATTAATTGTGTATATATGTATTATAATTTATGAAAGTTTTTTTTATTTATAAATTATTTATATGTGTGATTTATGCGTAGACGATTTTAACAAGTTTATATTTACGTTGCAGGAACAGCCATCTTGTCAGAAGAATATATTGACTCCAAGGTCTGAAGGATACAAGACATCATTGCAAGAGAGCATGTATGAATCCTATACAAGGAGTGTGATCAATCCATGAACCAAAAGAAACAGGACGGCGATTTCAAAGATTCCAGGGTCGGAAGGTACAGAGACGTCGTTGCATGCGAAAGCCGCACGCAAATCCAGCACGAAAAGCGTAGCCAAATCCAGGCAGCAAGCGAGCACAAAAACATCATGTCGGGAGACGAGTGGGTACCAGTCCATAGTCCAGAACCAGATACAGGTTAGGCCAATCCATAACGAGGTGGTTTACCAGCAGTAATTATAAAATAATTAGTTGGGTGTAAAACAGGAAATATAAATGATGGTGAGAAGATGGCATGGTAGTAATAAGTGTGGTGGTAAGGATGAATGTGCGTTGTTTACTGGTATGATGGTGCGATATATGATTCATTTTTTGTATTATTTGATAATTTAAATTAAATAATTTGTTATATTGAATGTTTCATTTTCTGTTCTTGACAAAAAATTGTTCAGTAGTCCGTTACATTTTTGTTCTTGACAAACTATTTCGTTAAACGAACATGACCACTATAACTAATATTTTTTAAAGCTCGTTTTCCCCCCGTTGGAGCTAGAATTTTCCAAAAGCCTTTCTTAGTGTGCTCCTACACTATGATAGATACTATGAAACGATACTTGAGTCCAAATTTAAATTCACATTTGAGTCTTTTCGTGCCATATTGAGTCAATACGGCCACGCACAAACTCGGAATATGAAACACGGCACTCGTGTCAATGCCGTGCAGCGATGAGCCACGATCAAAAAGCACTGGCACCGATACCATCAAAATATCAAAGTTTGAATGCAATAAGCAGAATATTTAAATAATGAAATCGAATTATTTATTGACATCAATAAGAACAAATCATATACATACATACATCTGCCCGCAATGCGAAGCAGAATATGCGTAGCTCCGTTATTCGGTTTCTGCTTTACTATCGCTTACGCAGTCGTTGCCTAGCGACGGTAACTGTTAACTTTTGGCGTTTTGCCTTTGCAATTAACATTAAATGGTCAAAACGAAAGAAGAAGAGCGAGCTAATGACTTGCAGTTGTTGTTGCTTTTAGAGCATTATTTTTTTTTACAATCAAACAACTGTGTTCGATTGCCCAATGTATACATTAATACGAATGTACATACATGCTATATTCATACACAGGCATACATATGTATGTTTCTCTTTACTTTTTCAACCGTACGTAGAGAACCGCACACATAGACACGAACTGTTGCTTGTTGTGTGTGAGTGTGTGTATGTGATGTCCCCAACTATTTGATATTTGTTGTTGCTGCATAAAGTTATTAATGAAAACACTAATGCCAAATGCACTAAACAAAGAAAAAATTACTTTTAGAAATGTTATATTATATAATTTTCAATTAATTAAAATTTCTTGCTCTGTCAGTGCAAGACGAATGTACATACATACATATGTAGATACATATGTACATACATAGGATGTGCACATATGTATGGACATTCACACATGTCTCATGTCTCACATGTTGCTTTGGCTATTTCAATCGTTTGCACGCAACTACACGAACAGCTGTTTGTGTGTGTGTGTGTGTATACTTAGTTGTCCCCAACTGTTTGATATTTTGTATTGTTTGTTCTGCCTGCTTTTGTAAAATGCATATTTTGAAAATCCTTGAATGCAAAGTTGTAGATTTAGTTACATAGATTACATTATCCAAATCTTAAATCGATCGATATTAAAACCCCAATAATTCAAGCTCCAACACAAATTTTGAAATTCCGAGTATGCAGTTTTGTTTGTATCCTTTAATTGATTTTAGAAACTAAGTTTTAAGTCGATCGGTTGAAAAATGCGGATTTTTCAAACAAACTTTGGAGCTCGTTTTCCCCCCTTTGGAGCTCGAATTTTCCAAAATCCTTCTTAGTGCTCATCTACATCTACTCATCTACACATAGGATACTTGAGCCCAAATTTCAGCATCCTAGCTTTTACCGTGTGGGCTGTGGGCTGTGGGCTGTTGACGCGGTTTGCTTTTGTGACCCAACATTTTTTTTACAGGAAAACTCTCATATTTTAGGCCCCAAAAAAATATCAAAAAACCAAGTATACAGTTTTTCTTGGAATTGGAATTGGAGTATACAAACTAAGTTTAAAGTTAATCAGATGAAAACTGCAGATTTTCATACAAACGTTGGAGCCTGTTTTCCCCCTTTGGAGCTCGAGTTTTCCAAAATCCCTTCTTAGTGGGGACCTAGACTATGAAAGGATACTTGAGTCCAAATTTCAGCTTCCTAGCCTTTACCGCTTGGGCTGTGCGTTGATCACCAATCAGTCAGTCAGTCAGTCAGGACAAACTGTTTTATATATATAGATTGGTTACAAGTTGCTCTTGTGAATCGTTGGAAATCAACCAAAAATGTTCTTATTAGATTTGCTGGTGTATAATTCATGTAAGAAAAAATTTCCGACACAGACAAGCAGCTCGCCGAAAAAAATGGACAGTAAGAACTCAGCATAATAATAAGAAGAACATTTAGACAAGAAAAAATATTTGGTTAATAGCAGGTAATTGTAGGACATATCGTGCACAGTTAATATGCCAGTCCAGGAACATAATCCACAATAAAATAGCATATTAGCTAACGAAGAAATGCGAAAATATGTACAAAAGGGGGGGTGAAGAATTTTTACAGCTGATATGCTGCCGTGCTGCACACAAGCATGCCGCGCATGGCCGAAATGACGTCGGCAGTGCACGGGACGCATAGGAGTAAGCAAGCCAGCAATATAATTTAATTCAAAGCAAAAAGAAAAGCTAGGCGGCGAGATTAAAATTAGCATTTGCATTGTGCATTGCGAGAAATTTAATGTATGGAAAAGAAAATCAATAAGTAGAGACGATAATTAATTAGAATTTAATTGAAAAATAAAATTGAATTATTTGAATCAAATATTACAGGGTTTTTGGTAGAATAATAGCCGAAGCATGAGAAAAGAAAGAATAAAAGCCCTGGCTTATAATGGTGAAAGGAGAGCGACAATACATTAATGAGGAGCACAGAAACAGAGCACCCAGAGAGAATCAACTGAGAGCGGACATATAAGAGATTCAAAAGCTTATGAATAGGGGAACGACCTACACAAGCGTGTGTGAAGGAAGTTTCTTTTGCGTATAAATCAGCATTTTAGTTAGAGCAGGTCAGTATGCGCTGTGTATGCGCTGTGTGTACATGGTGTGAATAAGGAGTACCTGGTTTAGTTATAGTAGTGGCATATTATAGGTGAAAGGCAATATACATATATTAATATGATTTGATTAAATATGAATTACTATGGAAAGTAAATGATGAATTTTAAGTGTAAATAGAACATAAAATTTTTTATAAATGAAATATAAGTAAAAAAAATTTGTGTACAAGGTAAAAAATAAAAATGACTGCCAAATTGTGAAACGCTCATATTGATTATATGCGAAAAGAAAATTATAACCAGGAATAGAAATTTGAACTTTAGGGGAGAATTTAGTCTCCGAAATTAAACATTATATCAATCTTATTGGTAATGAGAAAGAGTTCTATGTCTCGAAGTTTGCGACGAATGCCGTTATCGTTCCAAATTGATAATCTAATTAGTTCATTCATTGGAATTTTTTAAAGAAAAAACGAGCTGCTCCATCCTGGTAAGGGAGGCCGTTAATTGAGTTTGAAAAGAAGCAATTTGGAGTTGCATATTTTGAATGCTGTCTGAAACAAAAATCCTGAATTCTGTGTCAGGAAGATTTAGAAGATTGGAAGTGTGAGACGAAATTTGTAAGGCGTCATTTCGATTGTAAACTTTTCCCACGCCATTGATGTGGTATATCCGCAAGAATATATTTAGCGCTGAGGGAACGAACTCTGTCAGCGTATGACTTGGGCTGTGCGCCAGTTTTTCTAGAATTCACTTCTGTTGATGACGCATTTGTGGTCGGGTGATGAGGAGTAGCAGGAGAGGGATTCTTTCTAACAAAATTTTTGAATTGTGTATTGAAAGACCCATCTGCAGCTTGTGGCTTTTGCCTGGCATTTGACGGATCCGTCAGAGTGGGAAAGTTGGCCTCATCGAAAGGAATAGAAGCAATTTGCATTGCTCGTGTTCGAGCAGGAAGCTGGTGAACCTTATTTCTCCTGGCCTTGACAGCAGCATGAATTGGGCAGCCAGAAAAATTGGCAGTATGTGTGCCTTTGCAATTTGCGCACGTAGGAGGAATGTCAAATTCCTTAGTGCAGGTGGATGACCAATGTTCATTTCCGCATTTGACACATCTGGGGGGGTGTCTACAAAATCTAGCAGTGTGTTGAAAACGCTGGCAGCGCTTACATTGCGTATGTCCAGGTTTTTCATTGTTGACTCGACGCGCACAATGAAGTTGCCAATATTTTTAATTTGGAAAATTCTCTCATTATTAGGTGTATTTAATAAATTAACGAAGAAGGCGTTGGGAGAATATTTAGCTGCAGGATCAGACTTCCTTTTATCAATAAAGGTGGGATTGTGAACTCCCACAATGTCAAAGCCTTCGGCTGTTAAGGAACTTTTAATGAAATCGGTAGGAGTAGCGCGAGGCAATCCTTTGATGTAAACCCGAAGGGGCCTAAGCTCTTTCGACTGAATGATTGCCCTATAGTCTTCAGGGATTTTGGCATATATCCAAATATTACCTAAGGTACCCATTTTTAAAAAGAATTGGGACGGTGATACTACTTCTGACAACGCGACTAAAAGAGCAGTGGCATCCTCACATTCTGCTTGGATGGGAGGGGGCTTTCCAGTGAAAATTATGGAAGAATTTGGCTTACCCTGGATTTCCAAGTCATCAGACTGTAAGGGAACGGGCTCGGCAACAACATTCTGGTCGGTATTTTGTTGATTCGGCGGTGAAGCGGGAAGAGCACTCGCGCCTTCCATACAGAGGGAATCACTGTCTATCTCCTCCTCGTTGGAATCCAGTTCAATAAGATCAGCTCTGGAAAGATCCTGAACATCGGGTCTTAAATTGTCATGCTGGGCAGCCCTAGCCGAGGAAGAGGTGCTTCGTACAGCAGCACTAGAGCGAATTCTCCTTGTTTTAGGCGAGGTGTGAGATGCAGTAGTACGCTTGTATAGCGATGCCGTATTGCTTCTCGAGTTTGCCGCCTTAGCAACTGTTGGGTTGTACGGTTGTACAGGTGGATGGAATTCACCCGAACGACAGCCGAAAGCCCGTTTTGGGAGTAGAATTTGCAGGTTCATTTTTCCCAGTGTCCTCCTTAGGAGAAGATGAATTTGGAGAGCCCTTTGGAGGACGTAAGAGCACGTTAGAAGTCACCAGAGCGGACCCCTTGGGGCTTCTCTTGGGCTTGGGAGTGGTTGAATTAGATTTATCTTGATTCATGTAAAATAAAGAAAAAATTATGAACTTTAGTGTTTAGAGTCGAGTTATTCGTGATATAAAATAAAATTGCAAGAGCAAAAACTGACCAGAATTTACATCGAGGCACAATTTCAGCGTCAAAAAGTCACCCGCGCAAGTCGAAAAATCCCAAACCGAGCTCGAGCACGCGCAGAAATATGGTCGCTGCAGCAAGAAACACCAGACACAGTCCTCGAAGAGGAAACTACACCAATACTCACAAACTGCAGCAGCCAAAAATCGACGCAGCCAGAAAAACCAGGCAGAAGAAAATCCACGTATGCAGGTAACCAATGCACAAAAATGGCCAAATGCAAATAATTTTTATTCGAAAACTGTGAAAAAATCAAAAAGAAAATGAATAAGATAAATCGGAACAAATGAAGGTCAAGACAAGTATGAGTCAAGACAAGCAAAGGTCAGGACAAATAAAGATCAAGACACATGAAGGTCAAAATGGCGGTGTCGGTACAGTCACGCACACACGCCCACGTAGTCCTACCAACACTAGCGAAATACCGCTGAAAAGGGGACACGTGGCAAACTTAAACGGCCAACAGCGTGGACAGGCAGCTGAAGCAGCTAACACCTCCAGCCGCCGCGACCAACCAGATAGACACGGTCCCCACAAAAACGATATGACACCAGGCGCGCAAGATCACTGGGAATGGAAAACGCGCACTACACGACCGATACAACAGAATAATTTCTGAGAAAATTTCATTTGTTTTTTAATTTTTTATGAACGCAGCGAAAAATTTTTCATATATATATTATTTATTATGGCGCACATAGCCAGAAAAGGGGGTACAACTTCTTTTAAACTAAACTTAGAACTAATCTCAAATCCAGGCGGCAGTGCAGTAAAAGGAGGCGACGACAACAAATTACTGTCTTGATCCTTCCCGTTTGGATGAGTGGAGGGAATGCGAGGAAAAGCCGAAGCGAGTAGGTGAGGCACCCCCTCCCTCAAGGGGGTACCAGGAGTAGATGCTGTGATGTGGCTGTTGTTTTTACAGGTGCATAAATGAAATCTAAGTGTAATTAATTCTAATGAAGAATAACAAACAATGTATAAAAGTAATAAGAATATATGATGGAAAAGTGAATTTTATAACAATAATGTAGGATGTGGGGAATAAGGCGGGAGTAGAATACCCTATTAGCAACCCTGGCCTAATATGGCATCGGCGAGTATCGATAGGCTTAAGAATCGAACAGAAGAGGAGAATAAGGTATTCGCTTGAGTGGAGTGGCTGAAGTCAGTTGTTTGAGAGTTGCGGGTCAGAGTGTAGACAGTGAGTGTTGTTGCCAAGGCCAGTTTAAAGTGTTGTTCGCGGAAGTGCCGCGCATTTATTTTATATTAACTATTCGTGTAACTTTTAAAACTTATGTATACTACAAGACATCCCAAATAAACTAATTTGTATTTCAAACCTACAAATAATTGGGGGCTCGTCCGGGATTTGTCTAAAGTATAAAAAGAAGTGATGTGAATTTGTACATACGCGTCAACGTATACTTTGAGTGTGTGCAGCACGAAAATTCTGTGTTAAAGGTGTACAGCCGCGTTCAAGGCCAAAAATTTGTTCATTATATCGCCATATACGTGGAAGCGAGAAACGGCAACAACGACGCTACATCGATGAATGCCAGAGGCCTAACGGTAAAAACAAACAGTAAAGTGGCTGGCGACAAGGCAGAAGTAAAGCTGAACTATACGAATACTCACGTACTCGTACATGAGATGCTGCAACAGTGAAGAGTGCGTCGATGGAGTCGCAGTTGAAGGGCGCAGAGACGTAACAACGCAAAGTGTGTGTGCGTGTGTGCGTTGATCTGCAGGATGCGACATCGAAAGCGACGGCAGCGAGGGAGTCACAGTTGAAGGGCGCAGAAAACGTAACAACGCAAAGTGTGTGTGCGTTGATCTGCAGGCTGTGGCATCGAAAGCGACGGCAGCGAGGGAGTCACAGTTGAAGGGCGCAGAAAACGTAACAACGCAAAGTGTGTGTGCGTGTGTGCGTTGATCTGCAGGCTGCGGCATCGAAAGCGACGGCAGCGAGGGAGTCACAGTTGAAGGGCGCAGAAAACGTAACAACGCAAAGTGTGTGTGCGTGTATACGTTTATCTGCAAGCTGTGACATATGTACATACTTAGTTACGTTAGCAAGTTAACGGCCGCCAAGCAGTTTGCAAGCAGCACAGCGTGGAAAGTGCGACGCGGGACGCAGGCAGAAACTGCATACAAACAACAGCAAGCAGTAGAAGCAGTTTGAAACAGTGGATAGCAGCAGTACAAGCGGTAGGCAAATCCAAATACCAGAGAACGCCTAACAATTAAAAAAAAAAACTTAAAATTTTGTCAATTCTTTTAACGAGAGATAAAGCCTCCATTAATTTTGTAAACTAACATAATTTAAGAAAATATTTTGTTGTACAAAGCAGTAGTACTTGCGCAAACAATAATGGATTCGAAAACAATTATGTCATTGAAAGTAGAAGAGCTGCGGCAGCATTTAAAAGAGCTCAAACTTAGTACATGGGCAGAAAAAGTGTGTTGCAGGATAGATTGTTGGACCACTATGATTTGGAGGAGGTTGATTTAGATGTAGAGGAAGACAAATCAGAACAGGCAAGCGTGTATGAAGATATACATAGTAATAACAGCATTTCACGTTTTACATTGCGCGACTTGCAGGATAGCATTACAGCTTTTTCTGGCACAAGTCAGCCAAACGTAGAACAGTGGATTGCAGAATTTGAAGATGTAGCCATAACCGTGCGATGGGATGACCTCCAAATGTTTATTTACGCCAAACAGCTATTGATTGGGGCAGCAAAATTGTTTACAAGAGGATTGACTGGAGTCCGTAGTTGGACACAATTGAAGGCAAATCTTAAATCCGAATTTGGCCAGAAATTGAGCTCAGCTGAGGTACACAGTTTGCTAAGGAAAAGACGAAAACTACCGAAAGAGACTTTGACCGAATATTTATACAGCCTGATTGAGATGGGGAAACAAATTCAACTCGATGATGAGAGCTTGATCTCTTACTTTGCCGATGGTGTGCCAGACACAAAATCCAACAAGGCAAGTCTTTATCGTTGCAAAACTATAAAAGATTTAAAAGAGGAAATCAAGCTCTACGATAAGATCGTGGGGGGAAACAAAGAAATTGTAATGAAAAAAGGACAGGGACAAAATACTAAGAGATGCTTTAAATGCAATAAAGAAGGTCATCAGGCAAGGGAATGCAAGGAACCATCAACATGCTATAATTGCAACAAGCCGGGCCACATCGCCAAAAATTGTGAAAAAAAGTAAAAAAAGAGCAAGTTGCGTTTGCCGGATTAGAATCAGTGAGAAAAGACTTAACCTATAAACAGTTTGTCATGAAGGACATGCCGTTTTTAGCGATGGTCGATACTGGCTGCGATTTGTGTCTTATGAGAGAAGACTTAGTGGGAAGATTGGAGTGAGTGAATTTGGTGAAGGACAGTAAACAATTACGAAGCATAGGCAAGGGCGAATTAACTACTATAGGGTATTTCACAACTGATGTAGAGGTCGAGGACTTATGTTTTGGTGTTACCTATAATGTGGTTAAAAGGAACGATTTGAACTACATTGCCATAATCGGGAAAGATGTTTTAAAGTCTGTTGACATAACATTCAGCGCAGAAGGGGTCAAGTTTAATGTGTGTTGAGGAAATGACACAGGAACGATTGGTATCAGACAGGGTCGATTTAAGTCACCTGAAGGAAGAACAGAAGTTTGTAGTAGAGGGGTTGATAAACAATTACTCTCCCAAAAAGGTCATTAAGTCACCAGTTAAAATGAAGATAGTTCTAGAAGATGACTTTCCAGTTTTTCACCACCCTCGCAGGACTTCGTATGTAAACAGAATGATTATTGAAAAACAAGTTCAGCAATGGTTAGATGAGGGAATCGTAGTACCAAGCTCTTCAGAATATGCTGCTCCAGTTGTGCTAGTGTCGAAAAAAGATGGGTCGAAGAGGTTCTGCTGCGACTATAGGAAGTTAAACTTAAAAATTAAAAAAGACAATTTTCCAATGGCGCTCATTGATGACGTGTTAGATCGCTTACAGGGTTCGAAAGTGTACCCATGGAAAACGAATCCAGAAAATTTACAGCTTTTGTAACCCACAATGGCCAATACGAGTTCACACACGTACCCTTTGGTATTACAAATTCACCAGCTGTATTCTGTCGATATATTAGCGCTGTGCTTAGAGACCTGTTGCAAGCGAAGAAAATAATTATTTACATGGACGACATAATTATTCCATCAAGGGACGAGAATGAGGGTATAGAAATGCTAAAAGAGTTTTTGCAAGTCGCAGGTAGGGCCGGTTTACGTATAAAATGGGAAAAAGGACAGTATCTCAGAAAGAAAATTCAATTTTTAGTGTATGTTATTGAAAACGCAACCATTTCGCCAACACGGGACAAAATTGATGCGGTAGTAAATTTCCCAGTACCTAAAAGCAAAAATGCTCTTCAACGATTTTTGGGTCTTACGTCATATTTACGACGCTTCATTAAAAGCTATGCACTAGAGGCCAAGCCGCTAACCGACATGCTTCGTAGAGACAATCTAAAAGGCAATAATAGAAAAATTGAGTTAGATCAAAAGGGCCTCGTTGCTTTTGAATTCTTAAAGCATTTGCTTGTTTCAGCTCCACTATTAAAGTTATATAACCCGAGCGCAGTAACAGAAGTGCATACAGATGCAAATAAGCATGGGTTTGGGGCTGTTTTGATGCAGATGGACTCAGAAGATCAACTCTTCCACCCGATAGAATTTATGAGCAAGAAAACAAATCCGTGTGATGAAAAGTACAGTTCTTACGAATTGGAAATCTTGGCAGTTATAACAGCAATCAAAAAGTGGCGAATATACCTATTAGGCATAAAATTCAAAATTGTGACGGACTGCAATGCTTTTGCGATGACAGTTAAGAAAGACGATGTACCAGTGCGAGTTGCTAAATGGGCTATGTTTCTGCAAGAATTTGACTACCAAGTTGAACATAGATCGGGAAGCCAAATGAAGCACGTTGATGCATTAAGCAGATTGTCTTGTCTAATAATTAAAGAGTCAGTAAAGTATAGGTTGCGGGAAACACAAGAGGCAGACAATTCGATAAAGGCAGTCAAAAAAGTTTTGGAAAGCTCTAACAGCTATCAAGATTATTTTGTTCGAAACGGGATATTATACAAGGACCTTAACAAAGAGCTGGTGGTTGTCCCTGAGACCATGCAGGATGAAATTATAACTATTGCTCACCGCGAGGGCCATTTTGGCACAAAGAAGACTGTCGACTTGCTGAGTAAACAATATTTTTTTTACAATATGCAAGAAAAAGTAGGCAAAGTGGTCCTTATCATAATAAAACTTATAGTTTTCTAAGAGTAAGAGTGATTTATTCACCAATCGTACTTATGACAGTGATATAACATACTGCTCAGATTGTGATGAACCATCAGATTTTTCTTAGGCACAATAAAAAAATCGATAAATACACATTTTGGTGGAAAACTCGTCATATGATATACAGTTTTTAAACTGAAAGTGACTTATTCACAAATTGTTCCTTTAAAATGCTATACGATATGTTGAGGCATAATAGGAAATCCGTAAATAGATTTCAATGAGAAAATCATAATAAAACTTATAGTTTTCTAAGATTAAGAGTGATTTATTCACCAATCGTACTTATGACAGTGATATAACATACTGCTCTGATTGTGATGAACCTTCAGATTATGCTTAGGCATAATAAAAAATCAATAAATACACATTTTGGTGGAAAACCCGTAATATGATATACAGTTTTTATACTAAAAGTGACTTATTCACAAATTGTTCCGTTGAATGCTATACAAGTATGATACGTTGAGGCATTGTTCACTAGTGAACATAGTTTTATGAATAGTACTGTTGCCACACTCAAAAATATGAGCTGATAGTGAGACTCAATCCCAAGGAATTTAGACCAAGCCTGCGCGCACATGTGGCAGTCATAAATAATCTAAAAATATACAGTCCACTTAAAATACGAAGGAACAAACATACAACGTTTTGGGCCGCACGCACACATGCGCACTGCAGGTAGCCTCAACTAATGTCACAGTCGCATGTAGATATAGGACGCTCAACGACTAGATAGTGAGGAAAACGGGAAATAGAGGTCGACCAATAGCAGCAGGACAACTAGACGATAAGAAGGGTGCGCATATGCACACATAGCATTGATAAATACTTGTAAAAGATAGCATTATATTAAGAATGAATAAGCAATAGCTGATAAGACAATTGTAGAACCTAATTTTAATGTAGATCGTAAGTGAAAATTGCATAAAAACCCGGCATTTGCCGAAAATAAATTGAGATCATCTTTGGAAATTCAAGCGTGTGTTTATTTCTAAGCCTTCTGGTGGAGCGAGTGATCTTGCTCTAGGTGATCTTCACTTGATGCGTATAGACTATGCATCATTTGGTCCTTCGACTTATTTGAAACCTTTTTGAACAAGGTGAATCAGCGTGAAAACGCGGGCAGCCTTATCAGCAGGCAATATAACAGTTGCTAGCGTGACATTAAGCTAGAACAGCTTAATGAATAGGAAAAATTGAAAACAAAATAAACCCGAGTTCAGGACCAGCCAGGTCTGACACTCAGTCAGAAGAAACCCGAGTTCAGGACCAGCCAGGTCTGACACTCACTCTACAACAAAATCGAGTAAACTCGAGTCCAGAACCCGAGTCCAGTTAACGACTCACGAACTCAGACCAGAAGCCAGGTCTGAGTGTCGATTTTAGCAGCCCAAGTCCAGGTGCTGCAACGCAAATTGGAAGAAGGCGCAGCTGAAGACCATAAGGAAGCCGACCCACACTCCAAGCCACTGTGCAACTATTACTTTTACTAATATTACTAAGATTAATGGAAGAGTTTAATAGGGCATTTAATAATATTAAAAAAATAGCAAAGCCCTTTTTAGAAGCAGCTGCTGAACCCAACGCGGGGCCACAGAAACTAACAATACAAGAATACAAAAACAGAAACAAGAACAAAAAAATAATTGAGCCTCCAAAACCACCAAAAAAGAAAAAACGTGGTGGCAAAAGGGTGTAGTTGAGAAAGAAATTAAAAGAAACTTTCCAACTAGTTTTAATTACTAAAGGGAAAGAACAGAATAGTTATTTAAAAGAGTCCGAAAATATTAAACTTAAGATAAAAAATTTAAGAAAAAAAAACAAAATAAATAATTAAAATTTACATGTTGAAATTTTTGTCATCAAAAATGGTCTATACGAGGGAAAAACTAAATGAAGCCCTTCTTAAACAAGAGGCGAATTTTAATAAATTGAACGACCTGTTAAATTCAAATGATGGTCAGCCAGAAAAAATAAAGAAAGTCGAGGAGCTATGGGGGGAATTTAACAATAACCATAGCTTACTGACTCAGTATAAGGATACGCTCGCAGAGAATAATTATTTCTCATCCGATGCGTATGCTAGAATTAAAATAGCATGAAGCCATTTTACAGATAGAATAAACAGACAGGGTAACGGTAAACAAATCGAGCCGAAACCTTCAGATGCGGAAGCCGATATCTCAGTGAAATTTAGTGAGTCTCCCAAGCATGTGTACAACCTTTGAGATGAGGACAAGAGAATCTTTTATAGAGCCGCAGACACCTTTGAGAAAAGGCATAGTATGTTCGAAGAGATGGAAGCAGAAGAACATAAAAGATTTTTAACAGCGGAATTTTCATATTTTACCGAAGTCCATAAAAAGCTTAAGGACAAAATCCCAGCAGAAAATAGGACAGAAAGAAGAAAAATACAGAATAAATTTGAACAAATAAAAGAACTATATTTTAAGGAAATTCAAAATATCAATAGGAACAAAACGACTAACGATCACATAAAAATGAGGGAAATCGAAATCCATCCATTTGATGGTCGTTTAGATCAATGGTCAACATTTTATGACCTATTTAGCAATTTGATACATAATAATTTCAAGTATACAAAAATAGAAAAGTTTTTAAGACTAAAAGAGTTGATAAGGGGTGAGGCGCAATGCTTAATTCAGCACCTCCCAGTCTCAGTAGAAAATTATGAGAAAGCAGTAGAAATATTGCAAGATAGATATGAAAACAGGCGGCAACTATTCTCGTACCAATTAGATAAAATCATGGACCAACCCATGATGAATAGTGAATCCGAAAGAAGTGTACAGTTGTTCTTGGACACAACCAGACAATGCGCTCATGCAATAGAGGGGATCGCCTTGAATGACGGAATATTTATTGCGAGAATCCTGTTGAGGAAATTTGATAGAATAGGGCTACAACAATATGAGCAATTCACAAGGAAAACAAAAGAAATACAATCATTAGATGATGTATATGCATTTTTAGAACAGCACTTACAAGCGATAAAAACATTGAATCCTACCCAAAAGGTATCTTTTAAATATCAGCAAAGAACACAAATAGAGAAATGCGTACATTGCAAATTTAGTGGTCACCAAATAAAAGAGTGTAGAAAATTTTTGGGCTTGCTAGTTGAAGACAAATGGAAAACCGCAAAAGATTATAAGCTATGTTTTAAATGCCTCGACCACGACCTTTTCAAGATATGTCCCGAACCAAAGAAACCCTGTATCAAATGTAATGGCAGACACCACACCCTATTACACCAAGTACTGGAGAAAAAAGAAACCTTAACAACAAAGTCATTAGTAACAACCCTGCTAGCGACAGCATTAGTAGAGGTAAAGTCCGCAACAGGAGATTGGATAATTTTAAGAGCAGTTATAGACCAAGGATCACAATCGACAGATTCCCTAGCGAAGCCAGATATACCACAGAAGCTTTAATTATGCCGAAACTTTTAAATCCTCAGCCTCGCACAAGCTTTGAGTATAACTTAGCTCATTGGAATAATGAAATTCTAGCCGACCCTCTATTTAACAAGAAAAGCAGAATCGACCTGTTAATAGGTAGCGACCTATTACCGAAAATACTTTCCCAAGGACTAAAACAGGAAGGGTCCCTGATAGGACAAAAAACCGAACTAGGTTGGATACTATCAGGACCAATAAAAATTCCAAGAGCAGGACAAGTAAAAGCCACATTAGCGGTTAATTTGGAAAGGTTTTGGGAGTTAGAAGAGGTTTCTGAAGACACAGTAGTAACCAATGATGAAAAATGCATGTGCCTTTTTGAGAAAACAACTAGAAGGGATGACAAGGGAAGATTTATAGTGAAGATGCCTTTTATAGAGGGGGAGGTATTAGGAGATTCAAGGAAAAAAGCAATAGCTCGAATGATGAACTTAGAGAAACGATTAGCCACAAACAAAAAACAGCGCAAACAATATGTAGAATTTATGGATGACTATATTAATAGAGGACACATGGTAGAAGCAGAAAGCAATAAGGAAGGTAAATATTACTTGCCGCACCAACCCGTAATACGGGAAGAAAGCGTCACGACGAAACTACGAGTAGTTTTCAACGCCTCGGCAAAAACGTCAAACGGAAAAAGCTTGAACGACATTCAACACATAGGGCCGCATCTACAAAGAACAATTATGGAACTTATAATGCAGTGGCGAGGATTTAAATATGTATTGACAGCAGATGTAGAGAAAATGTACAGACAAATAAAGATAGATCCAGAGGATCAAGAGTACCTCAGAATTTTCTGGAGAAGGAATAACCAAGAACCTTTGAAAGAATACAAACTGACAACTGTCACATATGGCACAGCGTCGGCTCCTTTCCTAGCCACTAGAGCATTACTGGAAATTTCAAATCGATGCGAAAACGAAACAATAAATAAAATAATAAAAGAAGATTTTTATATGGACGACCTAATGACAGGAGCTGATAGCATAGGCGAATGCATTCAAATTCAAAAAGAAATCGCGAGCGAACTAAACAAATATGGGCTTCATTTGAGAAAATGGGCGACAAATGAAGAAAAAATAAAATCAGAGCTACCGGAGACAGAGGAAGATAAACCATTTGAAATCAAGGACGAAGATTCAATTAAAACTCTAGGACTAAAATGGAATCCAAAGGAAGACAACTTCACATTCAACATAAACGTGGACATATCATCGACAATTACCAAACGGAAAGCATTATCGTCACTAGCAAGAATATTCGACCCGTTAGGATGGTTAGCACCTATAACCATAATAGCCAAGCTGTTCATCCAACGGTTATGGCTCTCACAATACAAATGGGACGCCAAACTAAGTGAAGATATGACCAAAGAATGGAATGAATTTTTGCAAGGATTACCATTAATTAAAGAAATTACAATCCCGAGGTGGATATATTCAACGAAGGAAAGACCCATCGAAATCCACGGATTTGCAGACGCATCCGAGTTAGCTTACGCAGCAGTCGTTTACGGAAAAACGGAAGAAGGAATAACAATTATCACAAGCAAAACGAAAGTGAATCCAATTAAAAATAGGAAAACATTACCGAAATTAGAGCTATGTGCAGCGCACCTACTCTCAAACTTGCTGCAAAAAACAATTGCAACAATAAATACAACGGGGCAGATATACGCCTGGAGCGACTTTACGATAACGCTTTGTTGGATCAACAATTTAAGAAGCAAAGACAAGTTTGTCCGAACTAGGGTGGAACAAATTCATAAATGGCTACCGAAAGCCATATGGAAACATGTAGGCTCCAAAGAAAATCCTGCAGACATAGCGTCACGAGGCCTTCAACCACAAAAATTAAAAGGAAATAAACTATGGTGGGAAGGTCCAGAATGGCTGAAAGAAAATCAAGAGATGTGGCCAAAAGAAGACATAACGCAAAAGCAAACGGTCATGTGTATACACACCAAATCTCATTTCTTAGACAGCCTTATTAATAGATGCAGTCAATTAGGGAAACTTATTCGAGTCGTAGCTTATGTGATGAAATTCACAAGACTTTGCAGGAAACAATTGAAACAAAACAGCATATCACCAGTATGGGAGTCAGAAAAAGTACAATGGCACTTTATTCCCCCGGCAAGTCCTCACTTCGGAGGAATCTGGGAGGCTGGTGTGAAATCAGTAAAATATCACCTAAAACGAGTAATAGGCGACACCACACTGACCTTTGAAGAAATGAGCACCTTGCTAGCACAGATAGAAGCCGTCTTAAACTCTAGGCCACTATACAAGATAGATAACAGCAACGAGTTTGACGACATTTTAACTCCGGGTCATTTCTTGACTGGCAAACCCATGTTAGACCCCCCAGAACCAATCGACGATAGAACAGTGTCATCGTTAGACAGATGGAAATTATTAACAAAAATGAAAAATAATTTCTGGAAAAAATGGAAGGAGGAATATCTAACGACCCTCCAACAAAGGTTCAAATGGACCAAGAACCTACCAAATTTGGAGGTAGGGCAATTAGTTTTTGTAAAGAGCGAAAACACCAGTGCGGCAAAATGGCCACTAGGACGAATAGAAGTAATTCATCCAAGGGAAGATGGGAAAGTAAGAATAGCTTCTATAAAAACTCAGAACGGCATAGTAAAAAGACCAATAGCCAAACTATGCCCACTGGAAACAGAAAATGAAAGGCCAAAACTATCACCAAAAGAACCTCAGAAAATGCCACTGATAAATTATATCATGATACTCTTAGCAACTAGCATAATAAGACCGATAACAATTGACGCAGGTTCTATTAACACGTCAGATAGAATAACAGCATTGGACAGCAACACCATGATTTATATGGATCAAATCGGGGAAATGGATATTGTGTCTTCAAAATGGAACCTAATAGTGTATTATGATTTAACAACATTTTTTGAGGGAATGCGTAGGGTAGATAATAATGCGGAAAAGTTAATGGAGTTGTGTAAAAGAGCGGGTACTCATGAAGACGCATGCACCTCGTTAGTACTAATAACAAAGGCTAGGTTTCACCGGTTAGACAAGGGAAATGAATTCCTGATGAGACACGCCTTAACAAACACTACAAGAAACAAAAGAGCAATTGAAATGATCGGATCGTTACATCGAGTGTTATTTGGATGGATGGACGCACAAGATCGACGTGATATAGAAGCTAATATGCGTGACCTTTTTAAAAATCAGGAAGACATAGTCACACTTCATAAGAAGCAAACCTCAATCATTGATGCAACCATAAATTTAGTGTAGAAGGCTACCACTGAGTTTAATAATGGATTAAAATTATTTGGGAACCAAATTAACTCGATTGAAAAAGAAGTAGTTCAAGAAAGAAATGAGAACCGTGTAGTTTCAACAATACAAGTAGGGGTAGCCCAAGTAAACTTAATGATGGACTATTGTGAAGAAACAGTAAATGCCATTATCGACCTACTGGTCGATCTAAACCACGGACACATAAATCCGAAACTATTAACATTAGAACAATTAGGCAAGGAAATAGAAATTATTAGGGGAAAATTACCCCAACGCATGAAATTACCAGGTTCAGGCACAAGCGCTGAAATAAGAGAAATTTATAATCTATTAGAAGCACACGCAATGTTAATTGACACAAAACTTATAATCAATGCAGAAATTCCACTGTTTAAACAAGAAACATCTAGAATATACAAAATGATTCCGATACCTTTCGAACGCGAAGGACATGCAATAACTGTCCGAATTCAAGGCGATTACCTAGTTCACAACTTTGTTTTAGACGCATACGTACTGTTTAAGGCTACACAACTGAATAAATGCTCCCATCAGTTAAACAATCGACTGTTATGTAAGGGAAATTGGGCGTGGAGGTCGGCTAATGACAACTCATGTGAGATATCAGCATTTAAACAAACTAAGGATCCGTTTTGTGAGTTCGCGCAAACACTGAAAGAAAACGTTTGGATTGAGTTAGCAAATTCGAACACATGGCTATTTAAGACCTTCGACAAAAGCGCATTAGAATTAAATTGTGGTTCACATCAAAGTTTGCCTTTACACATACCACAACAGGGTATTCTTAAACTCAACCAAGGTTGTACAGCTCGTTATGGAACTCATTTAATGATAGCAGGCCATGAAATCACGTCTCAGAGCGAATTGCACAGGGAAATGTCTCCAATCACAAAGGTCGTCGACTGGGTTGAGATGGACGAAGTCAGACCTTTAGCTTCCATTACAATATATAATACTCGAGACATTACTATATTGAAACAAATAGTGGAAAAATACAAAAATGAAAACATCGAATTGAGGAGATTGAGTTATCACCAAATCAGTGGACACAGCTCACTAATTCTAATAGGGATAGGGATTGCAATAGCAACAATATATCTCACCAAAAAGAAATGCTGTTCTAGATCTCGAGCGATTAAAGTAGATTTTAATGTACCATCAATCAAACCAGCCGAGCAGATAGAGTTAGGTCACATGGGGATAAGTTAAACCAAAACTCAATGCATGATGAACAGCACCTTCTGGGAATTATAGCCCGCCGCAAAATGTTCACTAGTGAACATAGTTTTATGAATAGTACTGTTGCCACACTCAAAAATATGATCTGATAGTGAGACTCAATCCCAAGGAAATTAGACCAAGCCTGCGCGCACATGTGGCAGTCATAAATAATCTAAAAATATACAGTCCACTTAAAATACGAAGGAACAAACATACAACGTTTTGGGCCGCACGCACACATGCGCACTGCAGGTAGCCTCAACTAATGTCACAGTCGCATGTAGATATAGGACGCTCAACGACTAGATAGTGAGGAAAAGGGGAAATAGAGGTCGACCAATAGCAGCAGGACAACTAGACGATAAGAAGGGTGCGCATATGCACACATAGCATTGATAAATACTTGTAAAAGATAGCATTATATTAAGAATGAATAAGCAATAGCTGATAAGACAATTGTAGAACCTAATTTTAATGTAGATCGTAAGTGAAAATTGCATAAAAACCCGGCATTTGCCGAAAATAAATTGAGATCATCTTTGGAAATTCAAGCGTGTGTTTATTTCTAAGCCTTCTGGCGGAGCGAGTGATCTTGCTCTAGGTGATCTTCACTTGATGCGTATAGACTATGCATCACTTAGAGTTGTAGTCCTAGTGACTCCTCTAATATTTATTGAATTAATTTATTTTCAGGTTTTTTACAAAATCGATTCTTAAGGATGAATCATATTTATAGTGCATTTATTTATGATTATAAATGAAATATTCCTTTCCTTCGAAATCTATTTTAATGAGGTGAGGCCTCATATTGAGAAAAGTAAGTATAATTAGAGTTGTAGTCCTAGTGACTCCTCTAATATTTGTTAAGTTTATTTATATACAGATTTTTTATAAATTCGATTCTTAATATTTGATTATAAATGAAGTATTCCTTTCCTTCGGAATCTATTTTTAATGAGGTGAGGCCTCATATTGAAGAAAAGTAAGTATAATTAGAGTTGTAGTCCTAGTGACTCCTCTAATATTTGTTAAGTTTATTTATATACAGATTTTTATAAATTCGATTCTTAAGGATGAATCGATTTTATAGTGCATTTATATTTGATTATAAATGAAATATTCCTTTCCTTCGGAATCTATTTTTAATGAAGTGAGGCCTCATATTGAAGAAAAATAAGTATGATTAGAGTTGTAGTCCTAGTGACTCATCTAATATTTGTTAAGTATATTTATTTACAGGTTTTTTATGAATTCGATTCTTAAGGATGAATCGAATTTATAGTGCATTTATATTTGATTATAAATGAAATATTTCTTTCCTTCGGAATCTATTTTTAATGAAGGGAGGCCTCATATTGAAGAAAAGTAAGTATAATTAGTGTTGTAGTCCTAGTGACTCCTCTAATATTTGTTGAATTAATTTATTTACAGGTTTTTTATAAATTCGATTCTTAAGGATGAATCATATTTATAGTGCATTTATTTATGATTATAAATGAAATATTCCTTTCCTTCGGAAACTATTTTAATGAGGTGAGGCCTCATATTGAAGAAAAGTAAGTATAATTAGTGTTGTAGTCCTAGTGACTCCTCTAATATTTGCTGAATTTATTTATTTACAGAATTTTTACAAAATCGATTGCAGTGCATTTATTTTTGATTATAAATGAAATATTAATTTCCTTCGGAATCGATTTTAATGAGGTGAGGCCTCATATTGAAGAAAAGTAAGTATAATTAGAGTTGTAGTCCTTGTGACTCCTCTAATATTTGCTGAATTAATTTATTTACAGGTTTTTTATGAATTCGATTCTTAAGGATGAATCATATTTATAGTGCATTTATTTATGATTATAAATGAAATATTCCTTTCATTCGGAATCTATTTTTAATGAGGTGAGGCCTCTGAAGGGGGAAAAGTAAGATACTTAGAGTTTTAGTCCTAGTGACTCCTCGTATATTTATTGAATTAATTTATTTTCAGTTTTTTTTACAAAATCGATTCTTAAGGATGAATCGAAATTGTAGTGCATTTATTTTTGATTATAAATGAAATATTCCTTTACTTTGGAATCTATTTTAATGAGGTGAGGCCTCATATTGAGAAAAGTAAGTATAATTAGAGTTGTAGTCCTAGTGACTCATCTAATATTTGTTAAGTATATTTATTTACAGATTTTTTATAAATTCGATTCTTAAGGATGAACCGAATTTATAGTGCATTTATTTATGATTATAAATGAAATATTCCTTTCCTTCAGAATCTATTTTAATGAGGTGAGGCCTCATATTGAAGAAAAATAAGTATGATTAGAGTTGTAGTCCTAGTGACTCCTCTAATATTTGTTAAGTATATTTATTTACAGGTTTTTCATGAATTCGATTCTTAAGGATGAATCGTATTTATAGTGCATTTATTTATGATTATAAATGAAATATTCCTTTCCTTCAGAATCTATTTTAATGAGGTGAGGCCTCATATTGAAGAAAAATAAGTATGATTAGAGTTGTAGTCCTAGTGACTCCTCTAATATTTGTTAAGTATATTTATTTACAGGTTTTTTATGAATTCGATTCTTAAGGATGAATCGTATTTATAGTGCATTTATTTATGATTATAAATGAAATATTCCTTTCCTTCAGAATCTATTTTTAATGAAGTGAGGCCTCATATTGAAGAAAAATAAGTATGATTAGAGTTGTAGTCCTAGTGACTCCTCTAATATTTGTTGAATTAATTTATTTACAGGTTTTTTATAAATTCGATTCTTAAGGATGAATCGTATTTATAGTGCATTTATTTATGATTATAAATGAAATATTCCTTTCCTTCAGAATCTATTTTAATGAGGTGAGGCCTGATATTGAAGAAAAATAAGTATGATTAGAGTTGTAGTCCTAGTGACTCCTCTAATATTTGTTAAGTATATTTATTTACAGGTTTTTTATGAATTCGATTCTTAAGGATGAATCGTATTTATAGTGCATTTATTTATGATTATAAATGAAATATTCCTTTCCTTCAGAATCTATTTTAATGAGGTGAGGCCTCATATTGAAGAAAAATAAGTATGATTAGAGTTGTAGTCCTAGTGACTCCTCTAATATTTGTTAAGTATATTTATTTACAGGTTTTTTATGAATTCGATTCTTAAGGATGAATCGTATTTATAGTGCATTTATTTATGATTATAAATGAAATATTCCTTTCCTTCAGAATCTATTTTAATGAGGTGAGGCCTCATATTGAAGAAAAATAAGTATGATTAGAGTTGTAGTCCTAGTGACTCCTCTAATATTTGTTAAGTATATTTATTTACAGGTTTTTTATGAATTCGATTCTTAAGGATGAATCGAAATTTTAGTGCATTTATTTTTGATTTTAAATGAAATATTACTTTCCTTTCGAACCTATTTTTAATAAGGTGAGGCCTCATATTGAAGAAAAATAAGTATGATTAGAGTTGTAGTCCTAGTGACTCCTCTAATATTTGTTAAGTATATTTATTTACAGGTTTTTTATGAATTCGATTCTTAAGGATGAATCGTATTTATAGTGCATTTATTTATGATTATAAATGAAATATTCCTTTCCTTCAGAATCTATTTTAATGAGGTGAGGCCTCATATTGAAGAAAAATAAGTATGATTAGAGTTGTAGTCCTAGTGACTCCTCTAATATTTGTTAAGTATATTTATTTACAGGTTTTTTATGAATTCGATTCTTAAGGATGAATCGAAATTTTAGTGCATTTATTTATGATTATAAATGAAATATTCCTTTCCTTCAGAATCTATTTTAATGAGGTGAGGCCTCATATTGAAGAAAAATAAGTATGATTAGAGTTGTAGTCCTAGTGACTCCTCTAATATTTGTTAAGTATATTTATTTACAGGTTTTTTATGAATTCGATTATTAAGGATGAATCGAAATTTTAGTGCATTTATTTTTGATTATAAATGAAATATTCCTTTACTTTGGAATCTATTTTAATGAGGTGAGGCCTCATATTGAGAAAAGTAAGTATAATTAGAGTTGTAGTCCTAGTGACTCATCTAATATTTGTTAAGTATATTTATTTACAGATTTTTTATAAATTCGATTCTTAAGGATGAACCGAATTTATAGTGCATTTATTTATGATTATAAATGAAATATTCCTTTCCTTCAGAATCTATTTTAATGAGGTGAGGCCTCATATTGAAGAAAATAAGTATGATTAGAGTTGTAGTCCTAGTGACTCCTCTAATATTTGTTAAGTATATTTATTTACAGGTTTTTTATGAATTCGATTCTTAAGGATGAATCGTATTTATAGTGCATTTATTTATGATTATAAATGAAATATTCCTTTCCTTCAGAATCTATTTTAATGAGGTGAGGCCTCATATTGAAGAAAAATAAGTATGATTAGAGTTGTAGTCCTAGTGACTCCTCTAATATTTGTTAAGTATATTTATTTACAGGTTTTTTATGAATTCGATTCTTAAGGATGAATCGAAATTTTAGTGCATTTATTTATGATTATAAATGAAATATTCCTTTCCTTCAGAATCTATTTTAATGAGGTGAGGCCTCATATTGAAGAAAAATAAGTATGATTAGAGTTGTAGTCCTAGTGACTCCTCTAATATTTGTTAAGTATATTTATTTACAGGTTTTTTATGAATTCGATTCTTAAGGATGAATCGTATTTATAGTGCATTTATTTATGATTATAAATGAAATATTCCTTTCCTTCAGAATCTATTTTAATGAGGTGAGGCCTCATATTGAAGAAAAATAAGTATGATTAGAGTTGTAGTCCTAGTGACTCCTCTAATATTTGTTAAGTATATTTATTTACAGGTTTTTTATGAATTCGATTCTTAAGGATGAATCGAAATTTTAGTGCATTTATTTTTGATTTTAAATGAAATATTACTTTCCTTTCGAACCTATTTTTAATAAGGTGAGGCCTCATATTGAAGAAAAATAAGTATGATTAGAGTTGTAGTCCTAGTGACTCCTCTAATATTTGTTAAGTATATTTATTTACAGGTTTTTTTATGAATTCGATTCTTAAGGATGAATCGAAATTTTAGTGCATTTATTTATGATTATAAATGAAATATTCCTTTCCTCAGAATCTATTTTAATGAGGTGAGGCCTCATATTGAAGAAAAATAAGTATGATTAGAGTTTGTAGTCCTAGTGACTCCTCTAATATTTGTTAAGTATATTTATTTACAGGTTTTTTATGAATTCGATTCTTAAGGATGAATCGTATTTACAGTGCATTTATATTTGATTATAAATGAAATATTCCTTTCCTTTGGAACCTATTTTTAATAAGGTGAGGCCTCATGTTGAAGAGAAGTAAGTATAATTAGTTGTAGTCCTAGTGACTACTCTAATATTTGTTAAGTATATTTATTTACAGTTTTTTATGAATTCGATTCTTAAGGATGAATCGTATTTACAGTGCATTTATATTTGATTATAAATGAAATATTCCTTTCCTTCAGAATCTATTTTAATGAGGGTGAGGGCCTGATATTGAAGAAAAGTAAGTATCTTAGAGTTGTAGTCCTAGTGACTCCTCTAATATTTGTTAAGTATATTTATTTACAGGTTTTTTATGGAATTCGATTCTTAAGGATGAATCGTATTTACAGTTGCCTTTATATTTGATTATAAATGAAATATTCCTTTCCTTCAGAATCTATTTTAATGAGGTGAGGCCTCATATTGAAGAAACATAAGTATGATTAGAGTTGTAGTCCTAGTGACTCCTCTAATATTTGTTAAGTATATTTATTTACAGGTTTTTATGAATTCGATTCTTAAGGATGAATCGAAATTTTGAGTGCATTTATTTTTGATTTTAAATGAAATATTCCTTTCCTTTAGAATCTATTTTAATTAGGTGAGGCCTCATATTGAAGAAAAATAAGTATTATTAGAGTTGTAGTCCTAGTGACTCCTCTAATATTTGTTAAGTATATTTATTTACAGGTTTTT